>NW_006159793.1:1604354-1611463 GCF_000334495.1 Tupaia belangeri chinensis
AAAAAAAAAAAAACTCATGCCGGGTGCGTGTGCGTGCGTGCCCAAAATCCCAAGAGGAGAATAGAGAAGGGACTACGGCATAGCCATCCCCACTGCAGAGCGACTTCTCAGTTTCTGTCTCTCTGTCTCTCTGGCAATAGCATGCACCCCATAGCAAAAATCTCTCTCGTAAAAAAACAACAGATGCGGACTCCCCCGCCGGCACTCTGACTGCGTGCTCAGGGCTGCCCTGGACGCTGTGCCTTCCTAAGCTCCTGCTGTGCAGTGGCGTCTGGAAGGGCTGGTGTCCATGTGCAGGTGGCGGGGTTGCCAGGAGACGTGATTGAAGCCATGTCTTACTGCAACCCTGAGTGGGCTGTTTCTCCTCTCGGAGCCTCAGTGCCCCCTGCAATGGGCTTGAGAAGAAACTTTGCCTCCCAGGTGCGATCTGCAAGCCTGAGCCTGGAGGAATGGTCGGTACCCCCAGGGCTAGAAGGTGTCCCTGCTTACCTCGGGGTCCTCCTTCAGGAAGCCCACATTGCTCTTCCTTCTGGCCGCTCCACCTGGACCTTTCGCGGGTTCCCCCTCCCTGCTCACCTTTCTTCCGGGCCCTTTCTGCTTCTCAGGTAAGACTCGGACCAAGGACAAGTACCGCGTGGTCTACACCGACCACCAGCGCCTGGAGCTGGAGAAGGAGTTCCATTATAGCCGCTACATCACAATCCGGCGGAAATCAGAGCTGGCCACCAATCTGGGGCTCACTGAACGGCAGGTGAGTAGGTCCTTCCTTTGCAGGAGCAGTGCAGGGAGACTGATCTCCGGGCTGCTAGGCAGATTACGGAGCTCCATAGAGAGAACAAAGAGGTTGCCTCTCTATACCACGGTCACACAGCACAGCAGTTATTGGGCTGTTGACAAACTCCCCTCAAGGAAATCTGATATCCCTGCTCCACAAATAGGAGAATAAGAGGGGTCTGATTAGCTAGGCCACAATAGGCTATGATTGATGCTGTTCAAGTCTAAAATGGGGAGCAGACCGGGCAGAAGGACAGAAGGCTTCCTGGAGGAGGAGTGCTAGAGCATGGCCTAGGAAGGTAGAGGGGAGAAAGGTTACAGGGAAGGGTGTCTCGAAGGTTAGGGGGCAGGTTCTCGAGGGGGAGAATGTGTTCTGGGTCCATGAGGTCCGGGTACCTGGAGCAGGAGGGAGGCCACAAACACTGTGTGGAGAAAGGTGAGCTCCCGTTCCCTGAGTCCCCAGCACCTACCCGTCTCTGCTCCGACCTTCAGGTGAAGATCTGGTTCCAAAACCGGCGAGCGAAGGAGCGCAAAGTGAACAAGAAGAAGCAGCAGCAGCAGCAGCCCCCACAGCTGCCACCAACCCATGATGTCACCCCCACCCCCACTGGACCGCCCCTGGGGGGGCTGTGTCCCAGCAGCAGCAGCCTCCTGGGCACCGCCTCCCCGATGCCTGTCAAGGAGGAGTTTCTGCCATAGCCCCCTGCCCGGCCTTGAGGCCAGGGGCCCAGGAGACCTGGTCTGAGTCCCAGCTCTGCCACTGGCCTTCTGGGTCACTGGGGAGGCATTACCTTTCTACCCCGTGTCCCGTGGCCCACCTGTGCCTTAACCTGCTGTGGGAGAACCTCTTCCAGCTCTTGCGCCCTGGGCCTCAGGGGATAAGGAAGTCTGGGCAGCATCTTGAGCCCAGGGGTGCAAGGGCACCGAGACAAGGCCCAGCCCCACCATCCCCTTCGTAGGTTCATGTGGGAAGCTGCCCTGCAGGGATCAGACTGACCCTGGGGACAGGGGCAGTGTTAATATGGTCAGCTCACACCCGCCTTTTTCTGCAGCCACCCCCGTCCAGCTCCCATGCCAGCAAGTCCTAGGCCCTCCCCAGCCCGGATGCTGAGCCCAGAGCCCATGGGGCTGAGCCTGAGCTGGTGCTGATGACACCTGCTGGGGTGCCTGTACCCTCGCTGCCTTCTCAGTGAGGCCTCCAGGTAGAGAGGGAGGCCCTGGAGGGGAGAAGGGGCAGAGTCCACCCTGCCGGTCTCTGCCACCTCACATCAGACTGTCCTTCGGGGCCCGGGGCCCAGGGAGCCCCCAGAGGACTTTCTCTGGACCAAGCAGCACTCACAGCTGGACAGGGTGTTGTACATAGAATGGAATCTCTTGGATGCAGCTTCAAGAATAAAATGTTTCTCTTTTCAAAAATGTATAAAGATTTTTATGCATACTATTAAAGAAAAATCTTTAAGAAGGAAAAAAATATCTTAAATCATCCTCACCTTTCCCCTAACTATTGCAAGTTCCCTTCCTATTTTTGTGGCCTGACAAGGTCACCTATAGAATGTTTGAAAGATCGAAACAGGATATTGTTTTTTGTTTTCATTTTTTGTGTTTTTTGGGGAGAGGTTTTTGCTATAGGACGTGTGCACTTGCCAGAAAGACAGAGAGACAGAGAAAACGAGATATCACCCCCATCAGACTGTCCTTCGGGGCCCGGGGCCCAGGGAGCCCCCAGAGGACTTTCTCTGGACCAAGCAGCACTCACAGCTGGACAGGGTGTTGTACATAGAATGGAATCTCTTGGATGCAGCTTCAAGAATAAAATGTTTCTCTTTTCAAAAATGTATAAAGATTTTTATGCATACTATTAAAGAAAAATCTTTAAGAAGGAAAAAAATATCTTAAATCATCCTCACCTTTCCCCTAACTATTGCAAGTTCCCTTCCTATTTTTGTGGCCTGACAAGGTCACCTATAGAATGTTTGAAAGATCGAAACAGGATATTGTTTTTTGTTTTCATTTTTTGTGTTTTTTGGGGAGAGGTTTTTGCTATAGGACGTGTGCACTTGCCAGAAAGACAGAGATAGACAGAAAACGAGAAATCACCCCCATGCCACAATCCCTTCTCCATTCTTCTCTCAGGATCTTGAACACGCACGCACACGCACACATACCCAGCGTGAGTTTAAGCCACTGGGTCTGGGATTTGAACCACAGTCGACTACCTGGGAGTCCAGTGACGTAGCTATTACACCATCTGCTGGTCCCTCAAACAGGGTATTGTTAGAGTGAGTCTATGAGACTATGACAGAATCTGGGATCGTTTTATTGAACAGAATCATCAGTCACAATTTATCAGTCCTGGATTTTTCAGATATTTCAGTTCAGGTTTTTCTCTCAACCTAATAATCCCTGGACACCCCACCCCACTCCATTGCCAGGCGTGGTTAGACCTGGGACACACACAGTCCTTGCCACCTGCAAGTCCGCAGTCCAGTGGGGAACGCTGCAGTGTATGCAGATGACACTCATGTAACAGGATTAGGGCCACTCAGAGCTGTGCTTTGGGCCGTAAGGGAACCGGGGCACCCAGGGAATGCAGAGTAGGTTCTTAGCTTACCCTAGAAGGCTTCCTGGAGGCTGTAATGTTCGGACTGAGACATAAAGCGGGTGGGTGCTGGTCAAGCCAAGAAGCGAAGAATAGTAAAATGAACATGAGCAATATCATGCATACAATACTGTGTTCATACTGGTATCATTGGTCATGTTGGTTCAATATCATGTTCAATAAGATATCATTGAAAAACTTCCTGGGTAAGGCTGCTGTCCCGTGCATCGGTGGGCAGGAGCCTGCTTCCTCTCCCTAGAGGCCTGTGGTGCCAGCTGCCTGCCCCTCTATTGACTGTTCTGGGAGGCGGCCAGGCCATAAAAAGTGTGCCCGCCACCGCCCTTTGCTCCTGGGCATAGATAACAATGCGCAAGGTGGATCTGGTCCTGGCATGCGCCCTGAAGGGCAGCAGGCACTTTTCTCTCCTACTGGTGGCCACCATCAGTGGACACCTAAGGCCTGGGATCCAGGCGGTTCCAGAGGGAAGGACAGGATTTCAAGAGCAGAGGGAGAAGAAAGGTGGAAAGGTGGCCAGTGCTGAGTGAAAGTAGTTTTCTGAGCTTCAAAACATTTCCTGTGTGACCTTCTGCTAACTGCTTCCCCTCTCTGGGCCTTCATTTCCCTATCTGTCAAACTGGGGAGCTGGTCTACCAAAAAGGAATACCTCCTTCGGGAAACCCTGAACTCCGTTCTTGGGGGGAGAGGCCTAGTGGTGTATTAGCACATCAAGGCCCTGACATGCTCTGAATCAAAGAAATCCTTTGAATTTTCTTCAGCCCTGTATTCTTCCTGCTTCACTGCCCAGGAAGCCCCTAGAAGCACCTGCCAGTTTCAGGTAGGGATGCCCTGGGCTGGAGGGCCACACCGTCTCTGTGACTCAGTGTTTAGCAGCAGATTTTGCCATTAGATGGCCTGGGTTCCAACGTACCCACCTCCAAGACGGCAGGCAAGTTACTTAGCTTTTCTGAGCCTCAGCCTCCTCATTTGTCAACTGGAAATACAATACTCTGATCTTAGAACTGTGTTTAGCACAGGGGCCAGCACGTAGTATGTGCTTGTGTTTTAGCCACCTGCTCACAGGGCTGTTGCATTTCCATGTGAGTTGCTGGCAGCCCGACTGATGCTTTTACCACCTACACCCCCCGGTACTGAGGACAGACGGTGGCTGCAAACACCCGAGGCAGGACAAGACTATCCCCCACCTCAGGAAGACCTCCACCTGGCAGGAGATCAGTGGCCAGGCCTGGCAGGCCTGGGCAAGCTGCAGCTTTGTCCACGTGGGATGTCTGGGGGTTGGCTGGGGCCCATGCATTGGATTGATGATCACCTGTCATTTTGTGTTTGAGCTCCTTGCAAAAGGCTGACATCTAAGACAACTTCCAAGCTGTGTGATGGGCAGCCTGTGCCTCGTGAGTTCCCTGTCATCCCAAGAGTTCCACTAGAGGATGGGGTGTTGTATGCCTCAGGAACGGGACCCCTCAGGTCCTGCAGGCACCCCAGAGCTAAGTGCTCCAGCTGTCCTGTCAGGAGTGGTGCATGCCACGTTGCAAGAGTCTCTACTGCCCCCAACCGCACCTCCTCGTGCTGGGTGGTAGGCCCAGGCTCAAGGTTTAAGAGTCAGGAAAACACCTGGCCTGGCTCTCAGAATTGTGCACATGAGCCCTATGTTTTACAGACAATTTCAGGTGGCCCATGGACCCCTACCCCCACATCGAGAGCCTTAATCTTATGGAGGAGCCAATGCCATCATTTACTGCAAGAGACTGGTGTGAGTGGAGGAGAGCAGGCCAGAGCGCAGCTCTTGGGAGGGACTTGGGGCTGGGAGTAGAATGTCCTGGGAGGAGGTCTCCAGCACCCAGGGTGTGTGTGTGTGTGTGTGTGTGTACACGTGTACATGTGTGTGTGTGTAATGGGCTTTGATGTTGGAGACAGGGACACGTGTGTGTACACGTGTACATGTGTGTGTGTGTGTAATGGACTTTGATGTTGGAGACAGGGACATAGGGAAGCTGCGGAGCTCTGAGAAAACCTTCCTGGCTCTGGGCGGGTGGAATGCCCAGCCAGGGGAACACAGGACCAGGATGTCAAGGTGGCTTTGGGGGGCATCCCGTCCCAGCGAGGCTGCTCCGGAACTACTTTCTCTGAATCACAACAGATGGGCTAGCAGTCTGGAACCTCATTTTTCACAGTCACCATTCCCTGGTGTAACAAAACACATGCTCTAGATAAAATCCGAACATTTAAGCAAATTAAAAGTGTTTATTTATATGCATTTAAAAATATCTCCCTATATAATAAAAGGAAGCACATTTTCATCTCGCACTTTTCTTAAATCAGCACACACCACCATTTCACTCCTGGCTTGATGTGAGAACGGGAGAGCAAGGAGGGAGGGGAAGGGCGGCTGAGTATTGGCCATCTGGATTCCTAAGTAGTCATTTTGCCTTAGTCATTTCCAAGTAGTACCCAAACCCTCTCTGGAACGAGAGGGGACAGTGGTGACAGCAGTTGTCAAACGCGCTCTGTCACTGAACTCCTGGCCAATTGTAGGATCGTAAAGCGGGGACTTCAGTGGGTAGACTGACTCACGTGGACAGCGCCTTCCAGAAGATCTTCAGTTTCGCTTGTTTTACAAAACGTGCAGGCTTGCCCAGCCAGGGCTGTGGTGCTGGGGAGGGGCTGAGGTGCCACCTGGAGGGAACAGCCTGGGTGGGGTTAGAGTCCTGGATTCCAAATGCGACCCTGCCTCTACCTCACTGAGTGACTGTGAGTTACCGAGTCAGCCCCCCAACCTCAGTTTCCCCATTTGCGCCCCGCAGCTCCAGCGTCTGCTTCTGATGCCAGTGGTCACCGCGTGATGAGTTTGCTCAGGGGAAGCTAAACTCCAGCCCTGTTTCCTTCTCCGCCCCCAGGGCTGGGGCTGTGAGGTGGGGAGTGAGGGCATGAGGAAGTCGCCAGACAAGCCCTCGTCCTCACAAGCCCTCGTCCTCCCGCCTCTGAGCCGGCTGCCT
Source organism: Tupaia belangeri chinensis (assembly GCF_000334495.1). Classification (NCBI taxonomy): domain Eukaryota; kingdom Metazoa; phylum Chordata; class Mammalia; order Scandentia; family Tupaiidae; genus Tupaia; species Tupaia belangeri. The sequence continues at coordinate 1,610,739 of NW_006159793.1, forward strand.
CCCCCTCCTCCCTGCCTCTGCCCTGCTCTGTGCCTTCAGAAGGTCCAGGGAACTGAAGTGCCAGGGGGATGGGTGGGGTACACCCTGCCCCAGCCTCCTTGCATTCAGGAGCCCTGGCTTCTGCCTCTCCCTGGGCATGGTCCCGTGGCTTTACCAGAGACTCAGAGCTTGGTGTGCCCTTGGGCCTGTGACGTCACTCCTCTGGGGTAGTTTCCTTAGGTATAAGTGGGAAGCACAAGCCTGTGTTCTCAAGCTGTAGGAAAGAATTAAAGATTAATGATTGGTTGGGGCTACCCGGTGACATGGTGGTTGAGATGCTGGACTTCTACATGACCAACTGTTAGAGTTCTGGATCTGGTGGCTTAAAATCACACCAGGTGCATCTGCGTGCGTGCCCCAAATCCCAGGAGAAGAATGGAGGAGAAGGGATTGAGGCGTGGCCATTCCCCTGGGAAGTCATTTCTCACTTTCCCTCTCTCTGTATCTCTCTGTCTCTCCCTGTCTCTCCAGCAAGGACATGCACCCTATGGTGAAAATCTAAAAATAAATAAGTAAATAAAATTAGTGACTGGCTACAAAGGTCTATCATAATGCACACAGTAGGGCTCAATAAATGCTCCTTTTCACCTTCATGGCTGCTCATGAGCGAGAGAGAGGGCAGAGGAGCCCCTTTTCTCCTGGGTCTGGAGAGGCCCTGGCCTGCCTGCCTGCCCCCTGCAGCCCGG
>NW_006159793.1:1612206-1614554 GCF_000334495.1 Tupaia belangeri chinensis
AGTGTCGTTTGTTTTACAAAACGTGCAGGCTTGCCCAGCCAGGGCTGTGGTGCTGGGGAGGGGCTGAGGTGCCACCTGGAGGGAACAGCCTGGGTGGGGTTAGAGTCCTGGATTCCAAATGCGACCCTGCCTCTACCTCACTGAGTGACTGTGAGTTACCGAGTCAGCCCCCCAACCTCAGTTTCCCCATTTGCGCCCCGCAGCTCCAGCGTCTGCTTCTGATGCCAGTGGTCACCGCGTGATGAGTTTGCTCAGGGGAAGCTAAACTCCAGCCCTGTTTCCTTCTCCGCCCCCAGGGCTGGGGCTGTGAGGTGGGGAGTGAGGGCATGAGGAAGTCGCCAGACAAGCCCTCGTCCTCACAAGCCCTCGTCCTCCCGCCTCTGAGCCGGCTGCCTCCCCCTCCTCCCTGCCTCTGCCCTGCTCTGTGCCTTCAGAAGGTCCAGGGAACTGAAGTGCCAGGGGGATGGGTGGGGTACACCCTGCCCCAGCCTCCTTGCATTCAGGAGCCCTGGCTTCTGCCTCTCCCTGGGCATGGTCCCGTGGCTTTACCAGAGACTCAGAGCTTGGTGTGCCCTTGGGCCTGTGACGTCACTCCTCTGGGGTAGTTTCCTTAGGTATAAGTGGGAAGCACAAGCCTGTGTTCTCAAGCTGTAGGAAAGAATTAAAGATTAATGATTGGTTGGGGCTACCCGGTGACATGGTGGTTGAGATGCTGGACTTCCACATGACCAACTGTTAGAGTTCTGGATCTGGTGGCTTAAAATCACACCAGGTGCATCTGCGTGCGTGCCCCAAATCCCAGGAGAAGAATGGAGGAGAAGGGATTGAGGCGTGGCCATTCCCCTGGGAAGTCATTTCTCACTTTCCCTCTCTCTGTATCTCTCTGTCTCTCCCTGTCTCTCCAGCAAGGACATGCACCCTATGGTGAAAATCTAAAAATAAATAAGTAAATAAAATTAGTGACTGGCTACAAAGGTCTATCATAATGCACACAGTAGGGCTCAATAAATGCTCCTTTTCACCTTCATGGCTGCTCATGAGCGAGAGAGAGGGCAGAGGAGCCCCTTTTCTCCTGGGTCTGGAGAGGCCCTGGCCTGCCTGCCTGCCCCATGCAGCCCGGCTTACAGGGAAGAGCAGCCAGGTGGGACCTGGGGAGGAGAGGTGGGCTTTATCCAAGCCCACGCTTTGACACTTCCTGTCTCCTTTCCGGTTCCAAGGGCATGAGATCAGACCCTATCCCAGCCTTTCCCAAAGCCCACCCCACTCCCACGTTGCCACAGCACGAGTCACACCTGCACTGGGACACAGGGGTGAAGAGAGAACCGTGGTACGGTATACGCTAGCCCACTAGCTTTCCCTGGGTCAGTCCAGCAAACCAGCATTTGCCGGCTTTAACTAACTAATACCCATCCTGGCCGCAGGCTCACAGATCCTCAGCCATGCACCATCTGGCTGGTGGCCCATTTCACAGATTGGAACTCATACTCTTCCCAAAGTCATAGTGCCGGGGGACAGAAAGCCGGGTCCTGCTGATCTCAGTCACAGACCATCACCACGACACGGTGGCACTCGCTGGGCTCTTCTCCGTGCCCCAAGATCCCCATTTTTTTTTTTTTCCATTTGAAGGAGAGGAGTATTGAGGACCAGCATGAACCTGGAAGGTCCCTGGAGTGACTTGCTGTGTCTGTGACCCTGAGGAATTGAACCTCTCTATCCCTCGGTTTCCTCATTGGTAGAACCGAACTAATCTGCCTCTCCAGGTTCAGAAAGATAAAACGCCTAGCCCCAGACCTGGCACATTTGAGATCCTCAATAAATATCGACTGGCCAGGCTGTCTGGATCAATCAGATTAATGTTAATAATCAGCTGCTTAATAAATGTTAGCAGAACACCTACTATGTGCCAGGCCCTGTGCTGGATGTTTTCAATGTCTCTTCTCCCCTAAATTCTCTCAGCCTGTAAGGGAGGTAAGATGTTTATCCCCATTTCCCAGATGAGGAAGAGGTAGGGCGGAGAACTCAGCGCAGTGAGGCCACACAGCCGAGAGCTGCAGAGGGATGCTGGAGGCCCGGCTGTCGCCTCCCTCACTGCCCAACTGAGGAAAAAGAGGCCCAGAGAGGGCAGGTCACTTGCCCAAGGTCATGCAGTATTGAGTCGCGAACCTCCCTTCCTCCCCACCGGCTCAGGCCCCTCCAATCCGCAGTTCTGCGTGCGGGGGCGCGCGCATCCCCCAGCGGTCCGTCAGTCAGCTTGTCTGTCTGGGTGTCTACGCGGGCGCATCCGCGCACCCCTCCCCAGCCTCGATCGCTGCGCAGCGGAAGGCAGGGTGCTCGCAGTGCCCGGCCCG
>NW_006159793.1:1614585-1615614 GCF_000334495.1 Tupaia belangeri chinensis
GCAGCGGCCGGCGGGCGGGCGGACGAGCTCTCGCTCCCGCGCTCACTCGCTCTTTGCTCCGAGGAAGCCAAGCTGGTAAACCCGGGCAGTCAACCCTCCAAGATGAAAAAGCTCCAGGGAGCTCACCTCCGCAAGGTAGGGCACGAGGGGAGTGCGGCGCCTTGGGTCTAGAGGGGCCCTCCGGCATGGAGGCCCCTGGGGAGGGTCGAAGGGTCCCCAAACCTTTCAGGACTCTGCTGAAGGCTTGGCTTAACCGGATTACGGGGAGGGGCGGGGTCTTTTTCTGCACCTCCACCCATTGCCCTCTGAGGGTCGCCGTGTGGTGAGCTGGGACCCCAGGTTCACCGAACCAGGCCCTGCGAACAGGTGTCTGCAGCCCCAGGAGGTAGGAGTGTCTGGGGCAGGCATGGCCTCACCTTGCCTCAGTCCCTTCTGCTTCCGCAGGGGCCAAATGCCTGCTGGGGGAAAAACCTAGCACCAGCCTTGAGCTAAACTAATTTGGGGTGGGGTAAGGGCCTGGTCCTTATCTGTGTGCTCTATACTGAAGCAGCCTCTGCCGCCCTGCTAGGGACCCCCCTACCCCACACACAACCTTCAGTATGCACCGATGGCTCACTCCTGCTTCCTCTTCCCTTCTCAGTACCCCCAGGTCGCCCCTCAGCAGGGCTGAAGGGAGGCAAAGATAGGAGGGGAGACTGGGAGACCTAAGAATGTGGGGGGTGGAGGAGGTGGAGGTTGGGATGAGCCAGGTGCCAGGCGCAGACTGGGCCCCTCCGCACCTTGCCTGGTGGGGCTTGGACCTCCAGCCAAGTTGTGGGGTGGGGGTATGGTGGCAATGTCCTTGGCTTTTGGCTTAGAAGTACCAGCCCTGGAAGGAATCAGACTCCCGGTACCTATTTCTCTAACTGCCACTTGCCCTGTGACTCTGGACAAGTCTGATCTTTAACCTGAACCTCCGATGCTGACCCTTCCACAGTGTGGAGGCACCGAAGCAGATCCCAGGGTGGAACCGGGGTTGGGGGCAGGAAT
>NW_006159793.1:1616012-1624059 GCF_000334495.1 Tupaia belangeri chinensis
GAACTGGAAGGGGCTGGTTGGTGTGAAGGCTCTTCACAAGGACTGGGGTTAACCTCTCCCCACACTTGCACGTGCACACCTGCACACAATACACACTCAGTCAAGTTCTCTGCCCTTGGGTAGCCGGCAGCACCGTTGGGATAAGTGGGTCTTTTTTATTCCCTGACACGAGTGCCTTCTCAGGGTCATTGGTGGGTCTCCAGGCTCCTCTTGGACCCATTCTTTCCCACTTTCCTTGTCTTCCTTCTTTACTCCCCCTCCCCACAAGAGCCCACCCTGGCCCTGCCTCTAGGGCCACACTCCATGTAAGTAGCCATGTTCTCTGATGCCCCGGCTGACTGCTAGGCCGAGTTTAGCAAGTCTTAAACCTCGTTTAATCCTCCAACAGTTCTGGGGGCTGGGGCTTATATTTTTCTCTATTCAAGACAGAGCTTGTGTACATGCTCACGTGACAGTGTGAGAGGGAGAGAGACACACAGAGAGAGAGAGAGCTCACCCTCCACGGGGTCCGGCCATGCTGTGTCCCCTTCCTCTCATCCTTCAGCCTATCAGAACCTGGGCGCTCACCCGTGTGCTTGGCACGTTGCAGGCTGCCCTCAGTCGCCGTGTGGGATCTGGCTTCTTTTAAGCAGCACGTTACCGCTGCACCCTTAGGTCTCACTCCCCACGTCATGAGTAAGGCAGCTGAGGCACAGAGGGCTGAGGCCGCCTCCTCCCAGGGCACCCCGCCCCCTTGGTCTCAGGAGAAGGCAGTGAGAAAATGCCAGGTGTTAGCAAACGGGCAGCTCTGCTCTACTGAGAGATGAGTGCTGGACGGTTGGCAGTCGGTGGATCCAGGTTCTAGTCTTGCTGTGACCTTAACTTGCCGTTTGACCTTGGGCTTCCCTCCCCCTCCCTGAAACCCGGTTTCTTCATCTGCATAATGATGAGGCTGGACCCAGAGTCCCATTGTCTCTTCTGGGGGCCTGTCTCTCCCAGCCCCTGCTCTGGAGACCTGCATCTTCTGGTCTTGAAAGAGAGGGTTCAGGTCTGGCAAACTCGGGTGTGTATGTTTCTGTGTGACCGTGATGCAGGGAGTGGGGCTCAGTAGTGTGAGCCTCACCCCCCGCAGAAGTGTGAAGTGACTCATTAATTAAGCGACTCCAGCCCAGCCTCATTCATTTGCTTGCTTTCCTCCTTCTCCTAACCATCCCATCCTCCTGGGGCCAGCCTCCTGGGGGTTACCTCCTGGTGGGGTGGGGAGCTCCAGGTGGGCTCCTGATTGGTGGACCCCATCCCCTGGCCCCAAAGCAGAAGCAGGTTTCCCCCTGATTGGAGGAGGAAGGGGACAAGCTGGCAGCATCCGGCTCTCAGAACTCTTGTTGCTATGGAGACCAAGAGCCAGCATGGAAAGGGCAGCTTCTCTGGAGGGATCCGAGGCGCCTCATTATCAGGACCTCCTGCCAGCTGGCTGGGATGGGGCTGGGTGGGGGTCTCAGGGTAACAGGTCTGCCTCGCTCCCCAATGCCAGGGGCTAGCGTCCACTGGCAGGTGCCCCATCTCTCCTGGAGTTCACCCAGCTGGAGGGACAGCCTTGGAGGAAGGGGCACTGGAGGGAGTGGCAGCTTTTGGGCAAGTCTCGGAACTGTACCCTCAACTCAGCGTGTCCCGGGTCACAGCTGCAGAATCTCCGAGCCATATTTGTTTCAACCCTGAGAATGTAGTTACTTTAAAAGCAGCTATTTCTTGTCATTGTCACCCTCACCTGTAACTGTGCTAGGCTGTCCCTGTCATCACCACCCTTAGCCAGCCTCAGGCAAGATCACTACTGTGTTCAGCACTGTCACTCAGGGTCAGCCCAACACTGTTACCCCGGTGCTGTTGCCTGAGCCCCTGCCCAGCCCCGTCAGCACAACCAGACCCCTTCAGTCCTGCAGCAGTCGCTGGAACCATCCCGGCTCTCCTGCCACCGTCTTCACCCCAGTAAGACTCGTTCCCTGCAAAGTCTCTTCTGTCACGATCAAACTTGCGTGGGCAATCTTGGAGGAAAAACCACATCTGGCCAGTAGCTCCACACTGAGACCTTGGGCTAGGCTCTGATCTGTAAGTGTCTCCAGAGACGTCTCTGGTGAATCCTGCCTCATAAACCGTCAGAAGCAGCAGGCTCAGTAGAGGTGGTCTACACCCATGTTTTCCCAAGGTTATCCCCGCATGCTGGCTCCTTGAGACCCTTTCCTTAAATGCAATGCAGGGATACTGCATTCTAGTCCCTGCTCGGGCAGTCATCGCATGCTAGTCCATGGAAGGAAATGACAGGTCCTGCAGCATGGAAACTGTGTGAACCTCACTTTCCCCAAACTTCTTTGACTCAGAACCCTGTTTCCACAGAATACCTGTGAACACCCCAAGGTTGTGTTTTGGGATCTATCTAATCCCCTCGTTGTCCAAAGAGAGGAGCGGAGGCTCAGAACGCTTTCCTGAAGTCACACGGTGAATTGGCACAGACCTTGGTGCCTGACTCCCGCTCCAGTGGTATCATGGTTTTCCTTCAGGGATCCTTTGTCCTCTCTGAAACCGATCATGTACTGATTAGCCTTCCTGAAGTTCCTTCCTTCCCTGCCGCAGGGGTGAATTTCGGGCGGAAGCAGGCAGGCGGGGCTTCCCTTTCTCCTGATCCATTCCTGGGGTCACTTCATGGAGCTGCATCCTGAGTTCAGGATAGTCATCCTGATCTCTCTGGCCTTCTCTCTAGGCTCTAAGCCTAGGAAGCCAGTGGACATGCCAGTTTGAGTCCCTTGGGGCCAGGATCCCAAGCAGTTGGAGGAGGTCCTCTATCTCCCAGCTCCCGCTAAAGGGAGGATGCCCCGCGGACCTCCCTGCCCACTTGAGGTTATGGAAGGAGACCTTCAGCACAGTTAAAAAAAAATCTGACACGCCCTCCCCCCCCCCCCCCCCCCGCCCGCTCGGCACATTCATCTCTCCTCCTGTGACAGCTAGATCATGACTTTCTAAGACAGGTCAGGGCTTGAGTAACTTCCTCCTGCTTCTCTGCAGGGGCCCTTGAGCCACAGAGAAGTAGTCTAATCCTGCCTTAAAGGGAGCCCCAAATCCCACAAGTGTTCTCCTTTCTATGCTAATGACTTCCCACTTCTTCCCTTCTTCTCCTCTAACCTCTTTTCCTAAACACTCTCCAATCTGGCCACCCGCCCTGTGGACGTGCTCCATACTCTCTATATCTTTCATAAAATCTGGTGCCTAGAACACGGTAACTAAGCTTCAACACTGGTGGATGAAGACATAGGTCTTAGCATCAGGGAGCTCTGGGCTGGTGACCTAGTTCCCCACCAGCAATCCTGGTACAGCCCCAGGTAGGTCCGGGTACCTCTGAGCCTCGTGGCTGAAATGGAGCTGAGATGAGCATTTGGCTCAGAGATGTTTTGCAAATGAAATCAGGGATAGTGAGTAAACCGTTCAGGACAGATCACATGTGAATGCTCCATACGCAGAACTGCTGAGATCGCCATCGTTGTCATCATCATCAAAATAGGACTGCCATTTGACTTGACCTCTATGTTAGCCAAACTAAAATCAAGGTAGCTTTCTGAGTGCCCTAGCCACCTGCTGGTCCGGTAAGTCGGTAGTCACTTACAGCCCCATCGATGGCCAGCATACAACCACATGAGCCCAGGCGGGTCTGAACTCAGGCTGTCTTTCCACTTAGCCCTGTTCAATTCCATATTCTTGACTTGGGGGTCACAGTTCCAACCTGACCTCACCCCCTTGGTCTCTCATACTGACAGCCCATCACCCCAGACCTACTGATGACTCCCAGTGACCAGGGCGATGTGGAGCTGGACGTGGACTTCGCTGCAGACCGGGGGAACTGGACAGGCAAACTGGACTTCCTGCTGTCCTGCATCGGCTACTGTGTGGGCCTGGGGAATGTCTGGCGTTTTCCCTACCGAGCCTACACCAATGGAGGAGGTACGGGCCTGAGGGCTTGTGCAGGGGTGTCAGGGTAATGGGCCAACCCTGGGGGATGGAATGAGTTTTTAGTGGCCTTGCCAATGCGACCTATGTGACCGTGGGCAGAGCTAGCTGAATGTGGTTTGTAGTGACCTGGGTGTGGGAAGAGGGAGCTCACCCTTCCCTGCCCCTTCTCATCGCTCAGGCCCCTCTTCCTCCGCTCATCCCCAGGATTGACACCCACGTGGTTTTCTCCCTAAGCTGGGCACATCCGGGGCCTTGTGTGTTGGGCAGAAAGAGCCGCCTCTGCTTCATGGTAACGGGCTGCGTCTCCCTGTCAGTGATCACCATGCTTGTAGTATTCTCCCCGCCCCCACCTCCTACAGGGCCTTGCTCCATCTTTCTACTCTTTCCTCCTTTCCTGGTTCCTTTCTTTTAGACTGCAAACTTAACGTTTTTCTTATTAAAAAAAAAAAAAAAAATCCTTCTCCATCAAGAGACTGTTCCAAGTCTCATTAACAAGAGCTAAGGTTGAGTGCTTACCCCCTGCCGGGGCCCTGAGCTTGCTGCCTTCCCTGTCATCTCATTTAACCCTGGTGACCATCCTCCCAGGAAGCGCCATGGAAATAACGGGGCAGCGGGCATAGAGAGGCCAAGTTCCTCACCCAAGGTCGCACCCCAGCAGATCCAATTTTAACCCTAGGGTGTCTCCCCGGGTCCAGTGTGTGCTCACCAACCCCCTATAGCTCCTCCCATCTCTACTAGAGTCCTCTAAAAAGCTAGAGAAATCCAGGACCAGCAGATGGCGTAATGGTTACATCGCTGGACTCCCATGTGGCTGACCGTGTTTCAAATCCTGGACCTGGCAGCTTAAAATTCATGCTGGGTGTGTGTGCATGCGTGCCCAAAATCCCAAGAGGAGAATGGAGAAGGGATTGTGGAGTGGCCGTTCCCCCAGGGAAATTTCTCACTTTCTGTCTCTCTGACTCTCTCTGTCTCTCCGGTGAGCACATGTGCCCTATAGCAAAAATCTCTCTAAAAAACAAAGAAAACAAGAGAAATCCAAACAAACCACACAAAGTAGAAAAAAGATCAGTGAAATGACCAGGAGGTGTGGGCCTACAGCTGACCTCTGAGACTCCAGACCCTTACTCAGGAGTGTCCCTAGGAGTCTCTGCTCCCCATCTCCTGTTTCCAGACTCCTGTGTGCTGAGCTCATGTGTCCTGACACAGACTTCTCCCCTGCAGTAGGGAGGGTGGGTGGCCACGACAACTCTGGAATGACTTCATCCGCAGTCAGGTTTAGCAACTCCAGAGCGTTCCAGAACTGCTCTGCCTGAATGGTCTACATAGGATTGCAGGGAGGATTTCTGATTGGCCTGGCTCAGGGGTGCTGGAGGAGGGCAGGAGGGGGCTGTCTGGTGGGACTGGCAGCCCTTCCAGAGCCATATGGTGGTAGGCAGCTCTCTAAGGAGTTGGCTGCCAATGTGAGAAGAAAAGGGGACAAGCTGTTGGGCTCATGAAACCACAGGTGACAGCCACAAGTGTCCAAGCTGGCGTGACAGGGAGCGGAGCCAGATTCACGCGGGTGTTGATTTGTGTACAGAGGCACTCGCACGCTCTTCAGTAAGGAACTCACACACACACTCCTGCATTCGTTCATTCACTGGCTCGGCCTCTGGTACTGGAGTGTCTGCCCTGAGCACAGTGCTAGCTTGGCACTGGGGTTTTGGAGGTGAGTAATTCCTGCCGGCACACCAGGTCCTCAATGATCTGGTGACAGAGAAGACAGACCAGCAGGCGGTCTCATGCAGGTCCCAATCTGCATGAGAAGTATTCCATCGGGTCTGCACGTGGTGGCTCCCAGTCAGTGGAGGGGCAGGCTGGAGCTGGGCTTGTGGGGGCTCACTAAGACCCCTCCTTTGGCCTTCCCTGCTCACAGGCGCCTTCCTCGTGCCCTACTTCCTCATGCTGGCCATCTGTGGCATCCCCCTCTTCTTCCTCGAGCTGTCCCTGGGCCAGTTCTCCAGCCTGGGACCGCTAGCTGTCTGGAAGATCAGCCCTCTCTTCAAAGGTGAGGCCTCAGCGATCCCCAGGGTGGTTGGGGCCGGGGGAGGCAGGGAAGTTGCCCCACCCCACTTCCCAGGCTCTAGGCAGAGAGAGAGGTGAAGTCCAGAAAGATAATGGCTTCCCGGAGGCCGCCGTGTAGCCAGCAGAGGGCTCGGCCAAGCACCCAGCAGCCCGTTCCCACCCGCAGGGGCCGGCGCGGCCATGCTGCTCATCGTAGGCCTGGTGGCCATCTACTACAACATGATCATCGCCTACGTCCTCTTCTACCTCTTCGCCTCCCTCACCAGCAACCTGCCCTGGGAGCACTGCGGCAACTGGTGGAACACGGACCTCTGTCTTGAGCACAGAGGCTCCAAGGACGGCAACGGGGCCCTGGCCCTCAACCTCACCAGCACCGTCAGCCCCAGCGAGGAGTACTGGAGGTCAGGCAGCTCCAGCCTGCAGCAGTCTGAGAGGGCCCTGCACCGCTGAGGGTGGGCAGAGGGCAGGAAGGTGCTGACCTCCCCAGGGGTCTCGGCGTGCACCTGGAAGGCTGAGTTCGGGTGCTCCTGTCAGGTAACCTCTGGGTTCTAATCCCAGCTCTTCACCTGGCCAGCCGTGTTACTTCCAACAATGTATTTGCCTTCCGTGGCTCTATGTTTAGAATGGGGACAATAATTGCAGAAGGTTGCTGTGAAGATTACAGGAAAGAAGACAGTAAGCTATGCAGTTCGGTCTGGTAGAGAGTACATGCTAGACAGGGACAATGACAGCAATGGCCTCATGCTGCAGTCTCAGTTTCTTCCTTTGTAAGAGAGGGTATTAACTGTGCCTGCTTCAAAGGATGATTTCCCATCCATTATTTACCCACTCATTCATTTTTTTTTTTCTTTTTAATTGTCAGAGGGCACATGTGCTCACCAGAGAGAGATAGAGGGAGAGGCACCCCCCAATGGGGCATGGTCGTGCCTCAATCCCTTCTCCATTTCTCCCTTCTGTAGGGATTTGGGGCATGCATGTACATGTGCCCGGTATGTTTTCCAAGCTGCGAGGCTGGGGTTAGAACACTCATTCAGCCGTGTGAGAGCTGGCTCCCTTAACCACTAGGCTATGGGGCCAGTCCACTTGTTCATTCTTCTGGTAAATATTTATTGAGCACTTCCTCTCACAATAGGTGCACTTAGCATAGACAGGACTGGCTCAGATCCCTCTAACAGGAGAAGTAAGAGTGCAATCAAGTAAGGAAGGGTTTGGTGCGAGGACTGACAAGGAAAGGCTGCTAGCCATCATCACAGGACAGGCACGCCGTGAGCCCTGCAAAGGGTGGGTGAAAGGGTGGGTGCTAGGACACCGTGGTGCATCAGCCCATTCCGATGCCCCACTTCCTAACTGAGAAAACAAGGCTGGAGGCTCATCCAACAATTAGCAGCAGAGGCAATACTGAAACCAAGGACTCCTGATTTTTGGTTTTGTTCTAGAACATTCTAGAGTAGCCTGGTGTCTGGGCAGGGACCATTGGTTGCCAGAGAACTTAGACCAGATACCCCCATCCCTTCGCCTGCAGAGGACTGCTCTTAGGAATTCTCCCCAAGATGAGCTTCGTGTCTTGAAATGCTTTGATCTCCAACCTGCCTTTAAAAATCCATTCAAAGTGTCTGCCACTGTGACCAGACTTGGGGCTGTAGCTTCAAGCCAGAGAACTTGACATGGTCACCAGCCACGGCCAGGGATCTCCTTGGCAACGCCACGGCCCACTGCATCCATCAGGGTGCGGGCAGGAAGCAGGTGGTGCTGTAGGAGGGCTTAGCTGAGGGGCGTTTGCAGAGGGATGGGGTCCACGAAGAGACCTGGGGTACTGGAGACTAGCAACAGGGAGAGCCTGAACCAAGACGGCAAGGAGGGCGCCTGGGGGGTTGGAGCCATGCAGGAGAGGCTGCTTGATGAGAACTGTGGCCACAGAAGTGCACAGCCAGGCCAGTTCCCTCCTTCCTCCCACCCTCCAGTCTCCTGCTGTGGCCACCCATCCGCCACATCCAGATGGAAGCCCAGGGGG
>NW_006159793.1:1624479-1635634 GCF_000334495.1 Tupaia belangeri chinensis
TTTATTAAATCACATTTCTAACTGTCCCTGACCTTGTTTCTACAGCCCATGTACATAGTGATGGACACATAAAAATCAGTCACTTGTTTAAAAGTGAGTGAACTTAAACACCTTTATGTGAGTTTAATATCTGATGGGGAATTGTTACTCACTATGTGGTCACCATCCATCATTCAGAATAAAATGAGAGGTATACTTTATCATGATGTATTATTTCATTCTTTTTAGTCAGAGGTACAGTTTCTATGGAAGTCACTGATAGTTAATCCAGTGTAATTAAAACAACCACCCATTTAAATACAATAGTTAAATTAAAATCATTCGTTTCTTGTAAATTGACTTAACTAAAGAAAGAAAAGTAAAATATATTTCTACTTTGTGTATTCTTTTTAACATAGTTAAAACTGGCTTGAGAAGTGTGTCAGACATGACACACAAAGATATTCCCAAGGTGAATATCTTTGATGATATTTGTGAAGAAACGGATGCATTTGACTTGATAGATAGTGCGTAATCTAAAATGCCAAGGATATATTTCTTCTTCTGGATGTTTACTTACTGTAAGTTTATCGAACTTTTAAGGAAGGTGCTTTGCATCGAGAACTGACTGCTGTATGTGCAGCTCCCCATGTCTAAGGCCGAGCAAAAGGGATTGCTGCTCTCGGCTTCTCTCCTTGTGCCAGAATCACCTCCCTGCTAGACTGCATGGGGAACGTTCCTAATCCACATTTGTTTCTCCCAGGATTCTGGCTCCTTGAGGGATTTGTCTGCCTAGCCTGATGGAGGTATTCCAGCTCTGCTTTCTTTCGGATAGTATTTCTCATTCATTTGATCTAAATAGGGGATTATATTAGCTAAACATGATTAAACTTGAGATATGAGTAGGTACATTTCTGATGTCTGGTTTTGTTACAGGTTCTTATGGTTTATGCGCCTGCATGTAGCATAGTGTATTAATATAACCACCTTTGAATAGCAACAACTAGGAAAAAGTTTGAAAGAAACCTAAGCAAGTCGTTTCAAAGAAATGGACATTTAAGTGCTTAATTCAATTAGCAACTCATAAAGTCTATATTGACGAGGATGCAAATAGCCTCTTTAAGCATTAATTTCATGACATGCACATTTTGTAGAAGTGAGTGTAGTTTGTAGATCCTTAGGCAAATCTTCACTGTCGGTTGGATTTATTTAAAGAGCTTTTCTGGTCATTTCTCCCTTCTGTAGGGATTTGGGGCATGCATGTACATGTGCCCGGTATGTTTTCCAAGCTGCGAGGCTGGGGTTAGAACACTCATTCAGCCGTGTGAGAGCTGGCTCCCTTAACCACTAGGCTATGGGGCCAGTCCACTTGTTCATTCTTCTGGTAAATATTTATTGAGCACTTCCTCTCACAATAGGTGCACTTAGCATAGACAGGACTGGCTCAGATCCCTCTAACAGGAGAAGTAAGAGTGCAATCAAGTAAGGAAGGGTTTGGTGCGAGGACTGACAAGGAAAGGCTGCTAGCCATCATCACAGGACAGGCACGCCGTGAGCCCTGCAAAGGGTGGGTGAAAGGGTGGGTGCTAGGACACCGTGGTGCATCAGCCCATTCCGATGCCCCACTTCCTAACTGAGAAAACAAGGCTGGAGGCTCATCCAACAATTAGCAGCAGAGGCAATACTGAAACCAAGGACTCCTGATTTTTGGTTTTGTTCTAGAACATTCTAGAGTAGCCTGGTGTCTGGGCAGGGACCATTGGTTGCCAGAGAACTTAGACCAGATACCCCCATCCCTTCGCCTGCAGAGGACTGCTCTTAGGAATTCTCCCCAAGATGAGCTTCGTGTCTTGAAATGCTTTGATCTCCAACCTGCCTTTAAAAATCCATTCAAAGTGTCTGCCACTGTGACCAGACTTGGGGCTGTAGCTTCAAGCCAGAGAACTTGACATGGTCACCAGCCACGGCCAGGGATCTCCTTGGCAACGCCACGGCCCACTGCATCCATCAGGGTGCGGGCAGGAAGCAGGTGGTGCTGTAGGAGGGCTTAGCAGAGGGGCGTTTGCAGAGGGATGGGGTCCACGAAGAGACCTGGGGTACTGGAGACTAGCAACAGGGAGAGCCTGAACCAAGACGGCAAGGAGGGCGCCTGGGGGGTTGGAGCCATGCAGGAGAGGCTGCTTGATGAGAACTGTGGCCACAGAAGTGCACAGCCAGGCCAGTTCCCTCCTTCCTCCCACCCTCCAGTCTCCTGCTGTGGCCACCCATCCGCCACATCCAGATGGAAGCCCAGGAGGAACGGGGCCTAGCGGTGGGTCTGTGGGGACCTGCTGGGCACCGGGCTGGTCAGAGCAGGACCGCGAGGGCTCGGGGGTGCAGGTGAAGAGCCAGTAGGGCCTGGCAAGCTGAACACGGCTTCACCCTGTGTCAGTGGAGCATAGCAGGGACCAGGGAACACGCGAACCTTTGTCTCCTGCAGCCGCTACGTGCTTCACATCCAAGGCAGCCAGGGCATCGGCAGCCCCGGGGCTGTCCGCTGGAACCTCTGCCTCTGCCTGCTGCTGGCCTGGGTCATCGTGTTCCTCTGTATCCTCAAGGGCGTGAAGTCATCGGGCAAGGTGAGGCCGGGGAGGCCTGGGGGCCTGGTGGGGTGTGGGCTTCCTGGAGGAGGCAGGGCATGAACTGAGTCTGAGCAGAGAAATAGATTCCAACTGGCAGAAGGGGAGGCAGAGGGCCCTGAGGTTGGGGAGAAAGCGCTGCCTGGAGAAAGACATGGGTAAGAGAGACCGTGGGCCGCGCTCCTGGATGGGAGCTTGCCGCGGCAGGATCTTTGCGGTATTTGAATGTTCATGCTTCCTCATGCTTGGCACTCCGGCAGGGCTTGGCAAGAGTTGGTCGAGTGCTTGGGAGGTGGAAATGCATGCAAACGTGAATAACAGGGCTATCTGAGATGCAAGTGACCAGACCCCACTGTCACACTTCCCTCCGGGAGGTCCAGAGGGTAGGCCTCAGGAGTGGCTGGATCTAGTTCAATCCCTGTGATCAGGAATCTGGTTCTCAGGGTCTCTCAGCAAACCTCCCCCTGAGGGCTCTCCTTCATGAGTGAGCTTGCCCCTAGCGGCTCTTGGTTTGTGTCTCACCGGCTCAGTGAAGGGCTGTCTCTGTCTCTAGTTTGTAAAGATCCTAGAACTAGGCTTCTTGGGTAAATCAGACACGTGCCCATCCCTAATCCATCTCTGGTCACGAGGGTAGAATGCCCCCCTGCCCCTGGGGCTGGGATGGAGTTGCCCATCTGGGGGAAGTCTGAGTGCTGTCATCTGAGGAGGCGAACCAGACCCTGAGAAGACATAGCCTCAGATGTCCACTTTAGATCAGGGGAGGGGGATGGAGGGGACACTGCGCTTCCAGGAGGACTTGGAAACCTGAATGTTTCGCTGGGTCACTCCTAAGTTAGAACTTGTCCCTCTGCCAATTGTCCACAAGGAGCAGAGCTGTGGAAAGGAAGCCTAGGCAGGCAGGGTAGAAACCACTTAGGAGAGCTGAGGGGCTCATGGAACCCAGGAGTGGGGACGTCGAGGCTGATGGTGCTTGCTGAAGGGTGGCTGGCTGGTGGCTTCTCGAGGGGAGAGAGGGCACAGGGAGTCTGGGGAGTCGAATGTCAGGGCCATGCAGAGTGGGTTTTCAGGGGGCAGGGAGCGAGCCCGGGAACAGGAGGCCTTACAACGGCTGGACCGGGGCTGCAGTGGAGCTGGCTCTGGGGTGGCATTGGGGAGCGGGGTCCTAGCACCTGGCTGGTGGCTGGGAGGGCGGAGGAGCACCATGGGTGGTTCCCGGCTTCAGCAGCCCAAGGCTGGGAGGCGAGCTACTCAGAAGAGGCTTTCAGGAGGAGTGGCTCGGAGGGCAGGTCCCCATCTTGGGCTGCCCCCTTCCATCTCTCAGGTGGTGTATTTCACGGCCACATTCCCCTACCTCATCCTGCTCATGCTGCTGGTCCGTGGAGTCACCCTCCCAGGGGCCTGGAAGGGCATCCAGTTCTATCTCACCCCCCAGTTCCACCACCTGCTGTCTTCCAAGGTGAGGCCCTCTCTGCGGTGCGGACGGAGAAGTCAGGCCTGAGCTGGGGGACGGGGACGGGGGCTTACCATCACCAGGCACTGCGTTAGGCCCTTCCTGTGTATCTTCTGCGTTTACTCTTCTTAATAATCCTGTGAAGTAGACACAGTTTCCCACTTCAGATGAGGAGACGGAGGCCCAGAAGAATTACTGATAAGCTTACAGTCACAGCTAGGGAGTGGCAGAGCCGGGAGTCCAGCTCTGTCTCACTCTGGGCCCCAGGAGCGTGTGGCAGTGGTGGTGGTGACAACCATAGCGGTGGTGCCGACACTGGCGTTGATGATGCTTCGGCCAGTGACTGCCTGCCCCTGCTCCACCATCCTCATGTACGGAGTGACTGGCTCTTACTGCCCCGTAAGCTGGGCACTGTACCTGTCCCCTCCTTACAGATGAGGGGCCTGTGGTCCTGGGAGGTGATGTGGCTTGCCCAGGCTGTGCCTCAGGAAGTGGGGAAGCAGGGATGTAAATCTAGGTGCCCGACTTCCATGCCAGGAAGGAGCTGCCCGCCAAACACTTCACGATAGGTGCTCTTCCTTCAGAACAGGGCCCAGCCTCGAGACCACCTTCTAGATCCTGGGTGGGCAAGCGGGCAGGAAGGAGCTTAGCCACGGCCCGCAGCGTGAGTGTCGAGTCGGGTTTGCTTCCGGCCCGTGTTGCTTGTGCCAGGCTCTGCGCCATGAGCCATCCCTGGGCCTGACGCCCCGTGTCCGCCCTGCCCTCCTGCTTTTTCTTTCTGTGGCCCTCCACACAGTGTCCCTCTCTCTGCCCTCCCTCCCCACTCTCCCTGCCACAGGTGTGGATTGAAGCTGCTCTGCAGATCTTCTACTCCCTGGGGGTGGGCTTCGGGGGGCTCCTCACCTTTGCCTCTTACAACACATTTCACCAGAACATCTACAGGTCAGTGTCCATAGCCCTCCAGGCCCAGGCCAAGGTATGAGGGTGGCTGGCCAGGGAGGGCCTCATGGGTCGAGGGCAAGGCCAGCCCCTCCTGCCTCATGCCTGGACTTCTGCTGGCAGAGACACCTTCATTGTCACGCTGGGCAACGCCATCACCAGCATCCTGGCTGGCTTCGCCATCTTCTCCGTGCTGGGCTACATGTCTCAGGAGCTGGGCGTGCCTGTGGACCAAGTAGCCAAAGCAGGTGGGCAGGTGACCAGGTCTCAGTGGGGTTAGGGTGTGGGCCTGGCACGGCTAGGGTGGGCCAGTGAGCTGGAGGAGGGTATGTCTTGCGTGTGTGCATATATATGCATGTGCATGCAAACATGCCTTAGCTGGTTCTGGGTGTCCATGTGCAAAGGGGTGAGTGTGCACAGGTGTGCATTAGCCTGTGTCTGGAGGTAAATGAGTTTTCACATGAGTGTGTCTTGTTTTGTGCCCCTGTTTCTCCAAATGAGTCTTATCGTGCATTGTGATGTCTGGTCTGTGTGCAAATGAACTGAGAGTGTGAGTGAGCTCGTGAATCCGTGTGTCTTGTGTCAGTGGATATGTGTATGTATATGTACTGGTGGGATGATGTGTGATAATTGTGTACATGAGTGTTTATTTATTTATCTATTTATTTATTTATTTATTTGAGAGAGAGAGAGAGAGAGAGAGATGTGCTATTGGGTGCATGCACTCACCAGAGAGAGAGAAAGCAAGAAATCACCCCTGCGGGAGATGGCCATGCTGCAATGCCTTCTCCTCCATTCTCCTCTTGGGATTTCAGGCAAACATGCACATGTGCTCGGCGTGAGTTTTAAGTTGCCATGTCCGGGACTTGAACTGCGGTCAACTACAAAGAGTCTGATGACTAACCGTTAAGCCATCTGCTGGTCTCAGTTCATAAATGTATCCTAATGAGGTTTTATATTGGGGTCTTGTGTCTATTCTATGCTCTTTTTTTAGTTTATTTTTTCTGTGATAGCACAGACACAGGGGCACCCTTGACTGGGTCTCATCACTCAGAGATCCCCTTTCCCTGACCCACCATTTCGTCAGATGTTGGGTTGGCCTGCACACACAACCGACAGGTTTTTAAGCCAAGAGAACTGAACCCGTGGTCAGCCATGTGGCTTCCAGTGCTGCCGTTCAGTCTGCTACTACTGTGCCCCCACGCTGGGCCTGCACTGACTAATCCTTCACTTGATCAGCCTATGTTTACTGAGCACCTCAGTGTGCTGGCTTAGGTCTAGGAGTTAAGAAAATGCCGGCTTGAGGACAGCAGATGGCGTAGTGGTTATGTCATTGGATCCCCACATGGTTGACTGAGATTCGAGTCCCAGAGCCGGTGGCTTGAAAATCACGCCAAGCACATGTGCGTGTGTGCCCAAGATCCCAGGAGGAGAATGGAGGAGAAGGGATTGTGGTATGGCCATCCCTCTTGGAGGGTGACTTCTCACTTTCCCTCTCATTGTCTTTGTCTCTTTCTCTCTTCGGCAAGCACACACACCTTATAGCAAAAACCTCTTTAAAAATAAATAGAAAGAAAGAAGGAAAGAAAGAAAGAGAAAGGAAGAAAGAAAGAAAAGACAGGAGAAGATGGCCTGGCTACACGAGCGTGCCCGAGTGGGTGAACGTGTGTGTGCGTGTGTGTGGCAGCCCGCCACGTGTCCCAGGTTGCTGACCCACTGCCCTTGGCCCAGGCCCTGGCCTGGCCTTTGTGGTCTACCCACAGGCCATGACCATGCTGCCTCTGTCACCCTTTTGGTCCTTCCTCTTCTTCTTCATGCTCCTGACGCTCGGCCTGGACAGCCAGGTGAGCCCTGTTCACAACAGCGGTCACCTCGTGTGGGGTGTGTGTGGCGGGGACAGACTCTGACCCTCACCCATACCCCCCCCCCAGTTTGCCTTTCTGGAGACCATCGTGACAGCCGTGACAGATGAGTTCCCGTACTACCTGCGGCCCAAGAAGGCGGTGTTCTCAGGGCTCATCTGCGTGGCCATGTACCTGATGGGGCTGATCCTCACCACAGATGTGAGTGGCACTGTGTGGGATGGCAGGCCGGGCGGGGCCACAGCAGACCCTGCCACCACGCCCCTGGCCTGGCTGAGCAGCGCTGAGCTGCCTCCATCGCCCACCCCAGGCCCTGTCTCCTAAGGGAGGCAGCTTGGCCTTACGATCCAGTCCTAATGTGGAGCCTTAGTCTGAAGGACCTGGGTTCAAGCCTTGCTCCTGCATTTGCTGAGTGACCTCAGGACAGGTGGCTTCCCCTCCCTGAGCCTATTTTTCTTCATTGGTAAAGCGAGGCCCTTGTGAAACTCAGGACGATGCACGTAACGATGGGCCACGAAGGTAGAGGCTGTCGTGTTCTCGCCTTGCTGTCCCAGCCAGCCTGGCCACTTCCTGCTCTCCTCCTGCGGGGAGAGTGAGGCTGGTGAGGGGACCACAGGGCTGTGGCTTATATTCCAGGGGGGCATGTACTGGCTGGTCCTTCTGGACGACTACAGCGCGAGCTTCGGGCTAATGGTGGTGGTGATCACCACGTGCCTCGCCGTCACCCGGGTGTATGGTAAGAAGGGCCCTGGGAGACAGTCAAGGCTCTCTGCAGTGGGAGCCCCCAGCACCTGGTCCCTGTTCCCACAGGTCAGGGTTTCGGGTGGTGGCAGTTGGGTGGAAGAGGGGCTGGTGCTGTGGGGCCTGTGGGCCGTGCCATGCCTGCTGCCCTCCCCTCTGCTGTCCTCCCCTGCGCAGGCATCCAGAGGTTCTGCCGCGACATCCACATGATGCTGGGCTTCAAGCCGGGCCTCTACTTCAGGGCCTGCTGGCTGTTCCTGTCCCCAGCCACGCTCCTGGTAATGGAGGCGGGAGGGCAGGTTGCTGGCTGGGCCCCAGGACTGATAGAGGGGTCCCCTGTGATTCAGACTGGTAGGGCCACCGGGCTCAGAGTAGGATTGCAATCCACTCCCCTCCCCCTGTGTCCCCAGCTTTTGTGGCAGTTCCAGGCCTACCAAGATGGGCCAGGCTTTCTCAGGCCTTGGGGCTTCAGGGCTGCACCTTGAGGCTGTATTTTACCAGCCTGGGGTTGGAGCAGCTCAGGGACAGGCCATCTCAGGATTAGGGTACTTCTGACCAGGGCCGTAACCAGCCTTGGTACTGGTGCCGAGCTGGCTCGGCCTTGATGGACCATCTCAGGGTCTGGCACAGCACAGAACACTGGGTGGCCCCGGGCAAGACTCAAGCCCTGGGCTAGCCTGGGCTGGGCCAGCTCAGCCTGAAGGTGGCTCAGAACTGGGCTCTCATAACCCTGGGAGCCTGCCTGACACCTGCCGTGCTGTGATGCTGGGAGATCTCCCCCTGCAGGCCCTCCTGGTGTACAGCATCGTCAAGTACCAGCCCTCAGAGTACGGCAGCTACCGCTTCCCTGCCTGGGCTGAGCTGCTAGGCATCCTGATGGGCCTGCTGTCCTGCCTCCTGATCCCAGCCGGCATGCTGGTGGCTGTACTCCGAGAGGAGGGCTCGCTCTGGGAGGTGAGTCTGCGCCGCCCCGCCCACCGTCAGCCTTCCTGACCTGGGCCCTGCCAGACCCACACCTGCCTAGCACCTTATCCAGGGCTTTGCAGGCATCTTCTAGCAGGGCTCCTGGAATGCTGGGCTCCCCTGCAGCCACTGCTTCCTTCCTGCCCTGCTGTCACGGCTACCCACAGCCAGGAGAAGGGGACACGTGTTATTGGGGGCTGACGGGAGTGGCAAGCACTGCAGAGAGTCATTACCAGCTCAGCGGTGCCGCTTTCAGAGACCAGCACTCCCAGCACTGGTATGCTAGGAGCAGAATCCTGGTGGTGCCACTTGCTGGCCGCATGACCCTAAGCAAATTACTGCACCTCTCTGAACCTCAGTCTTCCCATCTTTAAAATGGGGTAGTGCTACCTACCTACAAGGCTGCTGTGAGAAGAAAAGGAGCTTCTCAGTGTGCTCAGCATTGTAGGGGGCATAGCAGCAGAACGTTTATAAAGTCAGCATGGGGAACCAGCAGGTGGCATAGTGATTACATCACGGGACTCCCACATGGCCGACTGTAGTTCGAATCCTGAAGCCAGGACTTGAAACTCACACCAGCCATGTGTGCATGTGTGCCCAAGATCCCAGGAGAAGAATGGAGGAGAGGGGATTGTGGTGTGGCCATCTTCCCTGGAGGGTGATTTCTCACTTTCCCTTTCCTTGGTGAGTGCACATGCCCTAAGATTAAAACCTCTTAAAAAAAAAAAAAAAAGAGGGACCAGCAGTTAGCGTAATGGCTATATCACTGCACTCTCGTGTAGTCAACTGTGGTTTGAGTCCCGGACCCGGTGGCTTAAACTCATGCTGGGCGCGTGTGCGTGCGTGCCCAAGATCCTGAGAGGAGAATGGAGGAGAAGGGATTGCGGTGTGACCATCCTCCCTGGGGGGTGATTTCTCACTTTCTGTCTCTCTGTTTCTCTCTGTCTGTCTGGCGAGCCCACGCACCCTATACCAAAAACCTCTCAAAAAAAAAAAAAAAAAGTCCAGGAGGGGGCCAGACCGCTGGGGTTCAAGTCCCAGCATGACCACCTCCCTCCTGGGTGATCTTGGCCGACTTAACTAACCTCTCTGAGCTTTAAGTTTCATGTGGAATCTGTGGGGGGAGGCCATTAGCGCCAGTCTCGTGGAGACACTGAAAGATGAAATAGGCTGACACTTAGCGCAATGCTGGCAGGCCAGGGGTCTCTTGGGGGCATGTGGCAATGCCCGAGACATTGTTTGTCATGGAGGGTCCAGGGCCCGGGGGAGCACCACTGTCGTCCTTGGGCAGAGGTCAGGCATGCTGCTAATCCTCCTTCCATGCATAGGGGACGGCCCCCACAACAGAGATCTCCAGACTGAAATGCTCGGGTTGAGGCACCTTGGTCTGGGCATAGATCTAAGTCCTTGTTCCCCGGGAGCTGGCACTTTAATGTGGGAGCTGGCCTTCAACAGCACAGAAAGGCCGTGGTAGGGCTGCACTTCAAAACAAACCAACAAGTACCGGGTCCTCGGACAAGTCGTGACATATTTTTCTATGCTTTTCTATGCAGAAATGCGTCATGACTTCTCTGACGACCCAAGAGAAAGCAGAGTGTGGGAACAGGGAGTGGAGGGGGTGGTACTTTGGCCAGGGTGGGCAGAGGAGACCTCGGAGGAAGTGACCAGAGATGAGCGGAGACCTAAGTAAACTGAGTGGTCCAGGCACACACCCACAGGAAGGGCATGCCGGGCAGGATGGCAGCAGATGCAAAGGCCCTGAGGCTCGCTTGAGACCAGCGAGGAGGCCTGTGCTCCGAAGCAGAGGACGTGGAGGGAGAGTGGCAGGAGCTGAGGTCCGGGAGGTGGACTGGGGCGAAGACGTGGATTTCCATTTCCAGGGAGAGGAGGTTTCTGAGCAGTGGGAAACACGCTCTTGATACATTCGTGTAAGTGTCGCCGTGTTTCCAGCACCGAGCTGTGCTAGGTGCTTAGGACACACGTTCATCATCTCGCCCGAACGCTGCACGCAGTCGGCCTCACTGTTAGTTGCCTCCCTTTCTTTAGAGGTCCAGGGGCTCTTCTCCCTGGCAGGGCAGGCAGAGGGCTTCGGAAAGTGACAAGAGTGAGGGACTCTGGAATGTGCAGGCTTAGTCATCATCTTAGTCAGCTCCCTCCTTCCTTGGAAACTTCACGGGCTCCAAGAGGGAAAGGCCAGACAGAGCAGGGCAGAACAGCAGGGCAGGGGGAACCGGGAAGGTTGGCTGCAGTCCCACTCTGGTTCTCCCAGTTCATGGCTCTTTCCTAGAAGCCTGCAGCTCCTTAGGGCTCAGCGTGTAAGGGTAGGGACCCAGAGTGGGCTCCTGGGGAGGGGCCCACCTCCTAGTCATACCCTACAACCAGGAAGCTGTGATTCACATTGCAAAGGCCACCGGCCCTGTAAGTGGCAGAGCAGGTCTGTGAACTGGCCCTTGCAGGAGTCATAGCAGCCTCATCCTGGGCTGGGGTACCTGCAAGCACCCACTAGGTAATGTGGGAGGAGTCGCTGGGTGCCTGCAACTCCACGCACCAATGCTGGCTGTCTCCACTGCTGCGGTCGCTCTGCTGCAGCGGCTCCAGCAGGC
>NW_006159793.1:1636284-1648410 GCF_000334495.1 Tupaia belangeri chinensis
GGTTCGCGCGCTGCCGGCGCCCCCAGCAGGCCAGCCGGCCAGCCATGGACTGGGGCCCGTCGCTGGAGGAGAACCGGACAGGCATGTATGTGGCCACGCTGGCCGGGAGCCAGTCACCCAAACCACTGATGGTGCACATGCGCAAGTACGGAGGCATCACCAGCTTCGAGAACACGGCCATCGAGGTGGACCGCGAGATAGCCGAGGAGGAGGAGTCGATGATGTGAGGCAGGTGGACTGGAGGCCCTGCCTGAGGCCTCACAGCCTCTCCTTGGGGGTCTGCAAGAGGCAGTGTGTCCTCTGGGGTTCTGAGAGGCTGTGGGAGGTTGCCATGGTGACACTGATCCCCCAAAGCAGCTCCTTCCTGTGGCCTCTGCCTTCTGAAACCTGTTGACCCCCCTACACACACACACACACACACACACACACACACACACTCACACTCACACTCAAAGCTGAGATCCCACTCAGGCCAGGGAGGGAGGCACTTGCCCAAGGTCATGTGGCAGAGAGGACTTTACCCCAGGTCACCTGACCAGCCAGTTTCCTTCCCCATGGGGCAGCTGGTACCACCTCTGTCCAGGCCAGGATGCCTCCCTTATCTTGGGGAGCCCTTCCCCACAGTCTTCACTGCAACCAGGGACTTGAACTGTGGCAGGGAGACTCCAGGCAGGTAGAGGCCCCGAAAGTCAGTGAATGAAGTGGGGAAAGACCCATGTGGGCTCGGGTGTGCAGGCCAGCTTCCCGAGGGAGTGGCGGATGAGCATGGGGAGGGTTTGCAGAGAAAGGAGGAGGAACCCGGGTGGGGAGGGCCTTCCAGGTCCAGCCTTCACCCGGCAGGCCAGGCAGAGGCTCGCCTGGGGCAGACACTGCAAGTGGCTGGGTTCCTAGAGGGTCCCAGTCAGTGAAATTACAGGGGTGGGGGAGCCAGGGCTGAAGGGGGGCAGGGGATTTGCATGAGAGTCCTATCCTGAGTCTGTGCAGGATGGGTTAGAGGGGAACAGTGTGGAGATGAGCAGCCGGTGGAGGACAGGCAAGAGGTGCCTGTGGCTAGAGCTGGGCTTGAGCTGGGTGCTGGGGAAAGAGAGGAGGATCAGCACTTTGGAGCAGGCCACACCTTCCCCCTGGAACTGTGGAGTTCTAAGCCTGTGCCCTGCTAACAGGGCCCCGAGCCGCACAGGCTGCAGAGGTGGGAGCAAGGGGTCCGAATCAGAACCCAGGCCCCTCTGGACCTTTCACCCTTGCCCTGGCGGTCCTCACTGTCTCCTCCAGCTCTGGTGCTGCTGGGAAGTTGGCCTTGGTCCGGGATGACAAGGGCACCTGAGAAATGGAAGATAGTCGCATGCATGGCCGTCTGGTCCCGACGCTGCTCCAGGCGTGGGTCCCAGGAGCGGCATCGGAGTGGAGGCAGAACCCAGGCTGTGGCACCCCACACCCATGAGATAGGGGTGCAGAAATGCCGGAACAGGCCCCTCACACGTGGCATACTCCGGGGCGGTGGGGCACCCTGTGCAGCTGTGGCCCACTCCTGTGCCTGTCTCTTGTGGCGTCTCCCTGCCAGCCTGCGTTTTGTAGGTTTATTGTTAATAAACACCGAATGAGGTCCTCCTCCTTCCCCGCGTCCTTACTGCCCAGAGCCGTGAGGGAGCAGCATGGGCTTTTCCAGCGCACATGGTTGGACGAGGAAACCCAGACTTAGCTCCCTTCTCCTGGCTTCTGACCTGGCTAATGGTAAGGGGGGTTGCTGCGGAAGGAAGAGCTCTGGACCCTTTGAGAATACTTTGCCCCCCCACCCCTTTATAAATACAAATAAACTGAGGCTCCCCAGGGGAAGACTCCCCTAGGCTACCTAGCCAAGGTAGGCAGAGCCTGGAGGCCAGACCAGGGCACTGGGCATTCTCCTGCCCCTACTCCCTGCTGCCCGCTTTCCCTGCCCTGCTCCTCCTCAGCCTGGCCTGCAGGTGAAGGTTGGAGCTGGAAGACCAGAGCTGGGAGGAGCCAAGAGTTTCCCAGGCAGAAGAATTTCCTGGTTCTATCCACCACCCCCTCCTGGCAGGGCCTTGTCACATAAAGGAGCCCAGGGCCTTTCAAATGCAAGGCCCAGGTGTTGGCAAAGGCTTTGATTGGGGGTGGGAAGGGAGGATGGCTACATATTTAGGATATTATTAAGTTCCCCAAACAAAGAGCCAGGTTCCTCTCCCTCCCCTTTGTCTGGGGCTCTAGGTAGGCAAAGAGAGAATGTTAATTTGCAGAGGAGGCCCGGGTGGCCTGGGTGGCCGGGGTGGCCGTCCCAGCTCCGGTGCTCTGCTTCCCTCTCTGGCCGGCCCCAGCCTGCCTGGCAGTGCCCTGTGGGGAGGAGAACTCTGCCCCGTATGAGGCTTTGGTTTCATCTTAGCCGCTTGGCTGCAGCCAGGTACCCTGGGACTCAGGAGGGGGGCTCCGTGGAGTCCTGGCATCTCTTCTCTCCAGATTCCCGGTGTGAGATCTGAGGTTCCAGGAGTCTCTGGATCCCACCAGCGTCACTTCCCCTGCTTCATTTTGCCTGCCTTGCCAATCCTGCCTCCTCCACCCCTGCCTCAGCCTGCGGTTCCTGCACTGCCATCCCTGGCCCAGTCTCGGGTCTGTGCTGCTTTTTCCATTTGTACTGCTCAGACAGCCCTCCCTACTGCGCCAGCCTCTACCCCTGCCATCTCCCCACATGG
Organism: Tupaia belangeri chinensis; assembly: GCF_000334495.1. Taxonomy (NCBI): domain Eukaryota; kingdom Metazoa; phylum Chordata; class Mammalia; order Scandentia; family Tupaiidae; genus Tupaia; species Tupaia belangeri. The sequence goes on from NW_006159793.1 coordinate 1,638,987, forward strand.
GGCTCAGGGCCTAGCGCAGACCCTAGCAGGCCCTGAGTGTAGCAGGGCCCAGCTGGAGGAATCCGTGACCATGTAAGGGCACCCCAAGGCACCTCAGCCCTGTGGCGGGTCCTGGAAGGTCCCGGCGGGTCCAGGGGATGGCAAACCAAGTCAGGGAGGCGAAGTGGCCATGACCCTTAGTGCTGCAGAGACAGCAAGGAGGAGCGGGAACGGAGGTGAACTGGAGAAGAAAGCATACCTGTCTTCAGAGGAAGCTTCCTCTCAGAAGCGTGGGCCCAGATCCCCGATCTCCTGGATTCTGAAGAGCAACAGAAGTCTGGGTTTTTATAAAAAGTTTCCCAAGTTGTAATGTGGACTACTGATTGAAAAGATGGAAAGCCGCGTCGCTCAGTTAGAGCTTCTGCTTGGCCTCTGTACAGACGGCCCTGCAGACTCAGGGGCTGAGCAGCCCGGGGTAGGGGGGGCATGGAGGTGCGGGAGGCTCGCCTGAGGTCCCGGGGTGACAACATACTGGTGCGGAGGCACGCCATCCCCAGGGGTTTCTCCGTGCCCTGCCTCAGCTCAACTCCGCGTCCACGGACCCCTGAGCTCAGGGGGCTGGTGAGGAGCCCTGGAGGCAGCGTATAGAGGGAGGGCGCCCTGGGCACTGTCATTCCTGTTCTGAGACTTGTCAGGGAAGGCGTTCCCATGGGTGCCAGGAAATGCCGAGACGGGGCACTGGGCCATCTGCAGTCCTTGCAGCCTATGACGTCTGAGAGCAAAGGTGGAGGGGAAGTGGGAAGGGGACAGAACAGGGGAGGGACTGCTCCCGCACCATCTAGATCAGCCATGTTCCCAGGGTCAAGCGAGGGGCAACAGACACCAGGGGTCATCCTGGTCACCTGCGTTTGGTCCTTAGCAGGCCCCACCCCAGCCAAGTTCATTTATACCTGTCCTCCAGCTGCCTGCATCCTGACCCTGGCTTAGGCGTCTCCCACCCTGATCCCATGTCTTTCTATCACTCATGGATTCCAGCCGTGCTTCTGGTCCTTCTTGAGTGAGCCTCCCCCCCATATGCCTTCCTGAATCCCCCACCCAGATGAGGGCTCCTTGGCCCTTCAGGGGGTCTGACTCAGCCCCACATCTGGAGGGCTGACAGCCTGCCCCCCCTGCTCGGAGCGCTCGCACCCCTCTGAGATGGTGCACTTTTTTCCGCATAAAGACCTTCCGCCATGCTCTTTGGACCCTGGAGCATTTGGGGGGCAGCAGGGCATTTTATGGGGGCTCGGACTGCCCAGCCAACAGACCTGGGTTCATTCCTGGCTCCACCGCTCCCTGGCTGTGCGATCTTGGGGATGTCACGGACCACTCTAAGCTTTAGTTCCTGTACTTGTAAAATGGGGGTCATGGGGACCAACAGGTAGCATAGTGGTTAAGGCACTGGAATTCCACCTGGTCAACCTTGAGTCAAGTCCTAGACCCGGCAGCTTGAAACTCATGCCAGGTGCATGTGCGTGCGTGCCCAAGAGGAGCCCAAAGAGGAGAATGGAGAAGGGACTGCAGCGTGACCACCTCCCCTGGGAGGTGATTTCTCACTTTCTCTCTCTGTCTCTCTGGTGAGTGCATGTGAGTGCATATGGCAAATATGTCTCTGAAAAAAAATTTAAAAAAAAAAGAAGAAAAGAAATGGGGGTCATGACAACTTCTCCTTTTAGTGGCATCATACGGGTTTGGGGTCAGGCTCTGGGCCCCCAGCCCAGGCTGGGGCTTGACATGCACAGAATACACATGTGTGGACTGAAGGGATACATGTGTGTCCTCGGCTTCTGCCCACTACAGACTGGACTTTTCTCGTCCTGGGCTGCCCCAATGACACAGGGCCAGATCACAGCTTTGCAGCGTGGCTCCTTGCTGGCTCTGGGGAAAACCAGCGAAGAGTTAAGGCAATCGCAGCCCCCCCTCCCCTAATCCCATGTGACCCTTCACTGCAGAGCCTCAGGGTCTGTGGTGAGCGCCTTCTTCCAGGCTCATACTTTGCTGGTGGCTCATGGAACGTTTGGCTCCTTGAGCTCCAGGCCACTCCCTTTAGAGCTTGAGGCCTCACTGCCACTGGTCCTGTCCTGGAAGGGCATCCAAGGTCGCCTGCCTGCCCATGGATCCTTGGCCAGCACCCTCGCCCCTCACTCCCTGGTTCTGTCTCCACCTGACTTCCAGCCACAGCATTCCTCCACCCCCAAAGAGGAGTAGCCTGCCCCCCTCTGGCCACAGGGAGTCCCCCTTCCAAGTGCTCCCATTCAAGATCACTTTTTGTTCAGGAGAAAGAGAGTCTTTCCCACCAAATCCACAGCATGCGACTGTGAGCTGCAAGCCCTAGAGAACTGGAGCCCATCGGTGCCAAGGTGAAGTTGGACAGCCACTGGTCAGAGCCAAATCCTGGCTCCACCACCCAGCTGAATCTGCTACTTCACCTCTCTGAACTCCAGTGTCCCCAGAAGTAAAATGAGAAGATTTGTTTTCCCCCGGCAGGAGACTAAATGAAGTAATATAAGGATCAGCAGATGGCATAACGGTTACATCGCTCCCACATGACTGACCACAGTTCGAATCTCAGACCCAGAGGCTTGAAACTCACACTAGAGAAGAATGGAGGAGAAGGGATTGCAGCATGGCCATCTCCCTTAGGGGGTAATTTCTTGCTTTCTGTCTCTGTCTCTCCAGTGAGTGCACACACCTTATAGCAAAAAATCTCTCTAAATAAATAAGTAAATAAAAAGAAATGAGAGGCCAGCAGGTGGCATAGTGGGTACATCATGGATTCTCATGTGGCCAACTGTGGTTTGAGTCCCAGATCTGAGGTACCAAAGAGGTGCCTCTGGGGAGAGAGGTGAGCAAAAGGGAGCCCTCTATCTCGATCCACCCCATTCCGCCCTCTGCTAGGGACCATGCCGTGGGAGCTAGGGAGATGGATTTGGGATCAACCCTGCCCCGATAGGAAGGACATTGGCTTCCTCTTGCAGGACAAACTTAATGACTAGGAGCCCTGATGGTTTCCCCAGTGAGCCGGGCACCCTGTTAAACTGGGTAGAGTGGGGGTTGTAGAGTGTGTGGGAGCAGCCGTGAGATCCTCTGGGCCTCAGGCCTTCCTTTGACCTTGACTCTGCTGACCCCAGGTCAGGGTCTTGGAGAGCTTTAGAGCTTGGGGTGGCGGGAATCAGGCAGGGGAGGGACTTCTGGTCAATATTGACCTAGCTGAGTCAGGAGAGAAGGATGGGGAAGCTGGAAGCCCAGGGTGGGGCTTTCTGCTAACTGCATCTTCAGGCTCCCAGTGCTACCGGCCGTGGGAACTAGGGCAGGATCCCCAAACCTGGGTGCTTCCTGGGTGCTGCTTGAACCCCTGCCCAGCCTAATGCATCCCTTCTCTGAGGGCTGGGCCAGAAACACCTGTAGTTTTCGCCAGTTCCCTGCAACAGCCAGCCTGGCTTCCATACTGGGGACCCCGCAGGCTCTACGTCATTATAATAATGAGAAAACTGAGGCCCAGAGAGGAGCTGTGATTCATGTAAGTTACACTGGGAGACATTGGCGATAATCTCCCTTTCTTGGGGGAGGTGGGGCAAGAGATAGTCTACCCCTAGCTCACCTCTAGTTGAGGCCCTGGGCCTGGGAAGAGGTAGCTGGGCCAGCTGTCCTGGGGGAAGTGGCCTCTGAAGCCAGGCAGCATGGTGGAGAAGGGAGGGTGGGGCCAGTCCCCCAAGAAAGACAAAGAGGGGGGCCATTCTCTCTGGAGTGGACCTGTCCTACCTTGCTCTGCACAGACAGTCCTGGCACCTGCTGGGGATTGTTTCCTAGGAGACTGACTAGATCTTGGGGCCAGCAAGTAGGTGGCATAGTGGTAAGGCACTGAACTACCATGTGGCCAACCACAGTTTGAGCCCCAGATCTAGTGGCTTGAAACTCACGCCAGGCGCATGTGTGTGCGTGCCCAAAATCCCAAGAGGAGAATGGAGGAGGAGTTGTGTCAAACAAAATCCCAAGAGGAGAATGGAGGAGGATTTATGTCAAAGCCATCTGCTCTGGGGCGGTGATTTCTCACTTTCTCACTCTCTGTTTCTCCAGCTAATGCACATACCTTATGGCAAAAATTTCTAAAAAAAAAATGTATGTATAAATAAATAAAGAGAGGTTCACTAGATCCAGATCTCGAGAAGGCCATTTCCCTTGCTGGGGGCTCACCATGCCCTGGAAATGCACAGCCACATCGTGGCCCAATCAGGCTCCCCCAGTCACTGACCCCCCTCAAACCTCACAGCCCCCTCCCAAGCCTGTCTGCACACACACCATCCCCACCACGGAACTCGCTGTTCTGGGCTCTCCGCCCAGCTCTTCTCTCCCCTTGCATCTCAGCTGCACACCTCCACAAAGCCACCCACCTCCTTTCCACAGACACCATCCTCCTTCCTGTTCCTCCCCAGAGTTCCCTCCCATTTTGCATCTCCAAGTCCAGCCCCTTCCCAGCCTACCCTGAGTTCTTATTCTCTGCCATCTCTGGCTATCGGGGTGGTGTCAGGGACTCCTGGGGGCAGGAGAGTGGCCCAGGCGCTGAGCCTTTCTCAGAGCCCAGCCTGGCTACAGCACACTTTAGAGATGCAGGGGACCCCATGCTGAGAGTCTGAACTTCTGGACTCCCACGTAGTCAACCGCAGTTTGCGTCCCAGACCCGGTGACTTAAAACTCACGCCTGCACATGTGCATGCGTGCCCGAGATCCTGAGAGGAGAATGAAGGAGAAGGGATTGCAGTGTGGCTATGTCCCCTGAAGGGTGATTTCTCACTTTCTGTGTCTCTGTCTCTCTGGTGAGTGCAAGCACCCTAGAGCAACATCTCTGTAAAAATAAATAAATAGAGCTATTACAGCTGGAGCAAGAGATGTTATGAGAGCGCTGTATGAACTCCGCAGCACCCCGCCCCTGTGGGGTAATAGTGTTTTTGTGGAGCTGGCGCTTTTTGAGAATTAAAGGATATCTCTTGAGGTTAACCGGCTCTCCCAGAGAAGGACAGATGTGCAAAACCGCCTGGAACCTGCTCCCGTGCTGCCACCTGCTGTCGAGTGCCCACAATGGCAACCCCAGCCCTCACACCCTTCTGCACTGCACAGGCTGGAGATCCTGGCACCCGAAGGCAGAGCTGGGAGAGTCCTGGCGCTGACATTTGCAGGTTCCAGGGCAAGAGTGCCAATGGAAGCTTCCAGATCCCTCGTGCTCTTCTCAGCCCTGGCCTGTGCTCTCACCACGAAGGGTCTCATGCATATGAGTGGGGCACATTTTCCCTGGGCCACTCCAAACGCCAGCAGGAAGGACAGACCTGGAAAGTGGCTGATAGAGGGACGCTGGCATCCCAGCCATCTGGAGCACAATCTAGATAGCACTGTGGGCTCCAGTGGGCACATCCCCAGGCCCCTTGGGGAGGAGGGGGGACATGGCTTGTGATAACCAACTCTTTTGGCTTGTCTGGGATGGTCCTGGTTTTAGTACTGAGAATCTTCCATCTGCAGCCAGGAAGGTTATAACTGTGTGGTCTACAGCGTGTGACCATGCTGGCTCTGCCTGGCCAGGGTCTTGGGCTCAGAGAACCAGGCCAGCCTCTGGTGTGGACAGAGGCTGTAACCAATGGAGCAACTGACTGCCATCCACTCTTCAGCCCCGAGGCCCCTGCCCCAGACACTCAACCACAAACATGTCTGTAGGCAAGGAGAACCTTCCTTCCCTTCTCTGCTCCCCGATTCACTCTCCAGGTGCTCTGAGGCCTGGGGACCTGTCTGGAGTTGGGCTGAGGAAAGGGATTGAGTGCATGCATGTGTATATGTGGCTGTGTGTAGGCTTCCTCCAGAACAACTTTCTCCTTGTGCAAGGCAAACCAAGGCCAGGAGAACGAGCTTGCCCTTTAACTCGTGGCTATTTGTGACAACCCACCTCCTTCCCTTGGCTCTTAATTATGAGTCTCTCGTGAACCTGAGATGAAGCCAGCCCTACCCCTGGCTCTACCACTGGAACATGGGGTCCGAGCACAAACCCACAGCCATTGGCCCAGCCTTGGGCATGTGACCTAAGTCTGTCCAATCAGAATGAAGACTAGGGTTTTTAGTTTGCAAAGGGTCTTCTAGACCAGAAGGGGACAAAACCCTCCCAGGGCCAGAGCGTGACGGAGACAGGAGACAGGGAGACGCGGAGTGCACAGAAGTTTGTAGCTATTTATTGCACTGAAAACACCAAGAATAAAACAGACACCCCTTGTCCCCTCCCCGCCCATCCCCTAAAGCAGAAAGTTTGAGCAGTGGTCATTCAAGTTCACAGCCACGTATTTTAAAAAAAAGGAAAAGAAAAGAAAAGAAAGAACCAAATAGAACCCCAGACAAATAGTAACAAAGAAACCAGCACGGGGAGTCTGGCAAACACATCCCCCCAGGGTCTCCCTCAGAAGGGAGACAGGAGGCCGTGGGTCAGGATTCAAGCCATGGTGGGCACCAACCCGGGAACACACTCTCCTGTAAACAGATGTGCATGCTGGGGCCTAGGTCTGGATGCCGGCTGGGATGTTTTGCCTCTCAGGGTGTTTTGGAGGAGCATGATGTTTGTCGTGGGGTAGCTTGGGGCAGCTTTTGCTGCTAGGTCTCTCCTGCCTGCTGTCTCAGGGTCACCTCCACCAGGTGGCTGCCCATCTGCAGGAGTGGCCTTCCCAGTAGGACCGTCTCAGCCGGGGGGGGGCCCCTGCCTCTACTTCTCTGGCACTTGGAGAGGGACACAGTGGACAGGAAGTGTGTCAGCCAATGAGAGGCAGGTCGGTGGGGTCTTCCAGCTCAGTTTCCTCTGGCGGGGAAACAAAGGCCCAGAGGGGGAAAGGGCTTGCCCGGGGTCACACAGCAAGCCCTGTCAGAGCTAGGAATGGAGGCCTCCTAACCCCCAACCACTACTCTTTCCATTCCCCTGCAGTCCTCTGCTGAAGAGCAGTTGACAGGCACCAAAGAGGGGAATGAGGGGCATCTGGGGGAGGGGACAGGGGCCAGCCAGGCCCAGAGGTCGGCAGGAGCCCAGTCAGCGGTTAACCCTGTCAGTCACACAGGTGCACTGGGCTTCACGCTGCCATGTTTGATCCTCATCAGCCCTGCCACGTCGGCTGGGTAGGAACCCTGAACCCTTTTAACTGATGGACAAACAGGCTGAGGATGAGATCGGACCTGGTCCCAGTCATTGCAGCATCCCGCTGGTAAGGCCACACCCTCACGTTGGACTGAGGATGGTCGCGGGGAACAGAGGGGGACAGGTGATAAGTTGCTGGGATAATGGGATCGCTGGGCCTTCCTGGGCAGCCCTCTGAGCCCAGGGCAGGCCAAGAGCCCATGCCCTGGGACCTGGGCAGCAGGGGCTCTGCCAAGGACAGAGGCCAGTGAGAGAGCAGCGTGGAGGCTGGGAGGTCGGGCGGCCTCCCTGCTGGCCTGCAGCCCCGCCCAGCCTGTCTCACCTGTCTGGGGCAGCAGCTCAGGATCAGGGAGCCCTCGGCAGTCTGCTCCAACAGCCCCACCAGCTCTCTCCAACCAGCACCCAGGAGGGCCGCGGGCACCAGAGCATCCTCCAAGGCCCCGGGGATGCGACTCTTCCTCCCCTAAAACCCTCCAGAGGGGACAGCGTCTCATGCTGGCAGAACACGGCCACACAGAGGCCAGAGCACAGAGAGGCGGCGACAGAATCCCGAGTCGGACACAGAATACAACCTCTATTATTGTTATGTTTTTGTCCGAAACATGTAGATTGGTTTTGTTGAATGTTTTTCTTCTTTTCTTTTTTTTTTTCAACATACTTACTGCATATAAAGTCATGCAAAGAAAACAGTGCAGACAGGAGATCCCAGTGGAGGTGCCGAGGCAGTCCAGGCCAGTCAGTTCCGGGGGAAGAGGGAAGAGGGGAGAGAGAGAGAATGGACCCGAGGCTGCAGGTGAGGCGTGAAGAGGAGGCGCTCCCGGGGCTCTGCAGGGGCTGTCAGATGCCCAGGGGAGGCAGGCAGGGAGGACACGTGCTCACGGCCGCCCACACAGGCGGCGCACGGGATGGTGGCGTGAAATCCTGGGGCGTGCATTGTAAGGACCCCAGTTTGGGAGAAAAGCAAAGTCTGGGTGCTTCCATTCTGACACCTGCCCACTCTGCCCGTCAGCACCGGCACCTGACACCCCCCAGTCCCAAAAGGAGCACCTGCACGCTCTCACCCTGGATCGAAATGGCAGAGGCCCTTCTCCCCGGAACTGAGCTCACCTCAGTCTCAGGTAACCACAGGTGACAAGGTCCACCTCAGAGATGGCCAAAAAAAAAAAAAAGAAAAAGAAAAAGAAAAAAGAAAGAAAAGAAAGGAAAAAAGAAAAGAATTCCCTCACCCCTCTTCCCACCCTCCTTCCCAACCCAGCCCTCTTCACAATAATTTGAGAGGAATATTAGTACATAAATATCCATTAACGCGGAATCCGTTTACCGAGTACACAGAAGTTTGGCTATAAAAAGGCATGCGGTCCACGTAGAGTGACACCTAACGTCACTTGCTTTCGCCCCCACACAATTCAGTTCCCTCTCTCGGACAGGGAATTCTCCAGGGCCGATGGCAGGGTGGGGTGAGGGGGTCATGTGACAGGTGAACTTCTCCAGAGGAAGTGGGAAGCGAGTGGGGCCACCTGAGAGGGTTGCGCCCCCCACACCGCAGGAGGGTCAGGAGGCCACCACGAGGCCACCACGAGGCCAGCGCAGCAGGGAAGAGTCAGAAAGCAGCGTAGGGCAGGAGGCTCCTGGCCTGGGCTCCTCCCTCGCCCTCTCCCTCAGGGATGTTGAGGGCTTTCTTTTTGCCTTTTCCCAGGGACCCCAGAAAAGGAGAGGGCAGGGAGAGGAGCAGGCCAGTGCCGCGTTCTTCTCCGCTGCGCCCTCCTTCTCCCCAGTGCCCCGTGAACACACGGCCAGGGCACTGGAGCCTCCAGCTGAGGCAAGAGCAGGACGACAGCCATAGAGGTGAGGGCGAGGGGGTCCTTGGGGCCAGCACCCCGGCCCCCCCGGCCTGAGGAAGCCCTGCCCTAGCAGGGCAGCGAGGGCATGAGTGAGATGTGGGGGCAGGGGGTTGGCCATTTGCTCTGGAGTTGTGATGGCTTTTGTGAACAAGCAGGTTTTCTTGATGCAGGGATAGAGGTGGTGGTGGCAGTGGAGGGGCGACGAGGTGGGGGGAATTCCAGCACAATCCAAGTGGGAGAACCAGCAGCCACATTCCACGGACAGAGAGCAGGTCTTGGCGGCAGCAGTGGCCCGGCTGGTCCTCAGCTGGAAGACACAGCGCACCTGCACTCAGTACGAGCTTCGAGGCACTTGCTCTCACTTGGGAACTCCCAGCCCCTCCCCGACCAGAGAGAGGGCCCAGGAACGCCT
>NW_006159793.1:1648437-1713653 GCF_000334495.1 Tupaia belangeri chinensis
CCGTGACTCCTGGTCAACTCTCCTGGACCTGCCAGCCGGTCTCCTTCCTGGGGTCACCCCACCCACTCTGCAGCCCCTCCGAGGACTGAGGAGGCAGCCAGCTTCCCCACAGACCCCTCCAGGCTGACACCCCTGTTCCGTTAGGTTACCCCGGAGTGTGGAAGGAGGGACTCTTACTGGGGCAGGACGGAGGGTGCCCCGGATCTGTGGAAGTGGACGATCTGCCATTTGCCATCCCGGCGGTGCCAGACGCGGGTCTCCTCCGACTGGGCGGTGCGGGGGATGCCGCCGGCGTCCAGGTACTGTGTGATGCGGATGTAGGCAATGCAGGCCGACTCGTCGCCCATCAGGTGGATGTGAGGGTTCAGGATGGTGGTGTGCACAGGCTTGCTGTTCCGGGACCACACTGGATGCAGGGACGGGAGGGCAGAGGAGATGCGACTGGGGGCCTCCAGCCTCATTTCCCTCACTTTCTCAGCCCCCAGCAACCCTCTGCTCCGGGGCCTGCCTCATTTGTCAGAGGGAGCCTCTGGAACAGGAATCAGCTACCAGGGATCAAGGTGGCGCTTCTGGATAACCAGGCCATGGCATCGCAGCTTAGACACAGTGACTACCAGACAGCCGAGGTGTTTTAACACAGCGCAATGGAGCTGGCGAATCTCGCCCTCTCAGACACACAGCACAGAGCCAGACGAGCCTACCCCAGAGCTCCATGGAGATCAGGCTGGCGCTAAACGAGAGAACCAAGCTGAATGACAGCTGACCCTTTGCCTCCGGGTGAGGGAGACAGTGGGGAGTGATGGGAATGGGGTGAGCAGACACTGTCCCATCCTAAGGCCGCTCCCTGCACACAGCTTCCCTGGGGTTGCTCTGTAAGTGGGACCGTGCTGCTACACCTGGGTTTTCCAGAGAATCTGGAAGTCTGGATTCTTATATGAAAGTGCCTCGTTGGGAACCAGCAGTTAGCGTAATGGCTGTCACTGGACTCCCACGTAGTCGACCGCGGTTCGCGTTCCGGACTCGGTGGCTTAAAACTCATGCCGGGTGCGTGTGCGTGCATGCCCAGGATCCCGAGAGGAGAATGGAGGAGAAGGAATTGCGGCGTGACCATCCCCCCTGGGGAGTGATTTCTCGCTTTCTGTCTCTCTGTCTCTCTCTGTCTGTCTGGCGAGCGCATGCGCCCTATAGCAAAAACCACTCCCCCCCCCCAAAAAAAAAACAGCTCCGTTTTACTGATTGGCACCGAATTCGAATTTAAAACAGCCTGTAGACCCCACAAACCATAGCTGCTGTCCAGATGTGGCCAGGGGCACCCCATGTGCCTCCTCTATTCTACCACTACATATGAAACTACAGAAACTTGGGGGACATTAGAAGTGTGGGCTCTTAGAACCTTGCGGTTTGGAGGCTGGAGCTGGTGGTCCAGGCACAAGGCCGTGGAAAGGTCCAGAGTGAGAGAAACGCACAGCTCCTGTCATCACCCCAGGACTGGTGGGGGATCTGAAGCCAACTCCCGCATGTGGAGCACAAGCCACCACTCCTGTCAGTATTATGTGGGTGCTAGACACTCCCAAGTTTTTCCTCAAGATACCTAACAAAGGCACAGAGAAGACAGGGATGCTGGAGCCTTGGAAAGCAGTCATGGGGTCTCAGGCTTGAGAAGAATGTTGCCCTTAGTGGAGCCCCGAAGCAAGTCCGAATCCCATGGACAGCTGAGTTAAAAGACAAATTTTTTTAGTTCCATACTTAGAGATTCTAGTTCCAGAATCTGTAATATTAAAAGCTCCCTTCCATTATTTCCTTTAATAAATCAAACTAATTTTTCATGGCTAGCAAAGGAGATTGGAGGAGCCAACTCCATGGTGCAGGGGTAATGTGCTACTCAGGACGCCAGGTTCCACATGGCGACTGCAGTTCAAATCCCTGGCTGGTCAGCCTGAAACAGGCTGGGCACAGGTGGGTGTCCAGGAGGCGGCGGGCTGGAGGATGGGAGGAAGGGGATCGTGGCATGTGCATGTCTTACCTACTCCCTCTCCCTCTCTCTCCCTTTCTCATGGGTGCACTCTTATGAGCACACACCCTATTGTGAATAAAGAAAAGAAAAGCAGGACATCAGGTGGCATGGAGGTTAAGGTGGTTGGATCCCACATGATTGACTATGTGGTTCAAGTCCCAGACCCTGCAGCTTGAAAATCAGGCTGGATGTATATGCATGCATGCCCAGAATCCTGAGAGAAGAATGGAGAAGGGATTGTCCTCCCTGGGGGGTGATTTCTCACTCTCTCTCTCTCTCTCTCTGGTAGGTGCATGCACCCTATAGCAAACTAAAAACAAACAAACAAACAAAAACCAACCAAACTAAAACAAACAAAAATCTCCCTTTCTCTCCCTGCTGCCTGTTTCTGATGCCAAGCCAGATTTGTGAACTACTTACTTCCTGCAAAATGTAAAATGCTTTCCTTGCCACCACCAAGACTGCAGAAAACATTCACTAGTACCTGCCCCCAAAATTATGATGCAACCATGTCCAGGGTTAGGGTAAGAGACTCAAAACCACCAAGTCCTAGACACATAGAATAACAGACCTAGAATTCTGGGCTTTTAGACATAAAGAACGTAGTTTTAGCATCGCAGGCTTAGGGATGACCTAAGGGGTCAGAGGTTCCCCAGTGGCTCAAGTACAAAATTAATTTTATTATTATTAATTGTTTTTTTTTTTCCAGAGGTTTTTTGCTATAGGGTGTGTGTGCTCGCCAGAAAGACAGAGAGAAACAGAGGCCCAGAAAGTGAGAAATCACCCCCAGGGGGGATGGCCATGCCGCAATCCCTTTTCCTCCATTCTCTCGGGATCTTAGGCATGCACTCACATGTGCCTGGCATGAGTTTAAGCCACTGGGTTTGGGACTCGAACTGCAGTTGACTACATGGAAGTCCAGCGACACTGCCATTACGCCAACTGCTGGCCCCATATTTTATTTTTCATTTTTAAAATTTTTGTCATTGGGCACATGCTCTCATTGGAGAGAGAAAAAGTGAGAATCACTCCCTACCCAGGGCCATGCCACAATCCCTTTTCCTCCATTCTCTTCGGATTTGGGGCACGCATGCATGTGGGACTGGCATAATTTTCAAGCCACTGGGTGCAAGACTTGAACTGCAGTCGGCCAGGTGGGAGTCCAGCACCCCCTTGCTGGCCCCTCACCTACAAAATCGGAGGCGGCCTCTGTAGGATCCCTGACAGTGTCCAGAGTAGGAGGCACACAGAGCATCGATCTCAAGGTGTCTGTTTAGCTCATATGGAAGCTGAGGGCCCGAGAACCAAGCTGACTTGTGCCAAAGTAGCTCAGTTCCTGAAAGAACTACAGTGGGACCTGAAGTAAGTCATCTTCAGGTGAGACTGAATCAGGACAATGCCTACGTGCCCTAAACAGAGTTAGCACAGTCAAGGGGACTGGGCCTTGCTGCTATTGGGGTTCTGAGGGGCATTTGTAAAGAAATGTCCCCTAACATGGTGTCTCTTCCATTTGAGCCCTTATGGATAGGGTGGAAGACAGGGCCAGGTCCTCAGCAGGGAAAGGTACACAGTGGAGGGGGGGATTTAGGGCATATAGTTACTCTGGGTTTGCCCTTCCAGGTGTTTAAACCTAATGTCCCAGGCAGCGTGCACGCGTGTGTGTGTGTGTGTGTGTGTGTGTGTGGTGCAGAGGCAGGAGAGGGGGACCAGAACACTAAAATGAGGCAGGACAAGGGCTGTCTGACCTTCTCTGTTTAGAGTTCGCACTGGAGAAACAGCGCCCCCAGAGGACAGACTGTGTAATGGTGTCCGCAGTGACCAGTGAGGGAGCTTCACAGTGACAGGGACCTATAGGGTCCAGTCATCTCTCTTCACGTGAGAGTTCAATTTCCATTGTTAGCTTGGATAATTAGTTGACTTATTTATTTTTTGAAAGGTTTTTGCGTTAGGGTGCATGTGCTCGCCAGAGAGAGACAGAGAGAGAGAGAGACAGTAAGAGGGAAAGTGAGAAATCAGCCCCCCCCCCCTTGGTGGTGGGGTGGCCACGCCGCAATCCCTTCTCCTCCATTCTCCTCCCAGGACCTTGGGCACACACGCACATGCATTCAGTGTGATTTTGAAGCCACTGGGTCCAGGACTCGACCTGTGGTTGGCCATGTGGGAGTCCAGCAATGTAACCGCTATGCCATCTACTGGTCCCTAGTTTGACTTATTAAAGGAAAAGATGGAAGGAAGATATAGCTTCCTTCTTCACAACTTTTCTTGAGGGTGCCTTGAGCCTCTGTACCCATAACATTCAGGTGGAGAGGGTGCAGGCCAGGAGAGGAGTCAGCCAGCTGGAGGCTGACACTGTGCAGACGACAGGGGCGGGTGGGGCAAGGAAGGGAAGCCCTGATGTGAGTTGGGTCCAGGTCCTGCCGCCGGCTTTCTGGAGTCCTTTGCACAAGTCACTTCCCCTCTCTGGGCCTCGGTTTCCCCTTCTACATGGCGAAGACTTGGACTAGAGCCTACCTTAGTCATTGAAGTACCACACGTAAGTGCTACCTACACTTACTTCGGGATGTTTCCCTGAATCGATTCACTTTACAAATATATGCATGTGAATTTTATTATTATTATTATCATCATTCTTTCAGACAGGTTTTTGCCCTATCATGACCCTTCCTGCCTCAGTCCCCCTGAGGCACCGGGATTACAGGCACACAACACAGAGCCTGGTCTTCCTGTTGGGCTAGGAATGGAACCTGGGCCTCCCACGCGGTCCCAGCTTGTGGAGCAGTTCTTAGCAAGGTGTGCTACCGTGGCTGAGCCTTTATTTACTTATTTAAAAGAGCCTTTCTAGCACACCCATTAAAGAGCAATCAGTATCACAGAATACATTTTTAATAAGTCCAGTGAGAACAAAATGAAGTACCGTAACCCTTGCTCAGGCTCCTGCCTGTGAGAGCCAAGCATGAGATTCATTCCCTTTTCGATGAACAAGAAAATTGGGGTGTATCAGAGAGGCACTGAAGACAGGCTGGCACCCAACTTAGCCTTTGGGTGCCCTTGACAGAGCCAGAGTGTTGAAAGGCTTTCCTCACTGCAGTTCACAGTGGGGCCTGCGTACCCTGAAATCCATACTCGACCTTGGTAGAACACACCCTTTCCTTTGGGTCCTTCCTCCTGGTCCTCCACTGCATGATTCTAACCTGTGTGCCCTTGAGTTCAGCCCTGTTGACCCCTGGCCTCGGTGGGACACAGACAGAGGCAGGAAGCAGCCTGGGTCAAGCCTGGCCTGGCCCCCTGGCAGCCCCTGGGTGCAAAGCTGCTATAGTCTCTCTTGCAGAGAGGTCCAGGAAGGACAGACATGCAGGACAGAGACCTCGACAAACAGGCAGGGCACAGCAGTGTGAGCTCACTGTCCTCTTTCCCAAGCTGCCCACCCATGAGGGACACTTGCATAACAGCCAGCTCATGACCAGCTGGGGTTGCATTGGCTGCAGTCATCCAGAGGGGTGACTCGCGGGTATGAAAAGTGAAAAGGCTCCCTTCACTACCAAGTGGGCATAAAGGCTGTCCTCAGGCCCCTTCTAGGGTCTGGGCAGGAGAGGGGGAGGACTTGGCCTCTGGGAACCCCCACCCATCTCACAGGAGGGACAGCTGGCAGGCAGGCCAGGTTAGGAGAGGGAACCAAGAGGGTACTAATCCCTGTCCACAGGGATCCTCCTCTCTACTGAGCCGCCCCGGGGGGGCCCTGCCAGTCACCTTGCTGTGCCATCTGGCAGGACATGGAACGAGAGCAGACAACAGGCACCCCAGAGAGAAGGGATTGCTCACGGTTTTCAAAATAGAATCGATGGAAGTCCAGGCCCTCGACCAGGTTCCCCAGGGCCTCAGGTTCGAAGGCCGTCATCCCAGGGTCGCACATCTTCCTGGGGAAAGGAAGCCGGAGGAGAGGGGCTGAGGCAGCTGCTCACCGGCCCTTGGAGGGTGAGCCTGGACATGGGAATGGCTCACCCACCCCACAGCATCGCTGCAGACTGAATGTGGGGCACTGCTGACTGGGAAGTCTGGGGTTGGGTCCTGGAACTGTCACACTTCATGGATAAGAGACCCAAAGCAAGTGACTTAACCTCTTTCCAGCCATTCTCTTCTCTCCACGTTGCACCTCTGACCCAGGGCAGTGGGTCCTCAGGGGATGTTGCCCCAATGCATCTTCCCAGGGGTGAAGGGCCACCTCTTCCTTTGCATAAAATGACTTTCTTGCTCACCACACTATGCTGGGGGAGGGGGGGGAGACACACTTTGCTCATTTGAACAAAGACGCCCTATTGTTAGCCACAGCCCTGACTGCAAGCCCATTTCGCCTTTTGTTAGATGGGGAAGGTAGCATCAGCTGAGGCCCAGGGCCTGGCCCAGGAGGCACTCAGCAAATGCAGCTGGGTACTCTCAGCTCGGGGCTCCCTTCCTGGTCTTGGTCTCCTGGAGAATCAGACAGCCAGGCAGGGGCAGGGAACACACTGCCTGCGGCATCCTGAGGCCTCTGAGATCTCAGGTGGCACCACATGGACCCACTGACAGAAGCGATGGATAGGATATGCCCTGGGGTAAGCAAGCTCCCAGCCCAGGGGTTCAGGTCCTGCATTGTCTGAGCCGGACAGAGCCTAGCGGGGTGCACTGTCCTGCCTGTTTGGGTGACTCCAGATAACTCATTTCTCCACTCAGGAACCCAAATGTTCCAGGAGGATTAAGCCATGCTCAGACCAAACGGGAGCTGCTCTAGACTGTTCCAGCTCCAGAATCGTCCAAGGCTGGGGGTCCGAGGGCTGAGCATGTAGGAGATGGAGCACCCCACTGAAGAAGCCCCTCCTGGAGGTATCCAGTGCTCCTGCTTCCTAGAATGAAGGGACCTCGAGACCACCTGCTCCAACTCCATTGCATAGAGGAAACCAAGGCTCAGTGGGATGAGGGCCTACTCAGGGTTACACAGGGCCAGTCTGGCGCCCCCAGGGTCATTGTCTCTAGTAGGCTACAGATGGCAGAGGGTGACACTGCAGAGGGTAAGGGAGCTTCTAGGGCCCCCAGAAATGGTACTGTGGTACTTGGGAGCTACCTCTTGCTCCCTGATTGTGCCCTTCCAGAGTCACTGTCATGGTACACTCCAACTTAACACTCCCTGGGACTGGCTGCAAGTCCAACCTAACAGCCTGTCTCCATGCTTTTATGCAGCACCAGGTACATATGTGCACACATGCCTGTGCATACTCCTTGTGCACATTGCTGCGAGCGTGCACACATGTGTACAAGTGCATGCACACACACACACACAAACATGCCAGCCCCAGTGTCACACAAGTGCCTTCCAAGCTCCTCGTTCCTCCAGAGAGAATCAGTGACTCTCCAGGAGCTTTGCATCCCCTGCTGCTGAAAACACTCCCACAGCTAGGATGCGCCTGGCCTGCCAAGCCTTTAGGAGGCAAACGGTAGCTCTTGGGCACAGTGGAAACCAGGAACAGGCTGCCCGAAGAACAAATCCTGGCCTGACTATTCCCAACTCACTTCAACCAGGCCGGCGAGAGCAGCCTGCCTTAGCTGGTGCCCTTCATCCACCACAAACCACGTGTAGGGCCTTCATAGCACTGGCCTCAGTCCAGAATAGTCGCTCTTCCTGGGGCCCACCCAGGGCCTGCTTCTGGACCACACCAGAAAACATGAGTGGGACAACCAGGCCACCAGGGGGCGCGCTTGCTCAGCCCGTGCAGGAAGCTGACCCCAAAGGCTGGCCCAGGTGTGTATGGGATGTCTCATCCTGGCTGTTTCATTTTCTGTTATTTTTGTGCATCCTGTCGTATTCTGCAGAAGATCTGGGGCACTTCGCCTCAGCCCTGCTCACTGAAGATACACTCCCTCTGGATCTTGGCTTGCTCCTGTCCATCTGAGGTCACAGGCCAGTGAGGACTCAAATTCACAGGGCAGGGCTGAGGAAGGCCTGACTCCCCCTCCTTCCCAGCTCATCTCCGGAGGAAGGAAGCCCACACCGTGCTGGGCACCACCCCTGCTTCCTTGGAGACGCAAAGGAGTGGTGTCGAAGTTCCTCCTGGGGAACAAGACGTGAGGGGTGAGGACAGAAGGAAGAGGACGTGCTGCAGAGAGTGCTGGCAACCAAGGGGTAAGTGTAAGCGTCACCCCCAATGCAAAGCAGCCTGAGTCACAGCACATGCAGAGCCAGTGAGTGAGGGTCAGAGACGAGGGCCCCCAAAGTTAGCCATCAGCACCCCGTGAACAACGACGCAGGCAGGACATTCAGAATGAGCCCAGCCGACTCACGTGTAGGACTCAAAATCTCCATTGCTTATGGCTTCAATCAGCTGCTCTGTCACTTTTATAATCTCCTGTTTCCGCACTGTAAGGCAGGAGGGGACACAGACAACAGTGATAACAGAGAGAGTAACGGCAGCGACTCCCAGCGCCTGAGTCCTTCCGCGTGCCAGACCCTGTGCTGGGATCTGAGGCCCACGGGTGGGGGACCTCACTTCTCCCTTCGTTGTCCCTCAGAGAGGCATCGTTGCTCCCATTTCACAGAAAATGAAACTGAGGCCCAGATAGGCAAAAAAAAAAAAAAGGTGTGACCTCAACTCCAAAAAGCAGAGCCAGTTTCTCAGTTGCAGCCTTCGCCTCCGAAAATCCTGCATCAGGACATCCAGACTCTGAGCCCACGTTTTCACCCCAGTCACCTTAGTTATATGAATTGAAACTGGACCAACTGCAGGGGCTTGCCATGGCCCAAACTGGGGCCTCTAAGGAACCCTAGGGCTTACCTACCCGTGAGCCTGGGTGAGGTTTTTTGTTCCATTTGAGTTCCCATAGAAATCAGGTGCCGACTCAGAACTTTCTAATGAATCCCAGTTGCTGAGACTGGCCTGTTTGACACTGAAAACCACGACACCACCACACACAGCTGGTCTTTTTGGTAGAGAGTAAAACGCCAGTTTTCTTATTCAATATGTGATGTTCTGAGCCTCCGTTTCCCCATCTGTAAAATGGGAACAGCACCGCCTCTCGTTCATTTGGCGTGGAACATGTCATGGAAAGGGCCCAGGCTTCAGTCCCAGACAGATGACCTGAATTCCAGCCAGGTCCTCACAAGCTCTGCAGCTGTGGGCCACAGGCCGTGTGCCGGGCTTTCAGATGGAGACAATGGCGCCCTCCTCCGAGGGCTGCTGTGAGGGCGGGATGATGTGATGGACACAGAGCACTTGGACCAAAGCCTGGCACATAGCAGGTGCACGCCAGGAGTACAGCCGTTTCCTGTAGCCCCTTCACACTCCCACCCCACCAGGGCCAGCTTCCTCTGCTGCTCACAGATGCCCCAGGAGGTAGGCCAGTGTCCTCCATTTTCACATGAGGTGACCAAACCTCAGAGTGAAGGAATTTGAAGCTAGATGTCCGGGTTCCCAGCAGAGCCTAACAGCATCCTCCCTCGGTTTTGCAGGGCCAGGTCCTCTTCCTCTCCTGCCCCAGCTCGAGCTTAGCATCAGACTCAGCCAGCTCGTTGGCCCTGGAGCAGTCTTGGCTCCAGTTAGACACTTTGCTGGGAGGATGTTCAGGCCAGGCCTCAGCATTTCTCAGGGAGGCCTGACAGAGGTCCTACCTACCCCTTTTCTCGCCCCACGCCGTGAGCTCACTGTGGGCCCAGAGGAACAGAATGAAAGAACATCTGGGTTGGAAGAATCCTTGGAGGCTAGGGACTCAGCCCTCAAACTACTGGGGAAACTGAGACCCAGCGAGTGTGGTGACTTGCTCAAAGGACACACCGGGCAGAGCCTGGCTCCCTGTCACACCACTAACCCACACAGCTGCTTGGTCCATGCTCGTCTATCCACCAAGTCTAATGTGAGCCCTGGGGGGCCTGGGCTGTGGTTTCCCTTAGTCCACTGTGTCCCTTGAGCCCAGAGCAGGCCTGGCTCCGCAGGCCTTCACCATGGAGCACCTGAGTGCGCGTGGCGGGCTGTGTGCTGTGTGCTTAGCTTGTGGCGTCTCCGAGCCTCACAACACACCTCACTTCCATGTCACATGCAAGCAAACTGTGAAGCTAAATCGTTTGCTCCACTGGAGCATGCGGCTCCTGCTGCCCTGCCCCTGCCCAGCACAGCCCTCGGCACAGAGCAATGATAGTCGGCATCAGTTGCCACCATGTTAATTCCATCTCTCCCGGCTCCAATCAGAGTCGCCCGGGCTGGGAATAAGTCTACCTTCAGACCATGTGTGCCACCAGCTCACACAGAGGTTATGGGCCCTGTCTCTCTGGGGCCTTGCCTGGCCCAGGCATGTTGAGTGAGTGAGTGAGTGAGTGAACGAATGAGTGAATGGATGGCTCCCAACCAGAGTCCACAGCTACTGTCTTTTCTGGAATTGCTTAGGTCATCTGGTGGTCTCTGTCCCGAGGAGCTCTGAGCCTGCAATCTCCCTTCACAGAAGCTAGAAACTGAGGACGGGAAGAAGCCAGCTCCTGCCAGGAGCCACCTCATTAGAGCCACTGCCACATGGACTCAGGGGGTGATGACCCAGGAGAAGCCCACGTGTTCCCGCAGAGCTGTGGCCTCTGCACCACCTCCCTGACTTCTCTGCCTGGATTGTAAGACCTTTCCTGCTTACCATTCAATGAACCCTGCTCAGTGCCCCACCTCCTGCAAGCTGCTGCTCACTACCATCTCAGCAAATAGATGGAAGGCATGGATTCTGTAGCCAGACTCCCTAGGTTGGGATTCTGACAGTGCCACTCAATAGCTGTGTGACCTTGGGCAAGGGAATGTCCCCATACCTCAGTGTCCCCACATGTATAATAGAGATACTAATAGCACTTACCTTGCAGAGCTGTTCCTGAGGACTGAGTTAAGAATACAACAGTGGAAATAGCTAACACAAGTCCTAAAAGCCAGCTGCTCTTCCAAGCTCTTTATATCAACGCATTCATGTAAATAGCAGTGTGTGATGTAATGCATTTAGAGCAGTGCCTGGCGCTCCGTAAGTGAGAGCTGTGGCTTTAATCATCTGGAAATCTCCAAACTGGCAGTTCCTCCCAAGGATGGCCTTGGGTCTCTAGCCAGGGCAGGGAGCCGCCCCAGAAGTCTGATCTGTATGTGTGGCTCAATCTTGGTTGAAACTGTAGGGCTTGCACCCGGTGGGTCAAGTCCACCTGCACTGAAGAACAGCTCTCACTGCTTGTCCTCCTCCCGTCAATGGAAATCCATCTTCCCAAAAGCCCCTGCTTCTAGGCTGCTCTTCCTTCACTTGCCAACATGCATGGTAATTCTTGGGGCCAAGAAACAGGCACTTGCTCCTTCAGCCTCTATGACCTCCTCTGCCCTAGTCATCGCTTCTCAGGGCTCAGGGCCTCCTAAATGTGGTGTCCAGTTCCTGACTCAGGCTGGCATCTACTCCGCAAAGGCCCTTGAACTGTCTGGATGCTGAGTGTGAGTGCAGTCTCAGAGGTAGCCTGGATAATGCAGAATGCCAGGTCTGGGCTGGCGCGCTCTCTCCCCTCCACACGATGCTAACCCCCAATTAATGCACGCTGTATCTAATGCACCCTGAGACAGTGCCCGACCTGGCTGTACCTCCCATCACTCAGGACGCCACATTTTGGTAATAGTTGAAGCCTGGTGGGCAAGAATCTCTCTAGCTTTGTTCTCTGGGACAGAAGAGCTGGAGGCTGATGCTTCTAAGATCTGGACAAGTCCAGCCCGGGTCCTTTCCATGCCTTCAGCAGCCCATTTTCTATGGAAGAGGTCCAGCTGGCAACTGCTCAGGAGCAACCTCTGGCATGCTCACCTGTCATTCACCTACAACCGGGAAAGCTGAGACCTCCGAGAGGTGAAGGCGTTCTTACGAGATCACGCAGCGCATTCAGGCTGACGCGGACTGGGCATCCCTGACTGCTATTTCCCAGGAAGTTTCTGCTCTGATTCGCAAGCAGCTTTTTAGGTTGGAGAGGAAGTTAATTTTTCATGGAGCTGACCAGGAGGAGGTAGGGAGTGGGGAGGGAGCCAGGAAAGCTCTGTGCTGCTCAGAGGGCCAGAGTCCTGTGCACTAAGCCAACAGTGCTATGAAATATTAATGTCCCCTTCTTTCCTCAGGGGACAATGTTCCCTGGAGGATGACATTTCTAATTAATTTTAATGTTAGGTCAGAGTCCACCTCACCAGCTGCTGTTCTCACTTAGTAAGAAGACTTAACAAATTAACACCAGAAAATGGTTCTCTGGAAACGTTCTCTGAGGTCGGGAGAGGCGGAGGGAGGCGTAGGCATGCCTCTCTCCTGCCAGTAGGGGCAGAAGCTCCCAGTTGAGTCAGCATCTCTGGGGCTTTCGTGCATGTGGGGAAACTGAGGCAGGGACCCAGGTCCCCATTCTGCCATTAATCATTCATGCATGCCCTTTCTCCCCTCTGAATCTTGGATCCCCCCTTGCAAAGGGGCACAGATGAGCTAAAATCCAAGACTTTGCCAATCGCCCCACCCTGATATTTCTAAAGCAGAGGTGATTACAAATGTGGGCCATCAGGGTGCAGCCAAAGCCATTGCCCTAGGCGGAAAATGCCTTCGACAGCTCCCACTTCACATCAATGGTGTATACAAAATTCGCCTTTTAGTCCCAATATTTCTTTCTGTTTACCATAAACATTTATCTTAAAACAATCTTTGAGTAAAACTGATGTGCCAAGAAAATGTTACGTGGCTTCCTGTCACTCAACCACTAACTCCAGTTTGAAAAAAAATGAAATTAACATGTATTAGACAATTAGCAAACCCAACTCTCAACATGCACTTTATACACGTCCTCTCATTTCGCCTGCACAGCAGCTTTCTGAGGTTGGTACTATTATTACTGTCAAGGAAACAGAGGCCCAGAGAGTTGAGTGAGTTGTTAAGGTCACCCAGCAAACGGACTCATAGCAGTGCAGAGCCCGATCACCTCCACGGCCCCATCTGCTCTGAGGCCAGAATTACAAGGCCATGTCATCTCCTCAGAATCCCAGGCCCACCTCTTACCATTGGGACGTGCGAATGTCTTAGAATGTTCTTACCTGTGGCATCAGGGCCAGAGCTGGGAACAGGCACACAGAATACTGACTTGGCCCTAACAGGGATTTCTTCAAGATGATGTATTGGTAGAGGTGGTCTTAGTGCCATTCCAGATGTGCCTGGGGGCCAGGCTAGGATGATAGGTGCTCACCACCCCTCAGTTGGAAGTGACCAGAAAGGGACACACACATGGGATGGGGCCACTTTCCAGGCCCTTCTAGCAGGGTCAGGAAGTATGTTGTCTGCTATGCTGAAAACTGCCCTAAAGCCTTCATCCCAACTATGCAAACATATGTATGATAGAATAAAATGCTCTTTCTCATCGCTGTAATCTTTTCAAGGCAAAGTATCTGCCATCCAGAAGAAGGTCTTTCTGTTTCAGAGACTTCCCAGGTGTCCCTGATACATGCTCCAGTGTGTGAGCCCCGAGTTTACTGGGCTTCCTGTCCAGGGGAGCGAGGAGGGCTGGGTGCCAGGTGCGAACCTTGCCAACATGTGGAGGATCACTGCCCCCCAGCTCTCTGCTCCCTCCTCCAAGCCTTCAGTGCTCTCTCTGTACACCAAGGCCTCCGAGCACCAGTACCAGCCAGGCTCTAGAGCCAGACTGCCTGGGTTCAAATCCTCTGCTGTTCTCACTTAGTAAGAAGACTTAACAAATTAACACCAGAAAATGGTTCTCTGGAAACGTTCTCTGAGGTCGGGAGAGGCGGAGGGAGGCGTAGGCATGCCTCTCTCCTGCCAGTAGGGGCAGAAGCTCCCAGTTGAGTCAGCATCTCTGGGGCTTTCGTGCATGTGGGGAAACTGAGGCAGGGACCCAGGTCCCCATTCTGCCATTAATCATTCATGCATGCCCTTTCTCCCCTCTGAATCTTGGATCCCCCCTTGCAAAGGGGCACAGATGAGCTAAAATCCAAGACTTTGCCAATCGCCCCACCCTGATATTTCTAAAGCAGAGGTGATTACAAATGTGGGCCATCAGGGTGCAGCCAAAGCCATTGCCCTAGGCGGAAAATGCCTTCGACAGCTCCCACTTCACATCAATGGTGTATACAAAATTCGCCTTTTAGTCCCAATATTTCTTTCTGTTTACCATAAACATTTATCTTAAAACAATCTTTGAGTAAAACTGATGTGCCAAGAAAATGTTACGTGGCTTCCTGTCACTCAACCACTAACTCCAGTTTGAAAAAAAATGAAATTAACATGTATTAGACAATTAGCAAACCCAACTCTCAACATGCACTTTATACACGTCCTCTCATTTCGCCTGCACAGCAGCTTTCTGAGGTTGGTACTATTATTACTGTCAAGGAAACAGAGGCCCAGAGAGTTGAGTGAGTTGTTAAGGTCACCCAGCAAACGGACTCATAGCAGTGCAGAGCCCGATCACCTCCACGGCCCCATCTGCTCTGAGGCCAGAATTACAAGGCCATGTCATCTCCTCAGAATCCCAGGCCCACCTCTTACCATTGGGACGTGCGAATGTCTTAGAATGTTCTTACCTGTGGCATCAGGGCCAGAGCTGGGAACAGGCACACAGAATACTGACTTGGCCCTAACAGGGATTTCTTCAAGATGATGTATTGGTAGAGGTGGTCTTAGTGCCATTCCAGATGTGCCTGGGGGCCAGGCTAGGATGATAGGTGCTCACCACCCCTCAGTTGGAAGTGACCAGAAAGGGACACACACATGGGATGGGGCCACTTTCCAGGCCCTTCTAGCAGGGTCAGGAAGTATGTTGTCTGCTATGCTGAAAACTGCCCTAAAGCCTTCATCCCAACTATGCAAACATATGTATGATAGAATAAAATGCTCTTTCTCATCGCTGTAATCTTTTCAAGGCAAAGTATCTGCCATCCAGAAGAAGGTCTTTCTGTTTCAGAGACTTCCCAGGTGTCCCTGATACATGCTCCAGTGTGTGAGCCCCGAGTTTACTGGGCTTCCTGTCCAGGGGAGCGAGGAGGGCTGGGTGCCAGGTGCGAACCTTGCCAACATGTGGAGGATCACTGCCCCCCAGCTCTCTGCTCCCTCCTCCAAGCCTTCAGTGCTCTCTCTGTACACCAAGGCCTCCGAGCACCAGTACCAGCCAGGCTCTAGAGCCAGACTGCCTGGGTTCAAATCCTAATCCCCTCCCCCTTTACAAGCCACATGACCACGAGCCAATTTATCAACCCCTCTGTTCTATTCCTCAGCTGTGGAATAGGGTTTATCCCAGTGCCAGGTTCATAGGGCTGCCATGAGCCTCCATTGCGAGTCCAGATCAAGTGCTGGGAGCAGGACTAGTCACAGGCAGCCATGACAGCCTTGCTGTTTCCTCTCCTACCATGTGGTCACAGCTCACTGGGGTTTGCCTACTCGTCCATCTGGGGGCTTTTGAGGGCCACTGTAAGTCACCCCTTCCAGTGGCCCTGCAGTTTCGGCTGGCTTTGGGCAGTGTTGCCCGTGCTGGCCAACTGAACTCCCCGAGTTTTGCTGTCCCTTCCTTTACCTTCCTGTTGGAACTATCAACTCACTTCAACCAACCAACCAAACAAAAACCTTCAACATTTCTCAAGGAAAATCTACGCCAGGAGTCGAGTACATTCCATTTCTCTCTGCTGCTCACTGAAGTAAATATAGAATCTCCAAAATAAGAGAAACCCATCTGGGGCCACCAGTGGTTCCCGCGCCACGTGGGAAAACCACACCCCTCAGTGTGTCCTGTCTATAAGGAGCCTGAATGAGGCTCCCTCCAGGAGAGCAGGACACGAGGCTGGCACTAGGGCCCTTTCAGGCGGGGAGCTGTGGGTGAAGGGCCTGCCGGCTGTGACCAGCAAGGCTGGGGGCCCAGGCCAGGCCCCTGCCTACCTTTGGTGTCTTCGTCCTCAATGGTGGTGTTGGTGCTCTCTGAAGATTCCTGCCAGAGAGAACACAGGAGGCGGTGAGGCCAGCCTAGCCACAGGGGGAAGCATGGCCAGTGGTGGCTGCCCGGCTGCCTGGCGATGCGGCCCGGCGTCTGTCGTCCTCGCGGGCTCTGCCATCCCGCTGCTGCACTGAAACCCTGTCACTCTCCAGCCTAAGAGGGTAAGGGCCTGGGTCAGCAGGCAGCTGGGGAGGGGCAGGAGGAAGCGAGGGCTGAGGAGAACCCTGGCCTTTCTGGAAGGGTGGAGGGGAGTTCTTGAGTCCTTTCTGCTCAAGGGGCAAGGAGGAAGTGAAGGAGCAGAGAGACACCATGGCGGCCACAGAGTGGGGAAGGGGTACACACACTGGCAGGAGAGGAAGAGAAAAGAGGGGCCAGTGTGAGACAGGGGCCTTGCAGAGGGGAGAGAAACCACACAACTGAGTGAGTCAGCAACAGAACCAGAAGAGGGACGTGGGTCACCATGCCACCACCGGAGCCCCTAGGCGGCTGCAGGGCCAGAGGTCCTGTGCCACTGGCAGGCCTGGGTAGCTTTGCACAAGCTCAAGAGGGGCCTCGACGGCACCTGCTGCTTCGGCCAGACCAAGCCCCGCCCTCACCGCAACCTGCACAAACCAAGCCCTGAGATGAGTTCTAGAGCGGAGGAGCAGGGAGAAGCGAGAAGCCACTGGCTGGACGCAGGATTGGGTTCGAATCCACCTGCGTACCGAGGGAAGTCTCAGGTCTGCTGTCGGCCTGCTGGTCTGGGCTGTTGAGTTGGAGGTGTCAACAGAAACACACCAACAACACGCACACACAACACACATGTTGTCACACAAGGCACACGTACCAAGCACGCCCTGAGCACCCTCTCCCCGCCCCAGGTTCCCAGTGCAGCCTGCAGGAATGAGGCAGGAGCAAGGGTTCGAGACCCAGCATTTACCGGCGTTTAGGAGACGGCAGACACTCACCATTAACTGAACGCTGGAACTGGACTTTCTTTTCTGGAAAAACAAGGAGAAGAGATGGGACAGGAAAAGACACAGCGTGAAAACGGCAGGGAGCAGAACGACAGGAGAGGTTGGAAGGAGGATGGGCCTCAGGGTCATCCTCGGTGGTGGTGGTCCTCTGCCAACTTGGCATGGAGACAAGGAGTCAGGGCCACCGGTAAGAGCTGACTGGCAGGGCCAGCCCCCTCAGCCTGAAGCTCTGGGCCCTCACGCACAGCTGCCTGGGCCTGTCGCTCTGACGACCACGCTCCAGGCCAAGCCTCCCTTGGACCAGGGCTACCACTACACCTGGCTCTTTGATGCCGGTTGCCCAAGGCCTCCAGAACCCACTGGTCTTGAACAAAGGATGCTAAGGTCTGGAGATGAGGCCTGATGTCTCTTCCTAGGCTCCCATGCCTGGCGGCTGTGAACACCCCACGGCCAGTTGAGTGTCGTGGTCACTTGGGAAACTGGTCAGAAATATAGAGAACCAGGTCCCCATCCGAGGAGTCTGATAACTCAGTCTGGATGGGGTTGGGTGTCTCCATTTTCAACAGTATCCCAGGTGATTTTAAAGCAGGGCCAGGGAGAGAAGCCGGCTCTCTTGGCAGCCTTTGAAATCCTGCTCGTGCTCACGGATTCCCAGTCACTGGCCTATCAGCCTCTTTATGCTGACACAGAAACTGAGGCACAGCAGGAAGTGAGTCCTGTGGACCAGCCCTTTGGCCTGCCCTAGTACTGGGGGGATCTGTAGCATCCCTTTATTGGCTGTGGGACCAAGGGAAGGGGCCAGAGGAACAAAAGGAGACCACCTCTGCCTCACTCAGTTTTCGGAGTCCTAAAGACTCACATTCATGGAAAGTTGCAGGTCAAAAGTGACACTTGCATTATGCAGATAAGACACGGAGCCCAGAGAGGGCCAGTGACCTGCCCAAGGGCTCTGGGCAAGCTACTAGCAGAGCCGAGGCTAGAACCCAGGCCCTGACTACAGGGCTGTTTCTTCTGCTCGGGTTTCCAGACACCCACAGCCTGAGCCTTCTTCAAAGGCTCATTCTACCCCAGATGCCCCTATCTGAGAGCCTGGGGGGGCCCTCTCCCTGGTACGCTGTACGGGGGCAAAGAAGGGACTGAGATGCCCCGGGGTAGGCCTTTGCCATGGAGAAGCATCAGATGTTCCTGAGGTCTCGGTTCTAATTCTGGGCTTTCTGACTCCAAGGTCCAGTGAGCCTCTACATGCCAAGAACCTAGGATCCTGCACCTCCCTCCAGGACCTCCACAGATGCAGGGGAGGTGGCACCCTGGATGTCCCCAGGGCCCATGTGCTGCCGGGGCACAAATGCTCCCAACCCTAGCCGGGCTGCACGTGTGACTTCCACAGCCAGCAGCCTGCAGCCAGCACCCCCACTCCTTTCCTGCCCTCCTCTCTCTCTTTCTTGTCCCCTCTCTTGCTTCTCTCCTCGCCTCCCCTCTCCTTCTAGTGTCGGCCTCACTCCCTGGCTGGAGCCAGGCCAGGCACAGTGTGTGTGAGTGGGGGACGGGCCCACACAGCTCAGCCGTCAGCAGAAACCTGAGGAGCCGCGCAGGGGCCAGGAGGTTCCAGGCGGACACGAGGAGGGAACACAGAGCAGAGACTGCATCAAGTTCGGACGCACAGTGACAGGATGGGACATGGGGAGAGAGGTCACGACGGCACGGATGGGACACCAACAGGGGCAGTGAGTGGGGTTGAGGGGTAGGGGCAGCCGGCCCCGCTGCATTGAAGCCCAGGCCTCGGGACGGCTGGGAGGAGGGCACTACTTGGTGACAGGCTCAGTTTCCCTGAATCGCAAATGACGACGATGCTCATAATGCCACCTTGACCAGCACTTGGAGTTTGATTTAAAAGGAAGGTTCACCAAAAGCAGAATCTTTCTGAACCAGGTGTAAAAGCCTGGTCCTAGGTTGGCAAGGACAGCAGGAGCCGAGTAGGGTCAAGTTAGCCTTGAAGAGACCTGAAAAGCCCCCCAGTGGAGGAGAGTGTCCTATCTCTGCGTGTTCAGCCGTTCAGCTCTTCTCTTAGGCCCCAGATGGAACCGCCGTGTCTCCTGGTCCGAGTGCTAAGGAGGATGGGTATGTCCCCTCTGGATGAGTGGGCGTCACTTCAAGGAGTATACTGTGGCTCCACCAGGCCACTCTGTTGTGACCCTCTCACAGCCCCCCACAATCAGCATTTGTGCTCCCCTCATGCAAATGTCAGGCCAATAGCCTGGTCCCCCAAGGGAGTGAATGGTAGGGCCCTGCCTCAGACCCCTGGCTTCTTGACTTCGGGTCCTGTTTCACCTGTACTGTCTACACAACTGGACCCCGCCCCTCACTGCTCCCCCTACTCCCCTAGGGAGCAACGTGTGGCAGGCCAGGCTCACCCCAACCCGGGCCTGGACTCTGGGTTTCTCCTGTCCTCCAGCTGGACTGCCTCCCTCTCTATCCCAAGGGTGGGAAGGATGCTGCACTACACAGAGACAGTTAGGCCTTTGTGTTTTCTTCATCCACGCCCAGGCCACCTTGAGACATCACTCGGGGTCTGCCCTGTGCTGCAGGAAGCAGTGGCACTTGTTCAACTGGGCCCACTGCAAAACCCTGCCATGACCAGCAGACCTACACCATGCTACGAGCTGCCCTATCCTGACAGCCTCTACCATCTGGCCGTGCTGGAGAAGAGTCAGGTTAGAACCATGTCCCAAGACCCAGCCCAAGAGGGATCCCTCCCGACTCCAAACCCGGCAGCTCATCAGCCTTTGCCAGAGTCACAGTCACAAAGCCAGGCAGATGGGGCAGCCTCTCCCTCTGCCCCTCCTCCTCTACCAGCCTGGGCCACAGCAGCCCAGTGCTTGAACCTCTGCCCTCACATCCCCCAGACCAGGGTCAGGGAGAAAGCTTTCTCCAGGGGGTCTAGCACCCCAGCTCAGACTACACATCCAGGCCAGAGAGGGCCTCAGCTTCTCCAAACATTGCACACCCCTCCATTATCCTTTCGCTCTGGGGAAGGGGGTGCTCAGGGGTAACCCAAAATTCAGGCAATACAAAATGCAATGCTAGAGTCATGGCAGGATCTGAGGTGAACACGTTAACTTTAAAAATTGGGTTGGCTTTAGGCCCATGGTTTCCAAATGGTTTGGTTTTTGTTTTTGTTTTTTTTTTCCCAAATGGTTTTTAAGAGAAATCTTACCCGAAAGTCTGATATAAAAACAGGGAAAATACAATTCTGACTAGCATCCCATGAACACGCATCGCACACCAGCAACGTGCTAAGCTTTCAATGCACTTCATCTTTGTTAATCCTCACTAATAGCTCTGGAAGTGGGAACCCCTTTTAACCTCACTGCACGAAAGAGGAAACAGGCTCAGGGAGCTGAAGTACCAGCCAAGTCTAGCCACCAGTGAGCCCGCCAGGCTCTCCTGACCACGTGACGGCTGTTATGTGGTGCTGTTCTGGTCACGGTGGGCATGAGAAGCCGTGGACTCTGCCTCCCGTGTCCAATCCACTCCAGCTGGGGCTGGAGGAGCCTCCTCGGAACCTTTACATTCAAACTCTTCAAGAACCAAAGCGTTCCGTTTGAGAAGCATTCACTTTGATAACCAGTTACATATTTCTCAAGCACCCAAGATGAGAAAGGTGAGGGACTAGATAGGGTTTGTGGTTTCTTCATCTGGTTTTAAAGCTGACACCTTGGAAAGGATCCGGAAGCCCACATGCTACCCCTTATATTGACGGGGAAATTCAAGCTGAGAGAAGGCCGTGGGCAGACAGGAGGCCCGATCCTCGTCTTGAGCACCCAGCCCAGACCCTCTCTCATGCAACCCATGACAGACCAAAGCCAGCGGCCTGAGACCGTGAGTGCCACCATGAACAAAGCCATGAAGCCACCAGCACACCTGGTGGCTGTGTTCATTCAGCATTCCACACCTTCCAATGCCCTGGGCACAGCCTGGCCCTGGAGCTCCGGCCAGCCAGGGATTGGAACCCAGAAGAAGGCAGGGTCTCAAGAGATGAGAACCCACAAGGTGATCGAGGGGCAAGGGAGGGGGAGCTGCAGAGAGCAGGGACCAGGCCCCAGAGAGCAGAGGGAGAAGAGAGAAGAGACGGGCGGGAGGGGCTGGCAGGGTGTGCAGGGGAGTAGCTCGGGCAGCAGGGGCTGCGTGGGGCAGGTCTGGTGGGGTGGGGAGAGAAGGGATTCTTAGCATTGAACCAGCGGGCCTCTGCAGGGAGGGGTATCTCTGGACTCCAACGCCTAGAGGAGTGGCTGTCCACCCTCCGAGGGCTCTCTGGGCTGGACTAGGGGGTGCAGCAGGTCGGGTGCCCAAGGCAGCCCACCTGTCCACGGGAAGGAGGTCAGCCCTCGTGACCATTTCCGGCCCCTCCTTGCACCTTCACGCTCACTAGTCCTCCAGCTCTGGAGAACCACAGCATCCCCTCGGACCTGCCCCTTCCCTTGCGCTGCCCCAGCCCCAGGTCACCTGCCTCTCCCACCCTTCTTTGTCCTTCCCCCCACCGCCCCCCCCCCCAATCACAGGAGGGGGGGGCCCTGAAGCCCAGGTCTGTGGGTTTAGGGATGGTCTGGCCACTGATGTGACCCGAGCCTGCCCAGAACACCATCAGCAAGGCCCGGGTCTCGCCCCAGGCCTGAAAGCCGGTCTCTGTTGGCAGAAAAGCTGCCAGAACAGGTCCTGCCAGGCTCCCGGGGCACTTACCTTCACACCATCGTTCTTCTTGTTTCCTCCACTCTTCCCCCCTGTGGAGGAGAGAAAGTAGAGGGTTAGCAACACCAGGCAGGGCACAAGGGCCCACAGGGTGAGGAAGAGCAGCATCCTCGGGCAGCCAGAGGGCAGATGCACGGGAACCAGAGCAGCCCGGAGTCCTGGGCACGCTTCCTCTTCTTCCTCTTCCTCCTCAGAAGCCCGGGCACTGCCGAGGGCCCCCAGACAGGCCAGGGCTCCCTGGTTCTCGACAATCTCAAGCGTAACCCTCTGGCTTCATGGGTCGAGGGCGGTGTCCAACATGTCCCCAGACCGTGGGATTGCTGTCTCAGCCTGGGGATTCCCTCTGGATCCTGGTCACCACTGTGCTGGTGGTGGCCAACCCAGAGGCCCGGCCGCCTGGCCCGGGGCTGGACGCTGCCTCCCCCCAGTCCTCTCTAATTTTAGCCCCACGCTGCTGCAGAGGTCATGTGTCAGCCCTGCCTACTCACTCTGGACAGCTGCAGGCTGCGTCTCGCCAGTGACAAGAAGCAGATGCCCCCAGCGGGGCCCACTCCGGCCAGAGCTCCCATCCTTCGCCTTGCTCTGCGGGCGGCAGAGGCCACCCCAGCCTCAGACTCTGGAGCCCCACGCTGGGGCAGCCTGTGTCCTTGGGGGCCCAGCAAAGCAGAGCACCAGCTTTCAGGGAGGCCCTTTCCTCCCTCCTGGCCTCCTGGCCAGAGTCCTGGGAGTGGGCACCAGCCAGGAAACGGCATGAATGCCCAGTCCTGCCCATGCTGGCATCCGGCTGCTTCAGGCCTTAGGAAGTGCCTTAAGTGAGACAAGCTGTCTGTGAGGTACTCAGCACAGCACTTGAGCAGTAGGCGGGGGATGTTTGGGAAGTGGCAGCCATGATGCGTCCTTCTCTTGGTGGCCTGGAGCAGTTGGGCTGGGGTAGAGGCACAGAACACTGATGTCACAGGGGCTCTGAGGGGTGGGGCTCACGGCTGCTCTAGCTTCCCAGTCACCCCACATTTCTACTCTGACCCCTTCCAGGCCATCAGCTACAGCTTCTCAATCACAAACCAAGGGGCAGGAGGGACCTCTCGATCCCACAGTTGACAGCAATGGCTGCCCACTCTCTATGGGCATTGAGGGTGGGCAGAGGGAGTGCTTGTCCCTCAAACCTCAACAAGAGCCCCTCTCAGTTCCAGCCACTGTTACAGGATTGTGGTTCAGCAAGGCCGCAGATCCTGATCTTTAAGAGCCAACAGAAATCTCGGTTGTTCTATGAAAGCCCCTGATTTCAGGACCAGCAGTTAGTGTAATGGCTATGTTGCTGGACTCCCATGTAGTCGACCACGGTTCGCATCCTGGAGCCGGTGACTTAAAACTCACACCGGGTGCGTGTGCATGCGTACCCAAGATCCCGAGAGGAGAATGGAGGAGAAGGGATTGCGGCGTGGCCATTTCCCCTGGGGGGGTGATTTCTCGCTTTCTGTCTCTCTGTCTCTCTCTGTCTGTCTGGCGAGCGCACGTACCCTATGGCAAAAAAACTCTCAAAAAAAAAAAAAATCCCCTGATTTCCAAGTGCTAGAAAGCCATTCCAAAGATTGTCTGAAGCGTCTCTGGTTCCACGGAGCACGCTTGGAGGTTAGCTCCAATCCACAGGTCACCGTCTGCGAGCTCTGGACTGGCGCACTGTAGGGCACCTCCGTCGTTAAAAAAAGACTCTGACCGAGTGGCTCATCTTTCAGTCTAAGGAACTGTGGGAGCCTTGTTGAGGCACAGGACAGGAAGGCAGTTCATCGTGATGGGAAAAGCCCAGGCCCAGTGTCCCAGCATGTCCCCACCTCTGTGACTCTTCTCGGCTGGTTACACAGGCAGGACCTGCCAGGCCAGTGCTGCACCCTGCTCAGAACTGACCCTTGCTGTGCTGCCGGCTAACTATGTCGGCAGCGGCCTCAGCCAGAGGGCCCCTGGGGTGAGCTCTGCTATATCTGCTCTGCTGCCCTGTCAGCGTCCTGGGCTCCCCAGAGAGAAGCCTCTGGCAGTTGCTGGCCCGGCATGCTCCAGTGTGCCAAGAGGAGCTGCTTGCTAAGCTCTGACAATAATCCCGTCCTCTTCTCTCTTTGGGACCACATGCCACAGAAAACTGGGCATGCCCTGCCTTTCCAGCCCAACTTTGGCCAAGGGCCTGGGAGGCTCCTGCCCTGGGGTGCCTGGTGACTGGCCTTTTTTTTTTTTTTTTTTAAAGAAGAATTACTTACTTATTTTTATTTAATGATTATTATTGAGTTATCAGGAAAGTCATGATATATTTTTTCTATGGTTTTCTATGCAAAATGTGTCATGACTTTTCCAACAACAATTATTATTTTAAATTTGACCAGAGAGAGAAAGAGGGAAAGTGAGAAGCAAGCTTCCAGGTCCAGGACTCAAATCACACTTGACCATATGGGAATCCAGTTCCTTAACCACCACGCCACCTGCTGGCCCCATGACTGGTCTTTAAAGGAACTTGCTCTGGGGTAACCACACCTGCACTGAATGCAGGCTCCTCTCACTAGCTGTCACCTGGGGCCAGTCGGAGCTCTCTTCCCTGAGTGTCCTCATCCAGTCTGGAGAACAAGGGTGGCAGCAGCCTTGTCGTGAAGGCCACCTGAGCAGAAACGCAGGGCCTGCTCAGTACAGGCCTCCAACAATGGTGGGTAATATGGCACCTCCCTCGGCTTGGCTCCACCCCCCCCCAGGACCAAACCCCCAACATTCCAGAAGCTTTCTCTGGCTGACCCAGCCTGAGAACCCCACCAGTGCTGTGAGGGGAGGGGATCAGACCAAACCTCTTACCAGTCCTGCTTGCTGACCTTTGACCCCTACCCACTTCTGGTATAGGTGTATGGCAGGAAAGCAGCCTCTCTGCAGCCCCACTCTGCCAGGCACCCTGGCCTGGGGGCACCCACACAGCTGACAGGACAATGTCCCCAGCAGACCAGCACAGACATGTCACGGACTCTGAGGTCCCACCACCTACCAGAGAAGTTCCTGGTGGCCAGCATAGTGGTGAGAATGGCTCCCTGCAACAGACAAGAGGAGGGACAGAGGGAGGAGCCACAGGTGAGGGGGCAGAGAAAGGGGAGGGGCGGGGGAAGGAGAGCCAGAACTTCATTGGAGCTAAGGAGGTAAGGCGGATGCCTCTGCCCCTGCCCTTCCGTTTGCCCTCCACCCCCACCCACAGCCCGAGCCCTTCCACCACCTCTCTGGAGAAGCCGGAGTAAGCTGGGCATTACCCGGCATAGCTCCCGGGACAGAGCCACCTTAGGAGCAGATACTGCTAGGTCTGCTAGGCTGATGGACTCGTGGACACCCACCACGGGGCTCCTAAGGGATACAGATGACTCCTGCCCAGGTAAAGAGGCGGACTGCGGGAAGACACCCTTTGTCTGGCTGAGAGCATCTCACTCCAGACTAGTCTGATCTGCCCCAGCTCCTGGGCTCAGAGCCCTGCAGGATCCCCAATATGGAGAAGCCTCCTCTGAAAGTGAGGGGTCAGGGGCTAATATCACTTCCGGCTCTGACACCGTCCAGTTCTGACCCAGCGTGGACACAGTCTGAATCCGCCAGTCTGGGGTGTTGAGAACCTGATCCTGACATCTCGAGACTTCCTCTGTGACACGGCTCCCACTGCAGGGTGCGGGTGGGACTCAGTTCTCCTGGCATCATGCCAGCCACCACCCTGAGCCCTCATACCCTTCCTGAGCCTCCAGCCAGGCCCAGAAGCAGTGGGTGAGGAGGTGCCTGATGAGCTGGGGCCCTCTGATGGGCAGAGGCTCTGCTGTCCCAACCAGTTGGGGGCCCCTTGGGGCCTGGCAAGAGCTGGATCAGGAGCTGCCATGGCCCCGACACATAGGACTTGCTGGGAGGCCAAAGCTCAGGGCCCACTGTGGCATCTTCAAGGTCACCACTATTCTCTAGGTGTCTTGGTCATTCCTTCCCAGGACTGCAGCTGGGTCTCCTGCACAGTCCCCTACCCAGAAACTCTCCTCAGCCCCCCTGCACCACTTGCAACCCCTACAGGGCTGTGCTTGCACTTGCGGACTTGCCCACCCATTGGTCACTCTTCTCATTCTGACTCTCTGCTTTGCTAATCCCTGCTTATCTTTCAGTGTCTCAGCTCAAATGCCACCAGCTCCAGGAAGGCTTCCTGGGGTTCTTCCCCAACCATTCCAGACCTGGGCATGCATTGCCCTGCTGTGCTCCCACCGCCTTGGGGCCTGCCCAAGCACAGCACTCACCACTGCCCCGTACTGTCCTGTGCACTGGTCTGGTCTGGCCTCCGCACGAGACCAAGAGCCCAGCCATGGAGGGGCGGTGTCTAACTCCACACACTCCCGCAAAGCCCAGTCCGCTGTCCAGCGTGCAGCGGGCATTCAAGAGGTGCTTGGGTCGATGAAGGAGAGAAGTGGTGAGTGAGTATCTCAGCCTCTGTGGAGACCCAGGCTGAGCTGCTCCCACGCCTGGGGTGCAGAGAGGGGGGACCCATTACCTTCAGTTTTCTCCTGGCGTTGAACTTCTTCAGGCAGTCCACGGTCTCCTGTCTGTGCATGCAGGAGGCCACAGTGGATCGGTGCTGGAGGAGTGGGGGAGAGGTGTGAGCGGGAGGCAGGGAAGACAGGCCTCCCCAAGGGGCCCTTGGCAGAGTGTCTTAATGGAGGTGCAGTTGGCATCTTGGGGAAACGATTATTTGTTCTAGGGGATACTGCAGGGTACGTAACCTCGGGGCATCAGACGTGCAATGTCAATAGTACCCCTAGTCATGACACCAACCCAGAGCACCCCTCGTGTCCACATGACCCCTGAGAACCATGGCAGGTCACAGTCTCTTTGAGCAGAGGGTCCAAGGGCAAGGCCAGGGTTTTGTGGGGGCCTGGATTCATAGGTCCAAGGGGACTCCTAGGAGGGGCCTGCTGAGGAAGCTCACCGAGATCCAGGGGTGTTTAAGGGCCTCGGCCGCTGTGATGCGTTTGGACGGGTTGATGGTCAGCATCTTATTGATCAAATCCTTGGCTTCTGGGGTGACAGTGTCCCATTCTGGTGATGGAAACTGGAAGGGGCAGAGGGGCCAGGTTTGCCCAGCCTGCCCCAGGCCACCCCTGCGATCTCCCAGCCCCTGACTGGCAGGGGAGCAGGCAGGGGTCCCAATGCCCATCCACTTGGGCACCCACAGCCAGGAGGAGTTGGGGATTCTCAATGTAGGGACCCTTTTGGACCAGAGAGGGGGTGGGGCTGCTGACTCCAAGATGAATCAGAATTACGGCCAGAGGGAAAGGAGATCTTCTTCAGTCATACTAAGTCTGGTCTTATCTGGAGAGTGGCAGGTCAGTGGTTATAGCTCAGACTTCAGAATTAGAAGGCCTGGGTTCAAGTCCTGATCTGTCTCATGAGCTATGTGACTGGGTAAGTCATGTGACCTCTCAAGCCATCACTAAAGAGGTCATGAAAATTCAAGACACTGTGAAACACACAGCCCATAGCTGAATAGACATCAGCTGGCAGAAAAGCAGTAGAGCTCGGTCGTCAGAAAGAAACCTGGATGTTAGAGCCAGACTACCCAGGTTCAAGTCCCAGCTCCAACACTTCTGAGCTATGTGATCTGGGCACTTACCTAACCTCTCTGTGTCTCAGTTTCCTTATCTGGAAGGTGGGAATAATCGCAGTACTATGTCGCACTGGTGTGTGGATTAAAGGTAGTAACGTGTGTAAAACACTCAGAAGAGTGCTGTCGAAGTGTTACTATTATTATTGGCACATGCCAGAGACAGAGAAAGAGGAAACCTGTCTCGGGGTCCTGCCCCTCTCCTGCTCTCCACTCGAGCATGCGATGCTGCCTCTGCCCACAGGGTTAACTCCATCACTTTGAGTCCGCCGTCTATAGTGTCTAAAGTGTCGGCATGGTCATTGCCTGACCTTGGACTGTCTCCAAGCTCCCCTGGAGTTCATCCTCCACCCCTGAGCTACAGAGTGCCAGGGGACCTGCCTGGTCAGGGAGGCTGTGGGCATCATCAGATCTCTGCCAACGGGGTGTTGGCTTGCACTGGAAGGGGGTCCGAGGGGGGGGGAGCTGCAGAGAAGAGTGACACTCACATCATAGGCGCCGGCTTTGATCTGCTGGTACAGGCGGTGCTGGTCCTCGTCCCAGAACGGGGGGTATCCAACCAGCAGAATATACAGGATCACCCCTGGAGAGAGGACCAGGAGAACCTCAGCCCGCTGCAGGGTGGGGAGGTGAGTGACAGGAAAAGACAAAGGAGCCCCCAGGTGGGGGTGACGGGGGGTGGATGGGGGACAAACGGGCTTTGGACAGACTCACCACAGGCCCACAGGTCCACAGGCTTTCCATATGGATCCTTCCGCAGCACTTCTGGGGAGAGGTATCCAGGCGTCCCTGCAAACCCTGCTCCCCAGACACACAAACAGGTAGACACATACACAGAGGGTGGCGGGTAAGTAACCTGGAGCAAGCTCCTGCCGGAAGAGAGGACGAGGGTTGTCCTGGAGTTGGGAAAACAGCTCCTGCCTCGGAAAGCTTGGGTTGCATCATGCGACCTCAGCAGTCCCAGGCAGTCAGCCTGACCTGGTAAGGCAGCAAAGCCTCCAGACCAGGGGACAAGTACATAGCCCACCCTCCCTGCTCCCCGCTCCCCGCTCCCCGCTCCCCACTCCCCACTCATGAGCCTGTGTCAGACAGCAGTAGTCAATTACAGAGCGCCTTCCTCTGGGTCCTGACTCCAGGCCTTCAACTTCCCAACACAGTCCTCCTTAGCAGCCAGTTAGCTACTGGAGGCCCTCAGGGCCAAGTGTACTTCCCACTTCAGCTCTAGGCTGAGAGCTAGCCCTTGCCTCCCTGCGCTGCAGAAAGAATCCATTGAAATAATGAACATCCAAGTCTTCTAACAAATTATCCTAAGAACAGGAATGAGTTGCTGAGTACCTGTGCTAACCATTGGTCCAAAGACTTGACGTGTCCAATCCCCTGTAATCCTCGCAGCCCTTGAGAAACCGATTACCCCCACTTTACAGATGAGAAAACAGAGGCTCAGGGAGGTGAAATAACTCATCCAAAGCCATACTCCTTGGAAGTAGCAGAGTCAGGATTTGAACTTAGAGCTCTTGTTCCTAACCATTGATCAGTACTGCCCCTTAAAATGTACTTAGAGCTGGAAGGGACCCGATTATAGCAAAATCCCAAAGCATGCTGGGT
Organism: Tupaia belangeri chinensis; assembly: GCF_000334495.1. Lineage (NCBI taxonomy): Eukaryota > Metazoa > Chordata > Mammalia > Scandentia > Tupaiidae > Tupaia > Tupaia belangeri. The sequence goes on from NW_006159793.1 coordinate 1,677,357, forward strand.
CCTCTGAGCTTAGGTCCCGGCTCTACTCCTTTCAGTTTCCCTCGCCATTTTCTAAATTTCTTTCTCTCTCTTTCCTCATCTGTAATATCAGAATACTAATCTCTAGCACCCAAGCTGTTAGGGGAACTCCTTAGAGGCCTCCAGCCTCCAGCAAAGGTGTGTTCTTCTCATATAAGAAGCCATGTGACTGGCTGTGCATGGCCCTCAGGGAGGTAGGATGGACACTGCCCATTGGTTCAGAGGCCAGCTGGGTGGAGCCTGTGCTGCCCGAGGCCAGGATGGCCCAACAACCATCGCCAGGCCAGTCCTGTTGCTGCGTTAACCTGAAGGCTGACCCCCAGCCTGCCAGCCTGCCCCCACTCACCAAACCATGCCTGCTGCTCCCCCTCCACCTCTATGGCCAGGCCAAAGTCCGCCAGCTTCACTGCAGCGCCCTTGAGCTTGGAGGCCAGCAGCAGATTCTCCGGCTTCCCAGGACCAGAGGAGGAGGAAGAGGAAAGGGCCAAGAGATGGTCAGCAGATTCAGAACCTCCTCTGGGGGTCTGGGCTCCCAGAGAGACACCTGGACAAACCAGGGCCCACCTTCAGCCCCAGCCCCAGATCTGAGCTTGAGCCCCAAGATCTAAGCTTGAGTCCCCAGAAAGGGGACTATCCTATGGCAATACCTCCGTCTCCTACAACAGGAAGACCTGTCTTGCCGCAGCTCCCTCCCCTCAGGGTCCAGGGCTAGGGCTGAGGTGAGGGTGAGGATGGATGGCAAGAAGCAGCAGCATTTATTGAGACCCCACGATGTATTTTGTCTAATGGATCACCTCAGCCCTTTGGGGTAGGTATTCCTCATACCCCATTTCCACTGCGGCCTTCCTGTGCACCTGCTGCTCAGGGAGGTGAAATAACTCATCCAAAGCCATACTCCTTGGAAGTAGCAGAGTCAGGATTTGAACTTAGAGCTCTTGTTCCTAACCATTGATCAGTACTGCCCCTTAAAATGTACTTAGAGCTGGAAGGGACCCGATTATAGCAAAATCCCAAAGCATGCTGGGTCCTCTGAGCTTAGGTCCCGGCTCTACTCCTTTCAGTTTCCCTCGCCATTTTCTAAATTTCTTTCTCTCTCTTTCCTCATCTGTAATATCAGAATACTAATCTCTAGCACCCAAGCTGTTAGGGGAACTCCTTAGAGGCCTCCAGCCTCCAGCAAAGGTGTGTTCTTCTCATATAAGAAGCCATGTGACTGGCTGTGCATGGCCCTCAGGGAGGTAGGATGGACACTGCCCATTGGTTCAGAGGCCAGCTGGGTGGAGCCTGTGCTGCCCGAGGCCAGGATGGCCCAACAACCATCGCCAGGCCAGTCCTGTTGCTGCGTTAACCTGAAGGCTGACCCCCAGCCTGCCAGCCTGCCCCCACTCACCAAACCATGCCTGCTGCTCCCCCTCCACCTCTATGGCCAGGCCAAAGTCCGCCAGCTTCACTGCAGCGCCCTTGAGCTTGGAGGCCAGCAGCAGATTCTCCGGCTTCCCAGGACCAGAGGAGGAGGAAGAGGAAAGGGCCAAGAGATGGTCAGCAGATTCAGAACCTCCTCTGGGGGTCTGGGCTCCCAGAGAGACACCTGGACAAACCAGGGCCCACCTTCAGCCCCAGCCCCAGATCTGAGCTTGAGCCCCAAGATCTAAGCTTGAGTCCCCAGAAAGGGGACTATCCTATGGCAATACCTCCGTCTCCTACAACAGGAAGACCTGTCTTGCCGCAGCTCCCTCCCCTCAGGGTCCAGGGCTAGGGCTGAGGTGAGGGTGAGGATGGATGGCAAGAAGCAGCAGCATTTATTGAGACCCCACGATGTATTTTGTCTAATGGATCACCTCAGCCCTTTGGGGTAGGTATTCCTCATACCCCATTTCCACTGCGGCCTTCCTGTGCACCTGCTCCCCCCTGAGGGCCTTTGCACTTGCTGGTGCCATGCCTGGTTTGCTCTCCTCTCAGGCTGCACAGGGCTGGCCCCTTCTCTTTGCCCAGCTCTCACCTCTGTGTCAAACATATCCCAGTAGGCGCTTCATGACTCCTCCAACTAAAGAAGGTGCCCTTGGGTATCTGCCATAGCTCCTGATATTAACTTCCACCCATCTCGTAATACCCCCCACCCCCGCTATGTGCTGTCACTGCTGTGGGATGTAAGCGCCTTATCTGTCCTGTTTACCACTGTATTACCGAGGATAATGGGGGTCAGGGATCATAGCAGGCTCAGAGAGGCTAAGTGACTTGACCAAGACCACATAGCTGGAAACCAATAAAGCCAGACTGAGGCAAAGTCTGACTCCCCCTTAACAACTCTAGGCTGAAAGATGGTGGACTTGTGCATGGGGCCAGCTGACTCGGGAAGGCCCACACCTGGCCCCTGGGCACTGGCTCCGCTTCCTGTTGGTGCCTCCACCTGGGACTCAGGACAAGGGGAGCTAAGTGCCTGGACTCCCCGAGTTGATGGTCCTCGCTTTCAGCCCCAGCGCTGCGCCTTCTATGCTGTGGAACCCGGGGCAATCATTTCACCCCTCAGAGCTGTCCTTTGCTCTCCAAGCAAGGGGGATGATGCCTGTCCTGCAGTACGGGGGAATGAGCTCATCCTGCAAAGCCTTCTGGTCTGCACGGAGTGCTTCAGAGACCTTAGGACTCATATTTTCTGCTTGGGGAGGAGCTCAGAGTTTCTAGAGACAGTTGGTTTCCAATCCACCTCTGACCTCCTTCCCAGTGAGACTTGCGAGGGGCCCCACCTCTGACCCATCACTGTCCACAGCAAGGCTGGACCCAAACAAATATAGCTCCCTCTGTTTGGCTTGTTGAGGCCTCCTCTGTCCTCTGGGGACTGTGCTTCCAACATGTCCTGGGTCTCGCAGCTGTCCTGCCCTGATTTGATGAATGTGCCACTAATTAGCGTCCCTCCAGTGGCCTAAATTCGGGCTGCCTCTCCTGCTTCTCCCGTGTAGAGGCCGTAGCTATAATGGGAACAGGCCCTCAGGGAGAGCTGTCCGCAGTCTGGCCGGAGACCTGCACTCAATCCAGGGTCGCTAGACCAAGCCACGGGGGGCTTGCCTGGGGCCCAGGGGAGAAGCCATGGACTGCCATGACGGCGCTGGGCAGGGTTCCGTTCAGTCTGTGCCCATGCTCAGGGAGGGTCTCTGGGATGATAAGGGCCAGGAAACCACACCCTGGGTGATTGATCACAGAGCTCCTTCCCGGGTGGGGATGCGGAGTGCCACCTGAAACTACCCAAGTCCCTCAAGCGCTGGCCTGCACCAGCGGCCTGATTTCGGTACAGTTCCGAAGGGCAGAAATGGGGTTCAGGATGACACCCCCATAGCAGGAAAGACTGAAGCAAGGGGCTACCCCATGGGTAGTGATTCATTGTCCCTGAAGCCCAAAAGCACAGGTTCCGAGGATACCCAGCAGGGTCGCCTTAGAAACTGTTGTGTAAGTGGGAGCTGGGGTGAGCGGCTTTTTGGCACCAGATCCCAGAGGCCACGGGGCCTCGGATTAGAAGGCTGGGGCGCTCCTGTCCTAGCTCAGGCATAATTAAATGGCATGTCCCTGGCACATCCCTGGACTCTCAGTTTCCTGCTCTGCAAAATGGGGATAATTTTTCTGAGCCCGACAGGTCTGTGCAGTCTGCGATGGTGGGTCAGGCCGCGCCACGGGGCCAAGCCCAGAGTCTACACCTGCTTAGCGCTGGCACTTTCCCTTCCGGCGGAAGAGGGAGGACGCCAAGGGCCCCAAGCCCCGTTTTTCCTCTCCTCCAGCCTCCCAGACCCAGGAATAAGATTAACCCAGAGCCTGTATACCAGGCACCAGATAAAGGCACCGCTAGAGGTAGCCACACCCTCCACGACCTCTAGCAGAGGTTGCTATGGCAACTCCCATTGTAAAAGAAACTGAGACTCTGGAAGGTTGAGATGCTTGGGAGGCCCCAGAGCTTGAGAGTGGCCTAGTTGGGATTTAGACCCAGCCGGCCTTCCTCCCTGCCCAGGGCAGTCAGCCTCAGTACACATCTCGCCTGCCTGGCATGAACCCGGGTGTGAGGCCGGGGCTCGGAAGACCTGGAACCCAGACCCAGATGCTCTACCTTCCTGTGCTCGGTCTCCTCATCTGAGCTGGGATGAAAAGACTCCCACACACTTCCTGCCAGCCTCACTTGGGGAAATTAGAGGGATTCCAGTAGGCCAGCTCTGTGGGAGGTGGGACATGCGGGGAACAGAGGGGCTCTCAGGTGGGTGGCTCACCTTCAGGTCCCTGTGCACCACCCCCATCTGATGGCAGTGCAGCACCGCCTCCAGGATCTGCTGGATACAGTGACTGCAGAGAGACAGGAAGGGGTCAGGGCCATGCAGGCAGGCCTCTCCAGACACCTCGACAGCCTGGCCAGAGTGCCCTGCCCCAGCCCACTGTGCACCATCGCCAGGCCGCACCTGGCACTCACCTGGCATCAGCCTCACTGTAATACTCCCGGGCCACGATGTCTTCAAACAGCTCCCCGCCAGTGACCCTGGGGAGACAGGCTTGGAATCACCCTCCCACAGAGGCCCCAGGTGCTGCTGCGCGTGGAGTCCAAGAAAGCTCAGGGTGGGGCCCAGGGACCTCAGCACCTCAGCACCTCAGCCACAACAAGTGGGGCCCCGGGGCCACTGGGGTGCCCCCACTGCAACCTCTTCCAGTCTCCCAGCACAGCCTTCCACTGGCCACTCCACTCACTTCCTGCATCCTCTGTTCCTACCAGGGCCAGGCCAGAGTCAGGAGTGGGGCCACTCTAAGCACATGGCTGGGGTAACTGAGAAGCCAGAGGGCTATTTTTTTTTGTTCATTTGGTTGGTTGTTTTTTATAAGCTGTTTGTTTGTTTGTTTGTTTGTTTAATTTTTTTAGAGCAGTTTGGGGTTCATAGCAAAACTGAGCAGCTGGTTCAGAGATTTCCCACGTACCTGATCCCCCTGTTCGCATTTTCACAGGTGAGACCAAAGTCATTGCTGACTTTTCACTGCCAACCCAGGAACTGCTGAGGCTTTCCCTTTCATTACTGCTTTCCTTTCCATTGACTAACTTTAGAAAATTCAACATATTCCCAAAGCAAACTTTCTATCTCCACTGCAAACGCAAGCCAGCATCGCTGGCCACAAATAGAAGGGAAACAAAAATAAAAACACGGCGAAAGTTCAAAGTGTCGGTTGGTGTCTCAGGAAAACCAACTAGTGCTACTTGGGTGGCAGGTCTGCCACACTCAGGCAAACGCTGGCCTGGAAGAGGGAAGTCAGCCCGGTCAGGGGATCCGGGATCTCTCACACCAAGGGGCTCCGCGGGGGCCTCCTGGATCAGGTTGGACCTGACACCCTTGCACAACCCAGGGCAGAGCCAGACTCACAGGTCGAAGATCAGGTAGTGGTGTCCCTCCTCTGAGATGCTGTCGTGGAGTCGGACTGTGGGAGGGGCCACAGCAGTTGGTTACAGAAGAACACGCTGCTCCCCACCCTTCCTCCAATAGCCAGTATCCCCACGTCTTAGTCCCTGAGCATGAACTAGGTAATAGGGCTTTGACAAACCCAGATAAACAAGGGCTCACTGCGTTGAGAGCTCACAGATGCCAGGCATTGCTGAAAGAGGCTGGGACTGAAAATCTAAAGATCCCTGTTTTGGTCAAAGTTTGGTCCTATCTCCAACCCTCGGTTTTATGGCTGCACAGTCTGGAATCCTGAAAAAGGCAGCTCCAATCTCTGCCACTTCTGAGCTGTGTGACTCTGGGCAAGTTGGTAAGCCTCTCTGAGCCTCTCTTTTTCTCCCTGGACAACCATAATGAAACTCCTGGTGGGGTGGGGGGAATGCAGCAGATGGTATGGAGTTTAAGATGCTGGAACCCACATGGCCGGCTGCAGTTCGAGTCCTGGACCAAGCAGCCTGGAAATCGCACCGAGCACATGTGTGTGCATGCCCAAAATCCTGAGAGACTGAAGGAGAAGGGATTGTGGCATGAACATTGCCCTTGGGGTGCGCTTTCTCACTTTCTGTCTCTTTCTATCTCTCTCTGGCAAGCATATGCACCCTGTAACAAAAAACTTAAAGAGAGAGAGAGAAAAAATGAAACTCCTGGACTTGCAGGCTTGCTGTGAGAGTTCCAGGAGGAAAACCGTCAATGTGCACTCCACAGGGCCTGAGCTAACTAATCCCGCTGCTCTGCCCCCAGGTCTGAGGAAGTGACACAGCTCCATGGAGGCTGGAACAGGAGTGACAGCAGCCCCGAGTTCTGGTGAGCTGTCATCTCTTCCCACTTCATTTACCAAGAACAGAGGCCATGCTCCCAGGAGTCCAGAGCTCCCAGAGTTACCACGAGAGCTTTTGAAAGGAAGAGCCTGCAGCCTGGAGCTAAAGTTGGTGGCTGTGCCCTGCCAGCCAAGGGCAGGTTCTCACAGGACGAGGCTCATGTCCTTCCCTGCACCACAACCTAAAAATGTCCATGAGGGAGGGTGCTGGCTCGGTGAGTTACGATCCATCTGCACAATGGAAAATTACACAGCTGTTAAAATAATGTGGCCGTTATGTAGCCACTGATTCGGAATCATCCCCAAATTATGTTGTTTGGCGAAAAAGCCCAGTACCAAGCAGTATACACGGCACTTCGTGAGAAGGATGCATTCAAGCCTGTATATGGCAGAAGTCTCTCTGGAGGAATACAGAAAAGCTGGCATCAGAGGAGCCTTTGGAGAAGGGAATTGGGGGAGGAGGGGTGGGGGGATTCGATTCTGACGATAAACCCCAGTGCCATCTGAATTCTCGCCATGCGCGTGTATTTCTCATTCAATACTGAGTCTCTCAAATTGCTTATGGCGCTCGTTTCTGCACATAAATTTTGGAGAGCAAGTCAAGAGTCAGATGTCCAGTACTCCAAAGTGGGTGCCACAGGGGAAGGGAGCTGGGACCCAGACACGGAGGACAAAGGGCACGTAAATTAGAACGCTTAAAACATTCTGAAGTGGTCGTGCATATGTACAGATAATAACTGAATGATGCTTGAAATAGATTTTAAAGTAAAATGTAGTACACTTCTGCTTTAAGGTCCTGTCAACATTTTATTATAAAACATTTCAAACAGGGCCAGCTCTGAGCAGCCATAGTGTGCTGCTTAAGAAAAACTGGATCCACACACGGCGACGTTGGTTCAAATCCCTGGCCTGGTCAACTGGAAATGCGCCAGGCACACATGCAGGGCCCTGATGTCTGGCAGACTGGAGAAATGGAGGAAAGGAATCATAGCCTGACCAGACCCTGTGGGAGGTGTTCACCGTCCCCGCCACCTCTTTCTCTTTGTTTCTCTCTGTGTCACAGTCGCGTGCATAAGGGAGAAAAAGGATGCCTCCCAGTGCACTTGAAAAGTTATATATACATATATATGTGTGTGTGTGTGTGTGTGTGTGTGTGTGTGTATATATATATATATATATATAGTCAGAAAAATCATGATGTCTTTTTTCTTTTTTTAAAGAATTATTTTATTTAACTTTACTTATTTATTTATATTCATTTATTTTAATTTGACCAGAGAGGAACAGAGAGAGAGAGAAAGTGAGAAAGCAAGCTGCCAGGCCCAGGACTTGAACCGCAGAAGGTCATGTGGGAGTCCAGTGCCCTCAACCACCACGCCATCTGCTGGCCCCCATGACATCTTTTTTCTATGCAAAATGTGTCATGATTTTTCTAACAAATATATATATGATATGTGTGTGTGTGTGTGTGTGTGTGTGTGCATGTACATATACACATATAGTTAACTGTAGATGGTGAGCTTATAGGAGATACTCTAAAAAGTATTTGCTCTGGAACCAGCAGATGGCATAATGGTTACATCGCTGGACTCCCACATAGTCCACCATGGTTCGAGTTCCAGACCCAGTGGTTTAAATCTCATGACAGGCACCTGTGCGTGCATGCCCAAAATCCCGAGAGGAGAATAGAGGAGAAGGGATTGCAGCATGGCCATAACCTCTTGGGGGCGATTTTTCACTTTCTGTTTCTCTGTCTCTCCAGCAAGCACACGTGCCCTATAGCAAAAATCGCTCTAAAAAAAAGTGTTTGCCCATTTATTTACAATGAACTAGCATTCTTGGTGTATCAAGGCAAAAAAAAAAATTTTTTTTTAGTTTTTTGCCATAGGGTGCATGTACTTGCCAGCAAAAGACAAAGAGACAGGAAGGAGGAAAGTAAGAAATCGCCCCTCAGTGGGGATGGCCGTGCTGCCACCCCTCCTCCGTACCCTCCTCTCGGGATGTGGAGCATGCATGCACAAGTGCCTCGTGCGTCTCTTAAGCAGCTCGGTCTGGGATTCGAATCACAGAGTTGGTCATGTGGGATCCAGCACCTTCACCACCTGCTGGCCTCGCAGATCCATCTCTTACAAGCTGTGCCACTTTAGGCGAACGTCTTCACCTCTCTGAGCCTCCATGTCTGATAGCGCGAATACTGTGGGACAGCTGCGGTAATCGGTGTGACTCAGCACCGAGGACCGTGCCCGGCATGAGGAAGGGTGGAGATGAAGTGAAGCCTTCGGCCTCGCCATGATCACCAGCCACGCTTCCCTTCCCATCTACTAAGCTCTCAGGTTATCCAAGCAGTCTCCTGCACCCTGGGGTGGCCCTCCGGGGTCTGGCCCAGCTGCAGACGGTGATGGCACAGAGAGCAGTGTACTGTCACACACACACACCCCACCCCACCCCCACCCCCGGGTCTCCAAGCAGGATCTGGGAGGTAAGGGCTTTGCACATGGTTCTGCTGAGCCAGGGACCCCGCTGACCCGGTTCGTTCGGGCAGGGCAGCACCACACGTAAGCACTATGCGGTTGGCTTGTCTGATTGGCCAAGTAGCTGAAGAGACGGAGTCTGGCTTCTCCGGGCACAGAGGCAACTCTCGGGCTCTCACCCACCTCTGTGCCTCTTTGCACTTCTCTGGGAAGATTACAACCTACTTGGAAGTGAGATGCAGAACGGTGCACCCTCCGAGGACCCTTTCGCTCTGCTAACAGCTGAAGGTTCTTCTGAGGGTTTTCCTGCGCTGGATGCTCAGCCCTGCCCTCCCCTTCCCTGCGTGTCAGGCACCACCGCCCCACCCCATCCCTATGCTCGTTCCTCCCACACATGCTCAGAGCCTAAGGGTGCTGGATCGACTTGATGGCAGGTGAATGGGTAAGTGGAGGAATTCTGGATTCAATGAATGTGCTGCTGACGAAGGTGACAGCTGCCATTTCTGAGCTTTTCCTGTGTGCTAGGCCTAACACGAAGGGCTTTACGCACCCCAACGAAGGTGACAGCTGCCATTTCTGAGCTTTTACTGTGTGCTAGGCCTAACACGAAGTGCTTTACGCACCCGCTGCTGAGCCAGGGACCCCGCTGACCCGGTTCGTTCGGGCAGGGCAGCACCACACGTAAGCACTATGCGGTTGGCTTGTCTGGTTGGCCAAGTAGCTGAAGAGACGGAGTCTGGCTTCTCCGGGCACAGAGGCAACTCTCGGGCTCTCACCCACCTCTGTGCCTCTTTGCACTTCTCTGGGAAGATTACAACCTACTTGGAAGTGAGATGCAGAACGGTGCACCCTCCGAGGACCCTTTCGCTCTGCTAACAGCTGAAGGTTCTTCTGAGGGTTTTCCTGCGCTGGATGCTCAGCCCTGCCCTCCCCTTCCCTGCGTGTCAGGCACCACCGCCCCACCCCATCCCTATGCTCGTTCCTCCCACACATGCTCAGAGCCTAAGGGTGCTGGATCGACTTGATGGCAGGTGAATGGGTAAGTGGAGGAATTCTGGATTCAATGAATGTGCTGCTGACGAAGGTGACAGCTGCCATTTCTGAGCTTTTCCTGTGTGCTAGGCCTAACACGAAGGGCTTTACGCACCCCATCTCACTTAACCCTCCTGACAGTCCTGGAAGGTGGGTGCGTGGTTATCCTCATTTCACAAAGAAAGATACTGAGGTTCAGAGAGTCTCACCTGCCCAAGCTCAAACACTCGGTATATAGCAGAGCTGAGAGAGGACCTTCGTATGTCCTATTCTCTTAACCACCAAGTCCTATTCCTCTTAACCATCATGTTAAATAGAGTGTCTCCAATACCAGCAGTTAGCGTAATGGCTATGTCGCTGGACTCCCACATAGTCGACTGCAGTTTGAGTCCTGGACCTGGTGGCTTAAACTCACGCCGGGCGCGTGTGTGTGCGTGCCCAAGATCCCGAGAGGAGAATGGAGGAGAAGGGATTGTGGCGTGACCATCCCCGCTGGGGGGTGATTTCTTGCTTTCTGTCTCTCTGTCTCTCTCTGTCTGTCTGGCGAGCGCACGCACCCTATAGCAAAACCTCTCTAAAAAAAATTAGAGTGACTCGATGATTATCAAAAATCTTGATTCGGGAAAATGATAATCTTCTAAAATTTCAGGCGAGAGACGGTGCTCCATGAGAAAGTGTAGACTGGGGAAAAGGGGGAGTGTCATTGCACTCTGCTCTATTTAATGATCCCAATCTTACAAGGGGTAGCACTTTCTTCTAAATAAGATTGAGTTCAGAGTGGCTCAGCAGCATGTCCAGGGTCACACAGCAAACCCAGGATGAGCACTGCAGTCTGTCAGCCCAGAGCGGGTCACTTACAGCTCCACACAACAGTCGGGAGTGACTGGGCGTAGGAGGTGCCAACAGGAGAAGGCAGTGTGACCCGAGACAGCTGGGACTCTGCGGCAGCACACGCATACAGGCATGTGCACACGGACTCTCTCAAACTGACAGCCTTTAAAAGATAACCATGGGATTTCCGGTCAGAGGTCACTCACAACCCCCTCCATCGTACGATTGGGGAGTTGGACCTGCCTAAGGCCACCCAGCGGGGACGTTGACAGGTCAGGGACCAGGTTCCAGCCAGGGCTCCTCTCTGCCAGCCCTTGCTGCCTGCAGTCTGAGGCTGGCCCTGGAGCCTCTGGCTGCTGCTAAGCACAGGGAAGGGGAGGTGCCTTGGGGTATAAATAGCAGATGGAAATGCTTCTCTCCAGCAAGAGCGTTAACCCTTGGGGTCCCGGGTACAAAGAGCAGCTTCCTTCCCAAGAAAGTAGGCATGGTAGCTGTCAGAGTTAGAATTATTCTTAGAGAGACCTAGACCTTGACCCTCAAAGTGTGGCCAGTGAATGAGCAGCCATGGCGTCTCCCCAGAAACTGCTAGAATGCAAGCTCTCAGGCCCCATTCCAGACCCACTGAATCGATGTCTACCTTTTCACAGGATGCCCACGTGATTAAAGCAGCAACGTTCGTCCAGACAGCCCTCTCCTTGTCAAGATGGGAAAAAGTGGCTCAGAGAGGGTAGTGCTCCTGTCCAAGGTCACACAGCCATTCCCTGACAGAACTAGACCCACAAGTGTACTTCCTGGCCACGTGATACAGAACCCTGACAGGCAGGGATCCCCCCCCCCCCGTTGCACAGGTCGGGGAGGGGGGCCAGGCTGTGAAGTATAGTTCAGAACCTACCCTGTGAGTGCCATGCCCTGGCTCTGTCCTGCCATAGGGTCAGCTTCTCCACTCAGTCTACCCCTGAGAGGCAGGGGCAGAGGTTTAGGGAGGTGGGCAGGGCCAGGGGTGCCAGGCTGACTCAGCATGGGGGTGTGCTTGGGGAGTGGGCCACTGCAGTCAAGGCCACACTTTTCCCTCCGTGGCCTATTTTCATCCCTTTGAGTGCTTCAGAAATTCTCCTGGAACAGCTTTTCTGAAGGAGGCTGCCGGCAGTGTGGGATGGGAGGAAGGGCCCTTTCTTCACCTTCCCCCGAATCAAGCTGGTCTCTGAGGAATGTGGAAACCATTAAAGACGCCCCCTTTCTCCTTTCTACCGCCTCCATCCCCAGAGAAGAGAGCAGCTGCTCCCCATCCCACCCCCAAACACCCATGTGCCAGGATGGGCAGGGGAGCAGACAGGCCCCCCCCACGCCCTGCATCCCCAGGGCTCACCAATGTTGGGGTGCTTCAGCAGGCGGCAGATACGGGCTTCGCGCTCCAGCTTCTGGTGGTCTGAAACACAAAGGCTCAGGTGAGTCCCAGGTGAGGGAGGCCCTGCCCCACCACCTCTCCTTCTTCACTGGCCACTGACCTTCCCACCTCCCAGGGCAGCCCAGGGAGGAAGGAGAGACCTGGGGTGTGGCAACTCAGAGGAGTCCCTCTCCCTCCCTGCACCTTGTGTCCAGGGCCCTCAAATGAGGGGCATCTCTGAGCCCTTGCTGTGTAGGGGTCACCCAAGGCTGGCTCCTCCTCCTCCAGGTCTACCACCTGGTGCCTCTCCAGCCAGGCTGGACAGCTGGGTTTGGCCCTCGCTCGGGGAGACAATTGCACGAGCAATTCTCTCCACAGGAAACGTTCCCTCTCAGCCTCCCACCTGCCACTCACGGCTGTCACTCACTCCCACCACTCCTCAGATGGCGCCTGCTCTGGCTGCTGGGCTGTCAGAGCCCTCCTCTGCTCCCAGAGCCTGGAATGCATGCCCCACTGTACCCCGCTGTGGTTCGTGGCCATCTGCATCCCTTGCAGGGATAGGCCTCCACGATATTCCTGGCACTCAAGAAAAGACTGAATGGAAGAACCTCTCTAAGGGAGAGACTTCTCTCCAGAAAAGCTGTGTCCATTTTCAAAAGCCACTTCCCTTTCAGAAGACTCTGGGGCCAGGGACACAGAGAACCCCAAAAAATTGTAGGGCAAGACTTGAACATGACCACCTCAGGACTGAGCTACAGCACCCCTTCTGCCTTCCAGGACTTCTGTCCAAGCCTACTGGGTCTGGCACTCCCCTCACTCAGAATCTGCCACCTGTGCCCTCTGACTCTCAGGCTACCAGCCCATCCAGTGCCCCAGTGGCCCTGGGCTACAGACATCACTGTCTCCATTTCATAGGTGAGGACGCTGCAGTCACGTGAGCTGAGGCCTCGGTGGTGGTGAGGTTGGAGGCGAAATGCATCTCGTGACCCCCTCACTGGTGCTTTGCTCACAGCTCAGCAGTTTTGACTTTCATGTTAAGAACAAAACAGTAAGTCCAGGGACCAGCAGCTAGCGTAATGGCTATGTCGCTGGACTCCCATGTAGTCGATCGTGGTTTGCATCCCAGACCTGGTGGCTTAAACTCACACCGGGCGTGTATGTGTGCGTACCCAAGATCCCGAGAGGAGAATGGAGGAGAAGGGATTGCGACTTGGCCATCCCCCCTGGGGGGCAATTTCTAGCTTTCTGTCTCTCTGTCTCTCTCTGTCTGTCTGGCGCACATGTCCTATAGCAAAAACCTCTTTTTTAAAAAAAAAGCAGTGGGAACCAGCAGTTAGTGTAATGGCTATGTCGCTGGACTCCCACGTAGTTGACCGCGGTTCGCGTCCCGGACCCGGTGGCTTAAAACTCACGCTGGGCACATGTGCATGCGTGCCCAAGATCCCGAGAGGAGAATGGAGGAGAAGGGATTGCGGCATGACCATCCCCCCTGGGGGGTGATTTCTCGCTTTTTTCTCTCTGTCTCCCTCTCTGTCTGGCGAGCACACGCACCCTATAGTGAAAACCTCTCCAAAAAAAAAAAAAAAACCAGTAAGTCCAGACATGCTGATGCCCGAGGCCACACCACCATGCCCTGCAGTGAGGACCATGTGGCAGGCCCAGGTCAGATGTCCCAGTTGGATTTCCAGCCCAATCCCAAAGTCAGGTGCAGTGGCACACACCTGTAATCGCAGTCACATGGGGGAGGTTGGGGCAGGAGGATGTGAGCTGGAGTCAGCCCAGGCAACAAGGCAAGGTCCTGTCTAGTACAGTCAGGCATGGTGGCACACACCATGTCCCAGCTGGGAGACAAGACCCTGTGCTAAAAAAAAAAAAAAAAAAGGAGCGGGGGAGGTGGGTGGCCAGGAGGTGGCTGACTGGTTCAGGCACTGGATTCCCACATAGTCAACTGTGGTTCGAGTCCCGGACCTGGCAGCCTAAAACTCATGCTGGGCACTTGTGTATGCATGCCCAAAATTCCAACAGGAAAACGGAGGAGAAGGGATTACAGTGTGGCCATCCCCCCTGGGGGGGGTGATTTCTTACTTTCTATCTGTCTTTTTCTGTCTCTCCAGCAGGTGCACACACCCTTTTTTTTTTTTTTAAGAAACCTCTAAGGAACACAGTGTTTACTATGTGCTGGGCACTGTGTGGCTACTCTTGTTTCTTTTAAACCCTCACAACCATCCTCTGAGGGAGGTGCTGTCATTCTCCTGCCTTTAGAGAGGAGGAAACAGAGGTTCAGAGAGGCTGAGCCTGTGGCCCAAAGTCAAACCCATGGTGCACGTTGGAGCCCACCTTCCCACATACTGAGCAGCCAGACTAGAGCTGGGCTTTAGAACCCTGCGCTATGCTGCCCGCCACCCCTGCCCCAGTGCCCACACAGGTAAGTCAAAGCCCAACACAGGTGGACACTTGGGGGCCAGGCCAGGCCTCCAGAGCTGGGAGGTATCAGGGAGGGTGATGAGGGTGGAGAAAGTCCAACCCTTGTCTCCAGGCTCCAGGCCCCTCTCCCCTGCCCCCTACACTGGAGCAATCACTGGCTGCACTCCAAAGGAAGCCGGAGCCAAGATCAATACTGTGAAGTGGCTTTTCCATCAGCAAAGCAATTAAGTCCAATTCTTTTTCCACAGGCTCAACTCCAGGCTGAAGACTGCTGTGGGCTGGGGAAAGCACCCCTGGCTCCCCGCCCTCTCTGGCCTCCTTCCACATACTCCAGAGCACAGGAGGGGGATCCCCACCCAGGGCTGGCCAAGGGCCTCAGTGGGCTGAGGAAGGCTGGACCCTTCTTCAACTTCACATCCTGTCCCCCAAGAACTTATCCCACCCCAGCAGAACCAGAAGTCAGCAGGTCAAGATGGGGCCTACCAGAGGGTGCAGGGGTAGCCCGCTATCCTGAGCTGCACATCCAGAGGCCCCCAATCCAAACTGTGACGTATCCTCCATGTGAGGTTACCCAGGGACGGAGTCACAGCGACAGGGATTGAAAAAAGAAACTACTGGTCATGCAACTTTAAGCTTTAACTGGTTATCAGACCTCACTGCTGGAAAGGCTTATTTTTAACATCTTGTAGTCATCCACGCACAGTACAGTCACCCTGGATTGTAACTGTCCCTGTCAGAAGCATTAATTTGTTGAATATAAACATAGGCACTACGCAATAATTTCTGTACATCTATTTGCAATGTTTTTCTTTTCCTTCTTAAAATATAGTTTAATGTATTTTAACAGCAAACTTACAGGAACAACACAGAAAAAAATTATTTTCTCCTCTTATTTGTTATTGGTAGTTAGGAATGTTAGATTTTCTTTTCCCCCATGGGGTCAAAAGGTACCTATGTTTTCATTTTCTAATATACAGAAAACCTCAAGACACATAGAGACCATGTTTCTCTTGACCTCTGGGGCCTTGCTTTGTTACGGCATGGGAAAACTGAGGTCTGGTATGGACGTGTAGCCCTTCTGTGGAAATCACTTGCCCATGTGATCCAGCCTCATTAGACTCAGAGTACAGAGGTCCCGACCCCTGTCCGCTCTCCAGCCGACTGTCTACAGCAGTCAAGAAGGTTTTTGGTTTTATTTTTGTTTTGCTATGGGCCATGTGCACTCACTGGAAAGGGACAGAGACAGGGGTGGGGGTTGGAGTGAAGAATCATCTCCTCGGGCGATGGCCACACCACATCCCTTTTCCAGTCTCCTTTCACAATTTTGGGCATGCATGCACACACACTCCCCGTGTGATTTTCAAGCCACCGGGTCCAGGACTCGAACTGCAAAGTCAGCCAAGTGCGATCCAGCTGCCTTAACCTCCATACCTGCCTTAGCTTGCTGGCCCCAAGGAGCTCTTTTCAAAATATAAACTAGAGCCTGTTACTCCCTGGATTCAAACTCTCCACCAGCTCCCAGTGCACTTCTGATATGATCCAAGCTCCTCGTCACAGCCTGCAAGGCCTTGCTGAGTCCTGCCTCACCTGGCCAGGAAACTCCAGCCATAACAGCCTCCTTGTTGGCCTCAGGCACACCCAGCTCCTTCCCACCCCGGGGCCTTCGCACCTGCTCTGCCCTCTGCCTGGACTGCCCTCCCCCTGGGTGTTCTCCTGTGTGCCTCCTCATCATCAGGTAGGTCCCAACACGGCGTCACCTCCTTGGAGGGCTTCCTGGTTGCCTTTTCCAGGAGGGTCCTTTCCATTACCTCTCTTACCTACTTTATAACACTTATGGCTCCCAGGAGCCATAAGTCTCATTCCCTAGAAAACAGGAATGACGAGAGCACGATCTGGTCTGTTGGTGACAGCCATATTCCCAGGGCCTAGCACGAAGGTGCCAAGCAGCTTGTCCAAGGTCCCAGGTGACAAGCAGCAGAGCTGGAACATCAGTCCAGGTGCATAATGACTATACTATATTGCCTTGATTTGAGTAATTCATTCATTGACAAGTCAGTTCAGCTCAGCCGACTGTAGTGGTGAGAGGACTGAGGAAAGTTGGGGTCTCCAGCCTCCTGCCTGGGATCCTGGAAGGGCTACCTTAATGGCCTGATGATAGCTTGAAAATCTTGTCCCTATGCCCTCCTTCCTTCCCTGGGTGGTTGGGTCACCTCCCCAGTGTTGGGGTTAAGGGCATGGTCCCACCCAGAGCTCAGCAGGTGTGTGTCGGGGGAGGGCACTCTGGAGTGAGGTCCCAGGGTCAGACAGTCCCAACAGGGCAGGACAGGAAGAACATGCAGTCACCAGTCAGGCAGGACTATGCCTACAGAGCGGAGCAGGGGGGTCCCAACAGGTGTGTAGGCAGGGAGTTTGGGCAGGAGGCAGGAATGAGGGGAGAAATGCACCTCAAGTGTGGGAACAGGAAGCATCCTGCTCCACAGGGCGTCTACGAACCCGGTTCCTGAGTCTGGAGAAGTAATTCTGAGGGCCAGGAGACCCAGGCAAGGGGTCAGGAGGGGACGGAGAAGGTGGGAGCTAGTGTCATACTGCTTGCTCCGATGCGCCTTGGCGGGAACCTGAATGCGGCTCAGGTGCAGCCTGGAAGAGCTCATGCCACGCTTCCACCCATGCCCTGCCACCGGTCACTGGGGAAGTGAGGAAGAGACCCCATCACACTCAGCGTGAGGAGTGGGGGGGTGGAGCCTGACAGTGGGTGCAGCGTTCAGGGGTATCCTTGGACTGCACTAGCCACACCCATGTGCCCGGCATGCCCTACAATGCTAACTTCCTGTGTGCGTCATGGGGAGGTTGAGGCTGGGAGGCAGACGGGTCACCGTACCCCTATGAGCGAGACTTACTATGAGCGGAGTTTCAACACTGAGGCCCTGGCCTCACCTACCGAATCCAGCCCGGGGGTGCAGGGAGAACGCAGTCAGCTGCATTTTTAAAGGCACCCCAGGGAGGTTGGCAACATTTACTTTTCATTTCATTTCTTTAAATTGTTCATATTCTGAGCATTTTTCTGAAATGATTAGTTTAAAAATACATATAAAGAGATCTCTGGATTTGGGCGGTACTTGTTAGAAGAGGCTGGGCGGGGCCGGGAAAGGGAAGCCACCGCTCCCTGGGTGGCGGGGCTGGGTGGGAAGGGCAGGCGCCCTGGGTGGGTGCAGCCCCTGCCGGGAGTGCCAGCAGGGGAGTGTGCTCATCAATTCTCAGAGAAACCCCCCAGGGGCTCTGTGAGTAGAAAACAAAGAAACCTGTTCCAAGAAGCTCTGCTCCTACTCTCCCACTGGGAGAACAGTCTGGCAGTTCGCAGACTTCAGACTTCGGGAAAGTTCTCTCCTAGCCGTCCCGCCCCCATCCACCACATGCGCCCAGGCCTAGGTCACCCTCCTCCCAGAAGGTCAGACTCAACAATCTGCCCAGCCTAACCCAGAGACTACTGCTCAGGAATGCTGTCGCCTCCCCGAACAGGAGTCGGGGCCCTTCCACTCTCCCATACGCATCTGTGTCTCTAGTGTGTGTGTGCATGTGCGCACGCGTGTGTGTGTGTGTGTGTGTGTGCACGTATGCAGGTGTCCCTAAGAGTGTGGGGAGTCAGCCCAACACCGCCAGCACCTGTGAGGACCTCCGTTCTGACCCTCCCTCCTCTCAGGGCAGTTTCAACCTCTCACTTCCAAGCCGAGACTAACCCTATCCCCTCTGTACTTCAGAACATCTCCCTTGATCACTAGAGTCGCAAAGCCCAGAGAGGGCACCAGCTGCCACAGGTCACACAGCAACTGCAAAGCCGGCTCAGGCCTCAGGACACGAGGCATCACTCCCACCCACCCCAGCCCCTGGCTCTGACTCTGGCTTGCCACTTTCCACAGGTCTGTCCACAGGTCTGGCTTCTTCACACTGACTAGTGCCATGCCAGGGTCCTGGGCCTCCAGAGAATCCTCTCCTTGAGTTCCCCACCTGCTGAGCTCCATCTCCCTGCAGGACCTTGGGAGAGGTGGTAACAGCAGAGACTGCAGAGCTCCCAGCACCACGGAGCCGGAGGATGAAAGGGGACAACCCACAGCCACGCACAGCCCTGCTGGGAGGCCCTGCTGGGAGGCGGAGGGAGCAGTGGCAACGCGCAGCTTCCCTAGCCCCTCCTGGACTCCACTGTAGGTCAGCGCCTGAGTGGCCTTTAGATAATTTCCCGTAAGAAAATAAGGAGACGGTGACAGCGACCTTTGGCCAGAACCTTCTGTCCAGAGTCCTCCGTCACTGGCAGCTGATGCCTGTGGATGGGCTGATAAGGTCACCATGGCATTCTCGTGACCCTACCCCTCCGCCCTCCCACATAAATACATCATATCTCTTTGGTAGGGTGGGCCGAGGCACCTCCAACTTCAGACCCCCCGGGTGCTCTTTCTCTCAATGAACCTTGCTTTTTCCCTTGATCGCGGCTCATGAGTCTCACTCCGGACCCTGACACCCATGCCTGGCTGGACACTATGCAGTCCCTCACACGTCGTCCCCCTCACTGCACGGCCCACACCTGCACCACTCACCCAGCAGAGCCCCCCCACAACAGGGCATCCCTAAGGAAGCTTGTACACAGTCTCCTTTGGGTGGCAGTTGGCATCTTGAAGACAGACCTCCCGACACACGGGCAGTGGACCCACCATTGGCACCTAACCACGGGTTAATAATAAGCCAGTCTCGCGGGCAGGCGTCCAGACTGTAAGGTATGAATCATTCAAACATCTCGTTAAAACGCAGATTCCAGTCCCTCCAAAGGTGAGGGGCTCGGTGCTTTGCGCTTCTAGCAACTTCCTAATAGCCCAGGGCCACTTCTAATGTTTCCCAAAGGTGTTTGCAAGTGACAATTGCCTGGTCTCTCTTCCAAAACCCAGGCCACACCCACACCATCTAGAGAGCAGAGAATGGGTGGGTGTGGTTGCAGCAGAGCTCACCCAGCGTCCGGGGGCTCTCGCTGCTGACCTGGTGCCCGGTGCTGTCCTAGGTGCTGGGCACAGACCCTGTGCGAGCCCCATCCCACACTCCTGGGGCTCACAGTTCGGAGGGAGATGGGTGTTAGACAAGGAGCCCAACTTGTCGACAGGGAAGACTAGGTTAGGGGAGAGCCACAAAGGAAAGTAACAGTAACGAGAGAGAGAAAATGGGGCGACGTCTCAGGTGGGGGTCAGGGAGGCCTCTCATAGGATGTCCACTAAGCAGAGACCTGGAGGTTGAGAGTGGCCATGTGAGGAGCCAGGTCAGGCACCCAGAGGAGTGGGCAGGAGGCGAAGGGGAGCACAGAGGAGCCGGGAAAGGAGTCCTAGCAGGCACCTTCGCCCTCACCCAGTGCAGGCAGAGTCTGAACGAGGCTATGCCCTCCAGCCCGGATTCCCAAGAAAGGACAGGGAGGGACCCATTCTCATAACACCCTCAGGAAGGAGGACGCCCAGACCTGCCTGGCACTACCCCAGAGGCCAGACCCAGGCGCTGGTTTGAAGCCGAGAGGTGAAGAAGGGGGGAAGGGCAGGAAAGGCCCCGGGGGAGAGGAGGGTCAGGACATAGACCAGGCACCTACCTCTGGCCGAGAGCTTCTTGGTGTTGATGATCTTGGCAGCATACTCCTGGCCAGCCAGCACCTTCACACACCTGCGCACCACCGAGAAGGCTCCCCTAGGACAGACAAGGTGAGGACGTGAGGGAGGGCCCAGGGCTGTGCCCCGGGAGGTGCTGAGGTTCAGGCCGCCGCACTGCTCGTGTTCAGAGGGACCACTGTGGCACGGCTCGGGGACAGGCTGGGACTAGAGAAGCCCAGAAGATGGACCCAGAGACAGGATTCACAGCTTGGCCCGTGTGAGGTGAGCCTTCCAGAGTCATGGAACGTTAGGCTCACTGCGGTGAACGTTAGAGTCGTGTCGTGTTAGGAGCTCAGAATGCAGGTTTCTGGACTTTTCAGTTGGTTATTCTCTGAGTAGGTAACACATTGACGTGACTCAAAGTTCAAAAGATGCAAACGAGTAGATAGTAAAAAGACTCCCAGGACCAGCAGGTGGCGTAATGGCTATGTCACTGAACTCCCACATAGTCCCACACAGTCCACTATGGTTTGAGTCCTGGACTCAGAGGCTTAAAGCTCACATCAGGGGACCAGCAGTTAGCATAATGGCTATATCGCTGGACTCCCACGTAGTCGACCATTCGCGTCCCAGACCCGGTGGCTTAAAACTCATGCCGGGCGCGTGTGCATGCGTGCCCAAGATCCCGAGAGGCCATACCCCCGGGGCGTGATTTCTCGGCTTCTGTCTCTCTATCTCTCTCTGTCTCTCTGGCTAGCGCACCCGACCTATAGCAAACACCTCTCAAAAAAATATGTATATATATAAATAAAAATTTAAAAAGCTCACATCAGGCATGTGTGCTAAAATCCCGAAAGGAGAATGGAGGAGAAGGGATGGCGGTGTGACCATCCTCTCTGTGGGGTGCTTTCTCACTTTCTGGCTCTCTTTGTCTCTCTGGTGAGTGCATGTACCCTATAACAAAAATCTCTCTCTCTAAAATAAAAAAGAAAATAAAAAACACTTCCTCCTACCCTGTAACCCAGCCTCTGGGCTCCCTCCCCAGAGATACCCACTGCTACCAAATCCTTAAGTGTCTTTCCGCAGGTACTTTTCCCACCCTTGGGCCAGCCTGTGGCCTGGAGGGCAAGTCAGCCAGATGCCCCATGGCCAGGTCCCCGGTTCAGGTCTCAGACCTGGAGGCCCGAGAAACACGAGGTACATGTGCATGCATGCCCGAAATCCTGACAGGAGGGAGACAGGAAGAGAAGGGATTGTGGCGTGACCATGCCCCATGAGGAGAGGAGTGCTTTCTCATTTCCTCGCTCTCTCCCTCCTTCTGGCACGCATGCACCCTCTGGCAAGTTAAGAAAAAAATAAAAGGGTTTTGATTTTGCACACAGTTCTGCAAACAGTAAACAATCTACTTTAGAGACCCTCCTTTCATATCATAACATAACGAGCTCCTCATCTCATTACAGCATCGCGTGTATTGTACGTCTTTACCCAGGGACTCCCTTATTCACGAGCAGTGACGTTAATTTTCCTCGATAGCGATTACAAACAGAGCAACAGTGCTACAGTGAATAACCTTGCATGTATGCGTGAGAATTACGTTTCCCGGGTGTGCACAAGTCTGTGGATACATTTCTAGTACTGGAGTTATTAGCTGAAGAAGTCAATGTTGTTTGGCAATTTTTTAAAAATTTGCTCTAGAGTTAGGTGTACTCGCCATCAAGAGGGAAATGAGAAAGTATCTCCCGGGGGGATGGCCATGCCGCAATCCCTTCTACTCCATTCTCCTGCTGGGATTGTTTTTCAAACCACCATGTTCAGGACTCAAACTATGCAGTCTACCATGTAGGCTCCAGCTGCCTTCACCTCCACGCCACTGGCTGGCCCAGCAACTTGGATAAATAACAAGAGACTGTCTATCTTAGAGATTATACCAGCTCACCTTCCCACTAGCACATGAGGGGTTCAGTTTCTTCCACCCTCGTGTCATCAAACCCTTTTACATCGCTAGCAAGACAGGTGGAAAACGGCAACTCGGTGTAGATTTAATTTGTACTTGTCATATTATGAGTGAGGCTAAGCGTCTTCCCATATATTTTAAGAGGCTGCTGGGATTTTATCTTCAAAGTATGAGTGATTAAAAGAGAACCTGGGGCACGGGCCACGAGCTTCAAAGCTTACAGGGGGAGCCGGGTTGTTACCACGTAGTATGTGAACCGTTTCATCAGTCATCTCTTCCGAAAAGCGGGAAGTCTAGCCATGGATGAGAAACTTGACACTTTGTTCCAACAGAATCTGAACATAGGATCAGACCGAGAAAAACGGGTCTGAGGAGACTGGCAGATGGCGCAATGGTTATATCACTGGGCTCCCATGTAGTCAACCGTGGTTCTAGTCCCAGACCCAGTGGCTTAAAACTCATGCCAGGCATGTGTGCATGCATGCCCAAAATCCTGAGAGGACAATGAAAGAATGAAAAAGAAGGGACTGCAGTGTGGCCATCGCCCTGGGGGTGATTTCTCGTTGTCCATCTCTCTGCCTTTCTCTGTCTGTCTCTGTCTCTCTGACAAGCACATGTGCCCAATAGCAAAAAAAAAAAAAAAAAAAACAATACCACTGGGCTGGATCAAGAGTCCAGGTGCCATTTTTGCACACTTCGCCATAAAGGCCAGTTGGTCAAGCCCCTTCATCTCACAGAGGAGGTTCTTAGGAACCTACGCCCTTAGGGAGCCTGACACCAACCGTGGTCACCATCGTTACTGCCCTAAGCACATGCTCATGGCAGGAAGAGGGACTTCTGGGCAGGCCTACCAAACTTAAATGCTGTACGCATCCCCCAGACACCTTGTTGGTGTACTCTTACCTCTCGCGTCTCTAGCATAGCCTCTAGGATTGCTCAGGGACACTGCAAGTTGCGGGCCGAGCCATGTCTGGAACTCTGACTTCTGCACCCTGGGACTATGACTCCCACCGAGAGAGCCTCCCACTTCCTGTCAGGGGAAGCCGTGTCCAGGTTCTGGAAAGGGCTGCATCCCATGATATCCCTAAATTTTGGTCCTCCATCCTAGGGCTACAGGCAGGTCCAAGCCCCAAAGACGAGGCCGACAGAGCAGAAGAGGGTGCTGGTGGCACGGGGGAAGCCCACAGGCACCATGGGTGCCAGCCCTCACACACCCCGGGCTGTGGTAGCGCTGGCTTCACATCCGGGCAGGAGGATGTGGGCAACTAGAGAAGGATGGGGAGGAAACAGCTGAGATGGGGACTAGATGACCTTTCAGGAGAGCTGGAGAAGACCAGAATTTGTGGGAGAAGAAATGGCTTCGCATGGCAATAGATCGCCCCAGGGGTGTGCAGACACCTGTTCTTTAGAAGAAAGAAATTGCCTTCCCTAGTGACCCCACCCCACTCTGCCCCAGACACAGGGCCCCTCCTCTGTGCTCCCGGGGCAGCCTGCAGAGAACTCACTCACCCCATGACACTTCGGGCCTCCAGATACAGGAGTTTGCTCGTTCACGCCACCAATTTTCCTACTCTCTGGACACCAGTTGGGAGTCCCACAATTCAATTATGACACTAATTACCCAGCGTTAGTGCAGACCACACTGGGGAAGGGCCCTGTCCCACAAGACTGTTCCCTTACTTCAGATGTCAATCACAAGTAGTGGGTCCCCAACACTGTTAGCAATTTGGGGTTCCCATGACCTCTTCCTCAAGTTCTATAATTCCCTATGACGGCTCACCGGGCTTAGCAGAACACTCATTAATGGCTCATGATACAACAGAGGATGTGAACAGGGGACATAGATAGCAGAGGAGATGCGTATGGGCGTGGTCTGGGAGCCTCCTGAGACAGGCGCTCTCGTATCCATGGAGCTGGGATGCCCCCCACCCCCGGCCTATGGATGTGCCCACCAGCCTGGACACCCTCTGAACCCTGTACTCTAAGGATCTTCACAGAGACCTCACCACATTGACATGACCAATCAGTAACTCAGACCACAGCCCTTTGCCCCTTCCTGGAGGACGGGGGATGAGGGCCCAAAGTCCTGGATGTCTAATCATGGCTTGGTCTTCTTGGTGACCAGTCCCCATCCAGGAGCCCACAAAAGACGCCACTACCTCCCCCACAAATTAGAAAGTTACAGGGACCTCAGGACCTCTGTGCCAAGAACCAGGGCAGAGACCAAATACCTGTGTCTTATTCTAGTGCAATTCCACAGCCCCACGCCCCGACCTGACTCAGCCTGCTGTTGCTCGTCCCCTGCTTGCTTCCTCAATCTGACGGAAGTTCCCAAGGGCCAAGACGTTCACTTTCTTCTCTGCGTTCCCAATACCCGGGTACCCAGTGTCTGGTACCAAGAAGGTTCCATAGTGTTACTGCAGGGACTAGAGGTGGATTTAAGAATTGCAAGAGAGGGACCAGCAGAGCGCATAATGTATATGTCACTGGACTCCCACCCATGTAGTTGACCATGGTTCAAGTCCTGGACCCAGCGGCTTAAACTCACACCAGGCATGTGTGCGTGTGTGTTCATGCCCAAGATCCCAAGAGGAGAATGGAGGAGAAGGGATTGCAGTATGGCCATTCCTCCGGGGAATGAGTCCTCGCTTTCTATCTCTCTGTCTCTGTCTTTCAGGCGAGCTCAAGTGCCCTATAGCAAAAACCTCTCAAGAAAAAAAAAAAAAAAAAAGAAGACTAGCAAGAGAAATGAGACAGGAGAGGATCTTCATCTAGGGGTGTCAGAACTAGGATGATCTCCATTCTCTGCAGACAGGGGGATGGACCCAAAGACCTTGAAGTCCTTTCCCAGCCAGAGGCCTGGTTCTCAAAAGCCCTAAGGGAGAAAACATTTAAGTGGCCACATCTGGGAAAGGTTCTGAACACTCCAGGGAGAGGAGGTGAGGCAAGGAGGAAGAGGCTCACCTGGGAGTGCAGGGACAGGGTCCCGTCTTGTTTACCAGCACCTAGCCAGTGCTTGGTGGAGAGTTGCAGTTCAAGTAATGTGTGTTGGATGGAAGGATAGATGGATGGACAGAAGGGAGGAGAGACGATATCATTTATTCACTAGAGAAATGAAGCTCCAGGCCAGCCTTGTAGACTGGTGGTTAAGGGAGCCAGATTCCACATGGTCAACTAGGGTTCAAGTCCCAGCCCTGGCATCCAGGCCCATGTGTGTGTGTGCCCCAAATCCTGACATGATAGAGAAATAGAGGAGAAGAGACTATAACATGACCACATGCCAGGGGAGGGTGCTTTCTCCTTCTCTCCTTCTCTTTCTCTCTGTCTCTCTTTTGTCTCTGGCAAGCACATGTGCCCTCTGGCAAGTCACAAAGAAATAGAGAGAGGGAGAAATAAACTCATGTTAGGGGGCCAGTAGGTGGCATGGTGTTTAAGACACTAGACTCCCACATAGCTGACCGCAGTTCGAGTCCCGGATCTGGTAGTTTGCTTTCTCACTTTCCCTCTCTGTCTCTCTCTGGTGAGTGCACATGCCCTGGAGCAAATTTAAAAATAATAATGAATAAATAAGTAATGTAATAAATAATTCTTTTTAAAAATAATTAGAAAAAAAAATCCCCTCAAGTTAGTAAAGACCTACCAGTGGTTATCAAACTGGCAGAATCAGGATTCTTGGGGATTTTTATTCTAGAGGATTATTTTACTTAGCTTTATTTACTTAATTTTTTTGTTTGACCAGAGAAGGACAGAGAGAGAGAGAGAGAGAGAGAGAAGGAAAGTGAGAAAGCAAGCTGCCAGGTCCAGGACTTGAACTGCGGTGGGCCATGTGGGACTCTAGTGCCCTTAACCACCATGCCACCGCCAGTCGCTCAAGGGGTGGGGGTGTTTAAAAATACTATTCTAAGGCCTCACCCAGACTTAAATCAGAGCCTCGGGGTACAGGCTGAGGGAATCTATTTCCACTTTAACTGCTTCTCCTGGCTATCTTTTCCTGGCCACCACAGAACTGTCCTGTCTGCCTTCCAGAGAAGTCCTGCTCTGTATCCTGCCTCCCCAGAAGTCAGCACTGATGGGGGCATCCACACAGGCTTGACAAGCCCCGGGACCTGGGCTTTGCCTCAAGGAGCCCAGGACCTAAGAGCCACCTCCATCCCATAAGAGTAGCCACACTCGCCGAACTTCTTCCTGGGAGCAGTGTTAAGCATCTGTGATTCCTAACCAGGGGCCCGGGAGTGGGGCAGCCACAGGGACCCTGAACCCCCTGAAGACCAGCGTGTGCATCTGAGAGGGGGTGCAGGCATTTTCCCTGGGGTTGCATAGTTTTCCAGTGCTCAAAGGAAGGGGGTTCTCAAAAACAGTTCAGAGTATTGATCTGAAGGCACCAGACCTGAAAGCCCAGAAGCTTCCTCCCTTCGAATTCACCACGAAGCTCTTTCTTGACCTTCCCAGCAACCCTGCAGAGTGGGAACTATGATCCCCCACTTAACAGATCAGGAAACTGAGGCCTCAGGTAGGCAGGCATATCCCTAGGAAGGCTGAGACGAGAGCCCAGGCCACCTGCGCTTTTCCTTCTGAGTCCTCCAAAGGCGGGATCCTCAGAGCAGAGGCTTTGGACTCATGAGACCCGTCGTCCCAGCCTGGTTTGCAGCTTTACTGTGAACTTGCCCTTCACCTCTGTTTGCTCCCAGAGGAGGGCAGTCATAGTCTACCGCCGGCATCTATTGAGGAGATGAGAGGAGGTAGTTTATGCAAAACACTTGACACAGTGCCACGCACTCAGAGCATGAAGGGACACAGTGGGGATAGAAGAGGGTTGAATGAGGCAAGGAGAGAGTGAGGCCCAGGAGCCTTCTTTCTCTCTGTGCAAACTCGGGTCTCCAACTGCATCCATGGTGGGCATCAGGAGACCAGGGTGAAGGAGAGCCACGTAGCGAAGACTAGAGTGAAGGCAATGATTACGTCGCTGGACTCCCACATGGCCGACCACAGTTTGAATCCCGGGCTCGGTGGCTTTGAAATTACACTGGGTGTACGTGTATGTGTGCCCAAGATTCCAGGAGGAAAATGGAGAAGGGATTGCAACATGGCCATTCCCCCTGGGGGTGAGGCGAAAATCTCTAAAACAAAATAAGATAAAAAAGAGGCACGCTTCTATATTCTTGTCCCGTGTGAGCAAGCGAGTGGCCACAGCCTAGTGGCCTTGGCCAGCAGGAGAGCCAGCCCACTCTTCCCTTGGCTGGAACTGAGCAGGTGGTCAGCAGGTGGTGAGCGGGCAGGAATTTGGGAGCAGGGCAGGGCATGAACGGAAAGAAGGCCGAGGTGAGCAGGGCAGAGGTGGGCAGGACAGGGGTAGGAGGGAGTGGCCAAGGCGGGGAGCAGATGAGGGCTGTGTGAGACCCCTGTGGGAGTGGGGGACACCCTTGGCAGGCCCTGGGAGTGCCTGTGAAAGTGTTTCTGGGTTTCTGGGAGGGGGTGCACAGGGGTTGGGGGAGGTGTCCCCAGGCATGAAGGAAGCAGAAGGAGGCAGTATTCTTGGTGCAGAGGGGAAGGAGCAGGGCAGCGTTTCTGGGTGCCGAGGGGTGGTGTCTGGCCACAGGTGTGTATCAGCAGCCCTGTCAAGCCCTCAAGTGTGTGACGCCGAGCCTCCAGGTGTGACAGCACATGGGTATGAGTGAGAGGATGACAGGGCATTGGCAGGGGTGTGTGTGTGAGAGACAGACCTTGGCAGGGATTGGCCCTGATGTGGGCCTCAGTTTCTTTATTTGCTACCTGGAGGCGAGGTGGGGATGGACCTCAGTAGTATAGAGGCCTTTCCAGTTTTGTTCTGTTTGTTGTTTGTTTGTTTTGTTTTGTTTTAAAAATTACTTTATTTAACTTATTTATTTTCATTTTATTTGACCAGAGAGGGACAGATTGAGAGGGAAAGTGAGAAAGCAAGCCACCAGGTTTGGGACTCGAACCACAGTCGGCCATGTGGGAGTCCCCGCTCTTAACCACCATACCACCTGCTGACCCCATGTTTTTGTTTTTGTTTTTGTTTTTTTTTTTTTTAACTATAAAGTACATGCACTTGCCAGAGAGACCGAAAGTGAGAAATCATCCCCCAGGGGAGATGACCACACCTCAATCCCTTCTCCTCCGTTCTCCTCCTGGGATTTTGGGCACACATGCACACTCACATGAGTTTCAAGCCACCAGGTGGAGGACTTGAACCACAGTCCACCGCGTGGGAGTCCAGTGCCTTAGCTATGACACCATCTACAGGCCCCAAGACCTGTCTAGTTTAATGCTTTATACTGGGGTTGTCTAACAGCACTTTGCACGACGATGGGAATATGCCGGGTTGCCCACCGAGGCAGTCCTGCCCCTCTCCCTTCCCACCCAGGAGCGCTGGGTTGTATTTAAATAGCTGGGTGCGGCCCAGGACAACCATGTTGAGTCGTGTGGATGTAAGCAGGCATTGCTGAGTCAGACCAGCCGGAGTTAGAAGCATGTTCCTTACTAGCAAGTTACCTCCCCTCAGCGAGCCCGCCTGTTTCCTCCCCTGCAGACTGTGGGCCATAATCGTCCCCACCCTGTGCAGTTGTTTCAAAGCTTCGGTGAGATAATAAGGTAGGCAACGAGTTTAGCAGAGTCCCTGGAGTATAGTAAGTGCTCAAGAAACAAAGCCTTGTATAGGCATCATTATCTACACACGGATGAAACATTTGGCACCGTCAGAAACAAAATGGACCTTGTTTGCCAAGCTCAGGGAAGGAGCGAGCCAGGGAGGAGGTGTGTGGGAACCCCGGTGAGCAGGGGAAGCGGCCTCGCCCCAGGCCTCAGCAGCCTGCCCCTGGGTGTGTGTGGGGGCACAAATGTGAATGGCAGGGAGCTCCCGCCCAGCGCTCT
This sequence comes from Tupaia belangeri chinensis, assembly GCF_000334495.1. Taxonomy (NCBI): domain Eukaryota; kingdom Metazoa; phylum Chordata; class Mammalia; order Scandentia; family Tupaiidae; genus Tupaia; species Tupaia belangeri. Next base: position 1,706,238 of record NW_006159793.1, read on the forward strand.
GGCAGACAGACGGAGAGGGCACGGCAGTAATGGGTCCGGTGTGGCTGAGAATGTGGGAACGTGCTAATGGGCTGTGAAAAGCAAGATTCACGCTGGGAAATTGCTTTCTGGCTGCCTGGCAGGCATGGTGCCCTGGGCGTTGCTGGCTGCCAACCCGCAGGCAGCCCCCTACCCTCTTTGGCTTGGAATACTCTGAAATGTTGGCATGGCAGCCAGGTGCCGTGCCAGGACCTAAGTGGGGGGTCAGAAGCTCCGAGTCCTCACTCAGCTCAGCTCCCAGCTTGCATAACCCTGCAGGCCTCAGTTTCCCTATTGGAAAGATAGGGATGGGAAGCTCCAGTCCTAGTCCCTCCTGGGGCCATCTGTGAGGGCCCTCTGCTATCCAAGATCGGGTACTGCCAACTCCTTTCACGGAAACCTCTCCACCATCACCCTGAGCCATGCAGAGCGCACGTGTGGCCGTGGGGCTGCGACAGGAACACTGTCTCTCTACTGGGGCCTTCTGGAGACAGCGCACTCACCAGAAAGCCCCTCCACTCTGGGTTCCTCGGGGCCCTGGTCACCTGTGGGGTCTGCCTCATGGGCTGTTCCCTCAAACACACCCAGGTGTTCCTCCTCTTTCCAGAACAATGAATACTCCCCACCACCACCACCACCATTCACCGCTGCCCCAAATAAAACCACCGAGAACCTTTCTCTGGACCTGGCAGCCTGGGCTGCTTCCTTCTGTCCTTCCTCTTTGCTGCCAAACTTCCAGAACAAATGTCCGACATCCGCCGCCTCCTCTTCCCACCTCCCACTCTCCATGAACCCACCACAATCTGGTTGCCGCCCCCGAGACTCCATGGAAGGAACGCCTGTGCCAGGCTCACCCACCCCACTACCCCTTGCAGCCCGCCTTGGGTCTAGTCCGCCTGGTCTACCCCACGGGGGGCTTTTGTTTGCCCTCTGACCACACAGCTCGAGGCTCATCCTCCCTTCCTTTCTGGGCCACTGCGCTCCCCTGGCACCTCCCCATCTTCCTCCCAGCATCCCTGCTCTCTTTTTCTCTCCACCCGTGCTCTTAGAACTGTCCCCTCCATCTCCCTGCCAGGGCCATTAGCTGGGATCCCTGGAGAGGTTCTGGGCATTCATGAATCCACTTAAAATGTTGTTAAAACGACTGTGTTGGCACATTGTTCTGGGCAAAGGATGCATATTTTTCATCAGTTCATGCAGAGTCCATGACTCTGAATGGCGACAGCCACTGCCACCGCTCAAGACTGAAATCAGCATCCATAGCCCCTCCTGTTCCAGACTTCTGTGGTTTGTTTCTTTCTTTCTTCCAGGAGCAAGAAAGACACAGAGAGAAACAGAGGTAGATCCCCAACAGGGTCTTGACGCCACCATCTAGCCCAGCCCCAGCTAGCCAGGATTACGGAGGTCTCCAGGTGCACATAGGAGCCTTCCTGTGCGGGCCTCACAGAGCTCTGTGTTTTACAGCCGCACCGCCATCCGGCCCTCCGTAAATAGATGTTTATTTTTTATTTTATTTTTATTTTTTCAGAGATGTTTGCTATAGGACGCTTGTGCTCGCCAGTAAGACCGAGAGACAGAAAGTGAGATGGCCATGCAGCAATCCCTTCTCCTCCATTCTCCTCTTGGGATTTTGGGCACGCACGCACACGCACTGACATGAGTTTAAGCTACCAGGTCTGGGACTTGAACTGCAGTCGACTGCATGAGAGTCCAGCGACATAGCCATTACGCTAACTGCTGGTCCCTAGATGATTTTTTTTTTATTATTATTTCTTCCTTGAGCACGAGAGACTGAGAGACAGCACAATAGGGTCAATAGGGTCCCCATGCCGCTCTCCACTCCCAGCCTCTGCCAGCCCCCAATCAAAGGCACGTGTGTGCCCGGTGTGTCCAGGAAGGTCTGCAGGATGCCGAGTCAGATCCCTCCATGTGCGTCTGCCTCACAGAATGCCATGCCCCTGCTTCCCCACCGTTCAGTCCCTTCAGCCCTATACTTTCAGCTCTTCGTGATCTTGTCCAGAGGCTAGGCGGCATGCACCTCATAAGCAAAGCCAGTCTCTTCCCCAAATTCCCCTGCCGCTGAGGATACAGAAGCATTCTACCTATCCAAGACCAACTGGGGTGACTGTAGATGCTCCTGATCACGTGTAAACAGGCCAGCTTTCTGGGAGAGGATTAGCATCCAGCACCTCTTGGTGATCAGCAGCTCAAAGCCTGGACCATCCATTCTGATCACCCAGGGTGTGGAACCGGTACAGACAGGATGAGAATGTCTGCAGGAAAGAGAAGAGCCGGGGTTGGCCACAGCCCAGTGCCACCCGCTAGGCTAGGTATGGATACACATGGCTGCATCCAAAGTGGACGGACCGGGGCCAGCAGATGGTTATGTCGCTGGATTCCCACACGGCCAACCACGGTTGGAGTTCCAGACTTGGTGACTTGAAACTCACGCTGGGCGCTTGCGCGGGCATGCCCAAGATCCCAGGAGGAGAATGGAGAAGGGATTACGGTGTGTCCATCCCCCCATGAAAGGGCTTTTTCTTTCCCTCTCACCGTCTTTCTCTCTCTGGCAAGTGCACACAACCTCTAAGGTAAAAACCTCTAAAAAACAAAAAATGGATGGGCTAGTAATGCCTTGCCATTGAGGTCCACCCTCTCCTGTGCCACACATGAAGAGAGATGGAGGCCAAACCCCGGACCCCAGGACAATAACCCAGTTTATTGCTCTTTTGGCACCCCAGGCTCTTGGATCAGAGGGGCCCTATCAGGGTCCGTAGCTGGGCTTTAGGGTGGAGGACCTGTGGGAAATGGCAGAGGGCAGTCCATGTGTTGGCATGAGTGTGCATTTTGGGGAGGAGAGTGGCCATCACTCACATGAGATCCTCTGAGGGTTCTTGAATTCCGAAGCAGTTACAAAGCTGGGGTGGGATTCATGCCGAATCGAAAGGAAAATCCCGCCCAGCGTGTTTCTACGACTGCATACCTTAAGCCAGCGCCTTTACCCTTCAGGGCCTCAGTTTACCCATCTGTGAAATTAACTGCAGCCCTCTCTCTTCTTATTACCTTTTTAGGCAGTCGTATCCTTCTTAGTAATAACAAATAAAACACAGCTATTCGGTCTCCCCCGCTCCCGCCCAGTGGCAAACAGATCAGGGGAGATGGGTGGGGCTGGAGTTCAGGATCCCCCTGCTTGACTCCCTCCCACTTCTCACAGCTCACGCAAGCTCTGTGAGCAGAACTGCACAAACCACAGCTTCCACGGCCAGAAAATCCCCAGGACCTGTCTCTGAAACTGCACCTCTTTCCTACTCCCCTCCTACCCCAGCCCCCGCTGCGGCCGCCCACTCCCAGACTCCAGAGCTGTTGCAGGGACGCTATGTCTTCGAGCTGGCCCGCACCACGCCCCCCTCAAATGCCAACCCAGCAGAAGTCTTGTGGGGGACACAGAAGGTCTGGGAACCGGAAGAGTCTGTTTTGCTGCAGGGAACATTGAACCGACAGAAGTTCCAACATATTCCTTGTTTTGGCTGCACTTGGGTTTTTTTTTTTTTTTTTTTTTTTAATGGGTTGCAAAAAGAAAAATACAGAAGCATTCACAGAGGCAGGGCCAGAGCACGACAAAGCAGGGGGATGAAGAGCTACTTCTTCCTCAGACCCCAGTGGCCTCCTGGCTTGGCTTTGTCCAAAGTGCACACCCCAAAGGCTCTGAGAGGTCTGAGCATCAGAGAGCGTGGCTCCAAGGAGAAAGCCAGGCAAGCAGCAGAAAGGAAAGAGGTTGGAGTGTCCAGCGTTGTGCATCACCGACGTGTGACCACAGGCAACACCCTGGCCCTCTCTGGGCCTTACCTCCCCGTCGGTAAAACAACAGAGCACTTTGCACTTGCACACCCAAATTGGAACTGGGGATCTGCTGGCCCTTCGCTGTCTCCCGCTTCATGCTCGCAGCGACACTCCCAGCTAGGCTAAGGCAGAGAGGAAGGGCAGGAGGGACATGGGGAGCCAAAGGGTCAGTGGAGGGTGAGCATTTGCAGATCACTGTCCTGAGGCCACATCCAGCTATTGGATGAAAGAGTTCTGACCATTAGCAAGTTTTTCTGGGACCAGCAGATGGTATAATGGTTATGTCGCTGGACTCTTAAGTGGTAGACCATGGTTCAAGTCCCAGAGCCAGTGACTTAAAATTCACACCTGGTGTGTATGTGCGTGTGTGCCCAAAATCCTGAGAGGAGAATGAACGAGAAGGGATTGCAACATGGCCGTACCCTTGGGGATGGTTTCTTGCTTTCTGTTTCTTTTCTCTCTCTGTGTGTCTCTCTGTTGAGCACATGTACCCCATAGCAAAAATTTCTATTAAAACAACAACAACGACAACAAAAAAAACGGTTTTCCTTATCCTGAGCTGAAATCTTCCCCTCTCACTCTATGCATTCAGTCCGCTCTGTGTTGGGGTCCTCTCGGGCCCCAGACATTCCTGCAGACACGGGGGCAGAGGACACAGGCCGCCCACCAGGATCTCTTCTACTAAAGCCCCCCAGGTCGTCAGTGCTCTCTCACCTTAGTTGGGTTCCAGATCTCCCCCCCCCCTGCCTGACTCCTCTTCCAGAAAATCTCCCAGTTGCTCATATTCTTTCTAGGCCCAGCATCTGGAAGTTGGGGTAGGCTAAGCAAAGCCAGAGAAGAACGGGAGCCCAGATCCCCACGGGCTGACATACATCCCTCAGAGAACCTTCCTGAGCTCTTCCTACCCTCAGGAGCATTCTTCCCCACCCGTTTTTCTGTGGTTCACTCTTCTTCTGCCTTTAGCTTCCCAGCTAAAGCTCCACATTCGGGTCATAGCCCTTACCCAGGTGCATTTAAACAATAACTTCTGAAGTGATTTCATGACTGCCGGCTTTGCACCACAGCCTGAGTCCCTAAGGACAGAGACTACATATGGTACAAGCTGAGCTCAGCCCAGGGCTGGAACAGAGTATGTGCTCAGGAAAGACTGAATGGATCATGGATGTGTTTCCTCTTTTATGTGATCCCAGGACACTCAGACCTCAATGCTGTTCAAGTTTGGTTTCAAGTCCCCACCAGACATCATGCTAGACGGCCATGCTCCCACAAGGGCCGAGGTGCCCAGGCTGGGCCACAGCGGGTGGGCTGCACAGGTTTGCCACAGAGAAGCTCAGAGGGAACTAGAGGCAGCATGCATGAAGGAGAGGGGGACTGTGACGCAGGGGCTGCACAAAGAGCAGAAAGAGGAGAGACAGAGACAGAGAGACTAGAGCGAGAATGAGCAGAAGGGCACAGAGGGAAGCAGAGATGAAAAGAGAGCCCGGAAGCCCAGCCGGCAGCTCCGCGCTGGGAGGTGGACCTCTGCTCTGTGCCGCATTGGAGCCAGTGTGTGTGTGCGTCCACGTGCACCTGTGTGCTCCTGTGGGCTTGTGTGAAGGTGCACGTGTGTGCGTGCACGCACCAGCAACAGGATGCAGCGCTGCACCCCGAGTCCCTACCCTCGCCCACAGAGAGGGCCGTGGCCCAGACTGCAGGGGGTGCTGGCAGCAGTGTCACCGTGTGCTTGTGGAGGGAGGCAGGAGGAGGGAGCCGCTCGGCGGAGTGTCAGTGTGTCTCAGCCTGTGCGGGGGCGGCTGTGTGGGGGCGGAGGGCTGCCGCATGCACCAGAGCATGTGCGTGCCTGCCGCGCAGTGGCTTGGAGGCAGTGGGAGCAGAGACTACCTCCCTGTCTCTGAAGCCCCTCCTTAAAGTCCTGCCCCCAATTGCCCATCCTTTGACCTCTGACCCCGCACATCGTCTGGTTTCCTCGCCACGGCAGGCCAGTCGTTCTCCCTGGTATGCAGTGCACAGACAGTCTGACCTGCTCCCGATTCTGATGTTCTGGGGACCTGCCGTTTCCTGTGTGTGCCCCCCACAGAAGGGGGCCACTGAGGGGAACAACCTCGATGGGGCAATTCAGGCAATTACGGAGGTATCATGATCCCCATTTTATGGACAGAAAAGTTGAGGAACACAAAGACCAGGTGATTCACCCAGGTGGCCCAGGACATGAGAGGGAGAAGCATGACTGGAGGAAAGTGACAGCCAAGTTGCCTACCCACAAGGCCAGTGCCTCTTCTTCCCTTGTTCACGGGCAAGAGGGAGGATGTTCCCAGACATGGCGTCAGGAGGGTCCCTCCTGGCAATCCTGCCCCCATATGCTGAGAGGCTTAAGCAGCAGGACCCTGGGCTCCCAGCACAGGGAGCTACCTCTGAGCCGCACTGCCACCCGCTGATCAGTCCAGCCACACCTGGAACCTGACACAAAGCCGTGGAGGTGAGGGGACTCAGGCCAGAAGCCCACCCTCTCTTCCCTCTGTCACCCTTGCCAGCCAACTGCAGCCCCGACACCCCCCGGCCCCCCTTCAACACCACCTTGAGTCAATTTCAGATCCCTGTTTCTAGAGAGAAGAGAGTGGGCTGAGCGCTCTCCAGTCCCTGCGCCCCTCCCGCTCTCTCCCAAGTGAAATTGCTTTCTGAGCCTTTCTGTTCAGCCCAGGGATTGCACGGGCTTCGCCAGCCTCTCCTGAGGTAGATCCAAAGCCCAGAGAATGGCAAAGGCTGGACGAGGCTGCCTCCTCCACTTCCTGGAAGCTGACCCCTTCCCTGGGCCCTCTGGAACGTCTGCTGACCCACACCACCAACATCCCTGCCTCTCTGAGATTCTGGTCCTGAGGTAAGGGAGAAGCCCTGCTATGCCGGGAGCTCTGGCCAGCTCTGGAGCTGATGTTACCTCCAAGCAAGCGTCTGTGCTCCCAGGCCTGGGTTCTGGTAGGGAGGAGACTCAGAGCCAAGGGAGGGAGTTAGTCCCTGAGTCTGACGGCCCCACCTCAAGTCTCTAGGGGACCTGGCTCATCCAAATTCACACGCCTCCATGGCACCACAGGCCAGGAGCACGGAGAGGCTCAAAAACCCCTGCCCAGGGCCCTGACTCCAGCCTGCTGTTGTCTTTCTGGCTGCCCACCAAGTGGGCCAGGACCACTCCTCTGAAGTCTGTAGCCAGCCTGGTCCTGGGCTCCTTGAAGGTCTACAGCCAAGAGTCAGGCCTCACTGGGAAGGATGCCAGGAAGCCCTTGAGGGCATTGACCCTCCTCATGGTGGGCAGCCCAGGGCGCCACAGAAGGATGCCCAGAGGCTGCCATGTCCCCTTTTAAGGCCAATCCAGCTACCTCTTCCATTCGCCTTGCTAGTGATTCAAAGTGGGCTCTGGAACAGGGGCTCAGCCTCTGGGTGGTGACTGCAGTTCCTGGCCAGCAAAGGCTTGTGGATCATCAACTGAAGAATAGACCCTGTAGGCACAGAAAAGGAGCCATGGCATCCCTGCCAGCCCAGGGGAGGCAGGGCCTGGTCAGCTCCCTC
>NW_006159793.1:1714711-1724015 GCF_000334495.1 Tupaia belangeri chinensis
ATTCCTGCTAGGCAAACTCTAGGCAAAACGGCAACATCTAGCAGGCCCCATCCTCCACCTTCCCCCCTGCCCAGCCTTTGAAGGCAACAACAATCACCCAGCCTCGATCCCTTTTAGGAGACCCACCTGAGCAGGCGCAAGGCTGCGTTTACATGGGCCATCTCATTGAATCCTCATAGCCCTTTCTTTTAACTGCTAGATTACAGAAGGGGAAGAAGAGGTGTCATAGCGGCCCGATGTCTATGCCCCTAATGCCTTGCTGGGCCCTGCCCCTCTCTGGAGGCTCAGGAAAAAAAGCTGCTGTGCAAAGTGGGAGCCCCTGGCCCCTCAGTGATGTGCCCAGGCCTTTTAACACAGACACCAGAGGCAAGGAGCCAGCTATCTCATCCCCTTTTCCCCGGTACGAGCATCCCTAATCTGAGGCCCGGGCAGCAGTCCTGATGTCCTGCAAGCTCCTGACGTCGCTTACATTTGCTAGGTTTGAACATTTTCCTGGAGAATGTAGATTTAGACTTTCATCAGATTCCTGGAGGAATATGTGACCTAAAAAAGGTTAAGAGCACTGATGGTTCTGGAAGGAAGAGGTCTGAAATTGATTAGACAAGGGCTGCCAAGCTCAGCTTTCCTGCCATGGCCACGCCAGGGCTCCCTTTCTCCTGCAATGTTGCCCTTGCCAGGCCCTCCAAGAGCCCAGGCAGGCAGAGGGGCCGAGGAGGCTCATGAAGGATCTCTGCCACGTCACCCACAAACCCGGTCTTAATGGTCTCTGTCTCCTCTCGGGGCAAAATCCTCACTTTTATTTTCACTTGGAGCACTTGAGTCACATCCTCACTCCATCTCACCATTCTCTGTGACGCAGTCCCACCAGAAGCCAACCTGGGGAGCCCCCTGAAAGGCAGCTCCTAACTACCCAGGAATTTCTGGGACTCCGAGAGGGCAGTGGAAGCCAGCTGGAGAGGGGTCCCTGCACCAGTTGAGCCAACAGCCTCAGTCCTCAAGAGCAGCCCCATGGTCATGTTCCCATCCCCACTCCCAGGACAGAAGCACTCAAAAAAGCAGGTAGTCTGCAGCTGAGCAGGGACACGTCTGCACAAGGAGGCTGGTGTGTGTCTGTAGATATCAGGATAGCCTGGTGTGCAACTGTGTTATGTGTGTGTGCATGCAGGCAGCCTATGCACAGCCACAGGCCCACCTCCCACACACAGTCAGACACCAGCGTGAGCTCACACATGCCAACAACACCCACACTCCCACATAAGGCCAGGCCTCACATATGCACACACATGTGTACACACATACCCCTTTCTGTGTGATGGCCCTAGTCCTCACACAGATATGCCCATCCAGATCTCATAAAACATCATATTCATGTCTCACATGGGTATCCTTCCATACCCCAACACACACATGTGCCTACTGACATGCACACAGCTCTGACCTGCCATGCGTGTGCACACACAGCAATGTGTGTCCACTCCTTCATGCCCATGCAACTCAGCCAACACCACTCCTTGTGAGACTCAGGCGCACACACATCCTTACGAGGCACACTTGCATCTTCAGGCCTTACACACAAAGCACACATCAGCACTTCTTCCTGGTGTAGACACATGAACGCTTGCACAACTTTTCAGTGCACACAAGTGTACCCCAGAGTCAGTCCTTATACAAGATAGTCAGCCCCCTCCAAAGTCCTAATCCAGCAACACACACCAATCCTCCCTCAAAATGCACACTGCTGCGTGCACAGCCAGGCCTCACCTCGGCACACACTTGCTCAGGGGCCCTGCTCCCTATGCTCCTGCTGCTACGGCGGGAACCAACCCAGGCATGGTGCCCCTTTGCCCACGGGGCAAACTCTGCTCCCAAACTGCACCCATGCTCCTTATCAGGAGTCTCCATAGACCTAGCTGAGGACATCCAGGAACCTGCCCTGACAACTCCACAGCCTACTGGGCTCTCCTAAGAGCTCCCTTCTCCGCTCAGCCTCCCACCCTGCTCTCCATATCAGTCCTCAGAGGCAGAAAACAAGCTCTGGAACTGAGCAACTTTGCCAAAGGACCAGAGTCATTGCCCCCTCCTGCCACCAGCCCCTGCAACAGCCCTGACTCCGTCAACTCACCCCCACTCCTCTCAACACCCAGGAAAGCTCGCCAGTCGCTCAGATATTAACCCCTCCTGTGCCGATGCTCTTCCCTAGAAGGACTTGGAAGGGAGAGGTGAGAGGCGGGATTGCTTACAGGGACAAGTTGGCCCTCAGCTCAGTCACTGCAGGTGTCCATAGTCAAGAACGGCTGCTAGGAGGAGAAGAACTCTCTGTCACTGAAGGGATCCAAGTTGAGGCCAGAAAGCTACCTCAAGCAAAACTAGAGAAAGGATTCCAGCTTTGGACCCAAATGACTGGGAAAATCCCTTCTAACCCCCAGTTTCTGAGACTCTGTGTGCCCAGGTCTCACACACACACACGCGCGTGTGCGCGCACTGTCAACCGGGCACTCATACACACACATTCCTCAGGCTGGCCTGGCACATCTGTGCACCCACAAACATGCCCACACCTGCTCTGGGCACTCTGTGCACAGGCAAGTGCCCCCAAGCCCACACTGTCTGCCATCACCTGTGTGCACAGGCGTGTACTCAGCATTCAGCACGCGCCCCAGGCCCAAGACACCGACCCCCGCCCCTGTGCCCTCCAGGACTCTCAGAGGCGCAACTCACTTTCCCAGTTCCTCGAAGAGCTGGTACTCTTCCGTGAAGCGTGTGCAAGTGATGGTGGCCATCCTGGGGCTGGGCAGGCAGGCGAGGCTCAGGGACGGGGGACCCGGACTGGGGCGCTGCTGCTCTGCTCCCGGGACTGGGGGCCACGCGCCTGCCCGTGCTGCCGAGCGCAAACAGAGAACCGGCTTGACTGAGCAGGGCACTGTGGCTGCTCGCAGCCTCGCGAGCCTTCGTCAGCATCCAGGTCCCCATGGCAACCACCTCCGAAACGCCCTGTTCCCGTTGCCCCGGTAACTGCCTCCCCAACACCTGCCTGCCTTCCACTGCAAAACCTGCTCCCTGACGCCCTGGTCCTACCTTGTACAATACTGTGGGCCTGTGTGGGTCCCGGGGGCGGGAGGACCCAGCACCCCCGGGGTGAGGGGCCGAGGGAGGGGCTGGAGGAAGGGAAAGGGAACAAACTTAGTCCACAGTGAGCGCTCTTCCCACCTCCCCCATCTCCAACTGTGGGGCCCTTTCAGCAGACGGGATGGGATAAAGTGGGGCAAAAAGGCAGTTGCCATGGTGACGGCCAGTGGGTGCCACATTCTGGGATGGTCCCCAGGAAAGACAGGATGTAGTTACCCTGGCAACTTCATCTCCTCTGGAGAGACAGGTATTGCCCCGTTGCCCTGGTAACAGCTGGGTTCGGAGGTTTACAGGGAAATGATGGCTAATTCATTGGGATGTCTCTCTCTCCGCGGATCGCTGTGGCCTCTGCAACTGTCTCTTTGTATTTTTTTGCCACTTATCCTGTCTTCCTCACTTCACTCTGGCTCTTCGTGTCCTTCCTCCACCCTGTCCATCACTAGCACCCCAGCCCGGGGGAGAAGTGCTGAGGAGACCCCAGGGTTCTGGGAAGCAGCTCAGGCTGCCTGCCCACCCCCACCCCTCAGTTGTGACAGCTGGTCCTCTCCTGAGGCCTCTTCTGCAACCTCTCTCCCACCCCAGGCCCCCAGAGGGACCATGGTGATCGGGCCTCCTGGGGCTCATGTCCCAGTTTCTGCTTGTGCGTCAAGTTAAGGTAAAAAAGGCGAGAGGCAGCTGTGAGGAAGGGAACAGCCTGGTTACCCAGGCCTGGGCCAGTGGCCCTGCCCCTGCCCTGGAATCTGCATTTCCAAATGCCGCGGGTGCCTTTCTGCCGATTTAACTCTTCAGGACATCAGCAATACTTACACCAAGATCTCACAAGGCCAAGGTGGTCAAGAAGGAAAAGGACGGGAGTTTACGATTGTCTCAGTCTGAGCTCCAATTCTTTTTTTTTTTCTTTGACAGAAAGCGAGAAATCACCCCCCCAGGGGGGATGGTCACGCCGCAATCCCTTCTCCTCCATTCTCCTCTTGGGATCTTGGGCACGCACGCACACACGCCTGGCGTGAGTTTTAAGCCACCAGGTCCAGGACGCGAACCACGGTCGGCTACGTGGGAGTCCAGCGACATAGGCATTACGTTAACTGCTGGTTCCCCTGAGCTCCAATTCTAACACGTATTCGCTGCGTGGCCCTGGGTGAGTCACTGACCCCCTCTGAGCCTCCAGGTCCTTTTCTATGCAACAGAGAAACAAACTTGCCTCTGCGGAGGAAGGCGAAGCAGGCTAGGGCTGGGAGGGTCTTGGGGAAGTATGTAGACATCGGGGCCCTTCCCTCTCAAGAACAGCAGCAGAATATTCAAAGAGGGACCATGGGGGCCAGCAGGTGGTGTGGTGGCTGGGGTGCTGGGCTCCCACATGGCTGATCACCATTCGGGTCCTGGACCTGGTGGCTTGCTTCCTCACTTTCTCTCTCTAGTAAATTTTTTTAAATAATCAATCAATCAATCAATAAAATTAAATGGATAACTCTTGAAGGAAAGAGAGAAAAAAAGAAAGAAAGAAGGACCATGATCACCCCCATCTCCCTAGATTGGTCTTAAAATCTGGGACCCTACACGCCCACTCTCTCCACTCAGGAGAAGGGGTGCTGCAGCTCGTCTCACCGCCAGCATTTGCTCCCAATACCACAGGTCAGATCAAAGGATCCGGGGAGCCAAAGTCCTCGGAGCCTCCAATCGGCCTTTCTGTCACCTCATTTGTGGGGTATGTGGTCTTCTTGTTGGTTCCCCAATGAGTCCCAACTCACTACCCTAAGCCCAGGGGCCCCTAGAGACATCCGGGTATCCCCCCAACTCTGCCCCTCTTCCTGGGAGTCTGGGCGGGGAGAGAATGATGTTGAGCTTTCCCATTCAGCCCCTTTTTCCCAGGAGAGGGAAGGGAGGGAGGCAGAGGGGAGGAGGGAAGCGCAGCAAGGGAGGAGGGGGATAATGGCTTTGCCACTAATTGCACCATTACCACCTTCAGAAAAAGGAAAAACCATTCGGTTTTGTTTCTGCGCACAATATGCTTCCCGCTTCTGCCGCCAACGTCGATTCAGAGCAGAGAGGGGAGGCCTGCGCTCGGGGGCTGCACAGCGCGGGCAGTGGGCAGGGCACGGAACACCGTGGCCAACTCGAGGTCTACGCCTGGAGGGAGAAGCACCACACCGCTGGCCTCCTGTCCCAGACCCTCTAGCCTATCCCCTGCAGGAGACAGCTTCCTTCCTCAGGGCACAGAGGTCACTCCAGTTGTTGCCTAGGAAAGAGAAGAGGCAGTGTGGGGCGGTAGTTAGAGCAGCCCCCTACTTACAAGCTGCGTGACTTCAGATGAGGATCCTAACTTTTCCGTGCTTCAGTTTTTCATCTGCAAAATTGGGTAAAGACGATTCCGTAACTCCAGGGCTGCTCAATGGATGAAATGAAATGAGCACAGTTGATGCTATAAACACTCAGTAAACAGGGGAAGTGCATTATCTAGGGCCTAACACATCATTTCCTTCACACCCCTCTCCCTGAACCGCAGAAGCACACACCACCATCTTCTAGTCCTGGCACTTTGAGCACCGTCGTCTGAGCCCCCGCCCCCCCAGAGTTTAGCTCACGGTTTTGACCAGGCCTAGTTTGCAGCAATTCCTGCAGAAGAAAGGATGAGCACTAGGAAGAGAGGTCACAAGGACCGCCAGCTCCTCAGGTGCCATCAGAACGACAAGACCGCTTTAAAAGTTGACGAGTAAAATAAAGAGAAATGTGCCGTGAGGCCGCATTCATGGAAATCTAACATTCTGCACGAGGAGGTGATCGTCTGCTGAAATGGAGCCTATTCGGGGCTAGCACAGCACAGGGAGATCCAGTCTCGCATACGTTGTGTGGGGGCCTCTCTTGGGCCTTGGGAAAGCCTGCAGTGATTCAGGAACTTACAGGGCTGGAGGCAAGGACAGGGCCAGCTCTCGCCCTGCCTCTGCCAGGACCATGCCATGGCCTGTGTGGCTGCAGGGGTGGGGCCAACCCCAGCCGGCCACTCTCCTCACCCCACCTGTCTGTTCTTTTCTAGTTCCATCTCTCTTCTCAACGCTCCTTCCTTCTTTTTCTCTCTCTGCCTCCCCCCACCCCGCCCTGTGTCTCTTCCTTCTCTCCCTTACACCTCCCTTCCTACTTCTCCCTGTCACTTTTCTCTCCCTCCTGTTGGCCCAGACCCCCATGCCTGCAGTGCTGGGGGATGAGCAACCCAGGCTGTAGGATCCTGATGGTGGAGAGATGGCTGGCGATGGAGGAGAGTGAGGAAGAGGAGGGAGAAGAGAAAGAGGTCTCCTTGGCAAGTCTCTTGCACACACACGCACACTCGCACACACCCACATCCCTCTGAACCTCCAAGTCCTCACTAAGGGTGTGGGCACTGCCTTGGACAGGCACCCCCACCCTGAGTGTAACTGCCACTCTACTGCGGAGGCATGACTGCTAATTCACTGCCTCCCCTGTGCCCGCGAGGCTGGCAGCTGTGCCCGGTGGTGGCAGGCAACGAGGAGCCAGCCGAGCCTCTGTGGTGCTGAGAGAATGAGCCGATGATTGCATCAGGGGGATTGTTCCTGCCAGACTCCCTACTCCCCAGGGCCAGGGCAGGCACGAGAGCCGGCACGTGTGCCCCCATCTGCAACATGCGTGTGGCACTCAGGAGCAGGCCTGTGTGCCATGGGCTGGTGGCCGGGGTGGGAGCCCTGGAGGTGGCTGAGCATAGCCCTGACGTGCCAGAACAGGGATCAGCACGCGAACACAGGCCTGTGTCTTCCATCCCCACGTCCATGGAAGGGATCAAAGGAGACCAGGGCCACGTTCCTAGGAGGTGACACTGTGGCAGCTGACTCGGCCCCTGTACGTGTTCACATGCACGTGCCCAAGTGCCTCAGGGTCCTGCAGGGTCTGGGCAGCCACTGTAGAAAGCACGCCATCCTTAGAGTCCTCCTGGGGCCTGTCCCACTAAGGACAGTCAGTGTGGGGGGCAGGACGGGAGGAAAGTGGGCCGAGAGAGGAGGTCCTGCCAAGGGTCTGGCTCCAGGCAGGGGCGTCAAGATTGACCGTTGTGGTAACACCAGGCCTGAGCAGAATGGAGGGGAGGTGGGGGTCAGGCACGGTGCAGTGGCACCATGTGGAAGGCACTCCTGGCAGCGAGAGTGAGACAGGGAGCCACAGACAGAGGACAACGGCCCTGGGCTGAGGTTGCATAGCAGTGAGAAGACTTGAATTCAAGTCCCGGAAGAGCTTGCAACTGGCCTTTTATCCAGTGGGGCCTCTGCTTCCTTCCAGGAAAGAAGGGGCCCAGAGCTTTTCCTTTCCAGCCAGGTGTGTGGTTCTCCCCTAGCTGCTGAGGGTCTGGTTGGCAGAGCCCAGGACTGCATAGGTAGGGCACAGCTTAGACAGGCTGCCCCTGATTCTGTCCCATCTAACTGGCAGATCTGCCACCCCTGGTCCAGCTAAGGGAACCACAGGGGCCTTGCCCCACATCATCTCTGGGCTGCGCTGCCTCGGATCTCTGGCTGGAGGGCTGGGGCTACCATACCTCTGCCCTCCCTCCCAGCACTCTTCCACAGGGCCTGGCTGGTACAAGCACCTCTCTGGTGGTTCAGCTAGCATCCAGGCACAGAATCCAGACCCAGGTGACCTGACTGCAGGAGGGACTCAGGACACAGGAAGCAGGAGGGCTGGGTAGGAGCCATGCTGACTGCTGGGCAGAGCAGAAGCCACAGGGTCTGAGCCTCTCAGCACAGTACCCCAAGACCTTCCACTGATCTCGGACCTGGGCTAGCTGCCAGCCCCCCAGGACCAGGTTGAAGGATGAAGCTTAAGGGGAAGTCCTCAGCTATTTGGGTTCTGGGTGGTAGGACTCTGAGCCAGGCAAGCTCAGGGCTGGGTTTGACACTGGACTGAGAAGACTGAGACCTTGGCCAAGCCTCCTTCTCGGGCTCCAGGAGCAGGCACCTGCCCCGTCCCCAGCTGGTCCTTCCTGGTTTGAGGCCAGGCTGGCCAGGGAGTAGGCCTTGGTAGCTAGGGAGAGCAAAAAGGACCATTTATGGCCCTGTATCTGGAGCCCCCAAGGGCAGTGGCCCCAGAAGTGGAAACTGTAGGTGCAGGCTGTGCACCCAGGCAGAGCCGACTCGGCAAGCACAGGAGAGAGGAGAGACCCTCACAAACTCGTGCAAGCCTAGAGCCACAGGGGAGCCTGCCTGTGCCACTCTGAAGGGCCAGTCCGCATAGCAGCACAAGCACCCAGCAGAGCTGAGGAGCCTGGGTCAGGGGCAGACCATGGACAACTCATCCCCCGGGGTTATACCAGGCCTGGGACACCACCTTCATGGGGAACTTCTTCAGAGCCTCCCTCTGAGCAGGCAGAACTGGGGGGCCACTGGGATGCAGAGGCCTCTGCCAGTGCTGGGCCTGCACCACCACACCGGGCATCGACACCACAGAGGCAAGGGCAGGTTCCCATATCGTGGAGGGGGACGATAGCAGGTACACAGAGTAGGGCCCAGAGGAAGGAACTACAGACAGTGACCTCCACCCTGCAGCGCAGGCCGGATCCTCACTCCCGCACTCAGCCACCTCTGCTGTGGGGACGCAGCTCTGTAACCAACACCCGAACCCCACACCCCCATCACACCGCACCCACCCCACCCCACCCCACCCATCCCGCTCATCCACAAGCTGACGAGGCCTAACAGGCCTCCTTTGCCAGCGACAAAAATAACTATTTTCAAAATTCACAGCAGGGCTTTCGCCTACACACACTGCGCCGACTGGAACCTGAAGGGAGATCTGCAGAACGCAGTGTGCGGATGGAGGCCGCTCTGCAGCAGGCAGGCTGCACACCCCACGCCCCTCCTCCCCGTGCCCAGCCCGGGCCCTTCCAGACACACACGCTTGGAGTGCCCGGAGCGGCCACCTGGAAGGGCTCGTAGATCCTCCACTGCATGAGAGTCGGGGAGTTGCCTGAGGTCACACAGTGGGTCTGCGGCAGGACTCCATAGATCCGCCTCCTAGCCAGCTGCCCAGCTCTGTATAGTCCACTCAGCCAACCGTGAGCTCCTGCGTGCCCCCAGGACACACGAGCCACCTCCACATGTGCTCAGAGACGGCCCCACATCCCTCACTCCGTGTCACGGCACTTTAATCAAGTTCACGGGCTCCTGCACACCCATTGCCTGGGCCG
>NW_006159793.1:1724304-1725458 GCF_000334495.1 Tupaia belangeri chinensis
GCTCTTCCACAGCCCCCAGCCCAGTGAGGTAGGCAGAAGCCAGTGCCAGCACCCCATGTACAGGTGAGGAAGTGGGGGGCCCAGAGGGAAAAGACTGCCAAGGTCACAGGGGTAGGCTCACAGGCGTCCCGATCACTGGTCCAAGAGTTATTGCTACCTCCTCAACACTGCAGGGTTAAGGGCCAGCCTCTTTGGCTGCTTAGAGGAGGCTGGCCAGGAAGAAGAACTTTCCACCAGTCCCTAATAGCAGCATGGCTCTGGGGCTGGCCTAGGTCATGTGAAGACCCAGGGAGGTCAACCCCGATCCCTGCACTCAGCACTCAGGGGATCCCTTCAGGGAGCAGCCCGATTGCTGAGCCCACTGGGAACCTGGCCCACAGCGGCCTCCATGCAGCCCCGCACCTGGGCAGCACCACTGAGACCTGGAGTTAAGAGGACATGGTAAATGAGTTGTTCGGTGGTGAGGTTGGCTGGGAACGTCATCTGGCCCCATGCCCCGAGTGCACACCAGAGTCGCAAAGTCATAGAGCTCATTTTGAAGGAAGAAACTGAGGCCAGAAGTTTGTGCATGTCATCTGAGGTCGGAGAGCAAGTCAGCAGAGAGGGAGGACAGGGACCCAGGCATCCTAGGCTGGTTTATTCCCAGGACGCCAACCAAGCTCCTCGCCCTTTCATCCAAGGGGCTTTACGCCGTGTCTCTGCAGGTGGAGACTCGACCTCAGGCTTCTCCCTGAGAGGGAGCAGGGCCAGGCTTGAGAAGGGAAACACATCTTGGGGAACAGAGACCCCTGCCTCCCCCGTCAGATTCGGTGGGACATCAGCCTGGTGTTGAGTTTACGGAAAAAGGATCGAAGTT
Organism: Tupaia belangeri chinensis; assembly: GCF_000334495.1. NCBI lineage: Eukaryota > Metazoa > Chordata > Mammalia > Scandentia > Tupaiidae > Tupaia > Tupaia belangeri. The sequence continues at coordinate 1,725,161 of NW_006159793.1, forward strand.
TGCAAATCTTGCATTTTTTCTTGCGGCGACCCCTGGAGAAGCTTCGTGCCCTGTCTTCCTCCTCTTCCTCTTCCTCTTCTTCCTCCTCACTGGCCCAGGGTCCCCAGGCACCACCATTAAAGTCGGGATGGGCCCTGGGGTTCTCAGCCGGGTAGCGTACAGGGATGGCCGTGCGGTTATAGTCAGCCAAGCGAGCCAGTAGCGTGCGGACCACGTCAGGCCGCTGGCCAGCCAAGTCCTTCCGCTCATATGGGTCAGCGCTGATGTTGAAAAGCCCCACAACCTGGCGGAAGCTGGG
>NW_006159793.1:1725471-1731132 GCF_000334495.1 Tupaia belangeri chinensis
CCGGGGAAGGCAGCCAGTGTCTGCGGTGGGATCCAGTCGCCATTGCCTGGGTCCCCCGTCAGCAGCTTCCACTCTCCCACACGGATGGCCGCCTGCACAGCCGTGTTCCAGATGCCAAAGCCCCCCTCCAGGGAGCCATGCCGGGCGTGGTTGTAGAGAGGGTCGATGTTGTGCAGGATCTCCGTCCGCGGCGAGGCCCGGCCCTCGCTGATGGCCGGCCACACGTCATAGCCGTCTAGCCCATCAACTGCCGACACGACGCCCCCTGCCAGCCCCACCAGGGTCGGGTACCAGTCAGTGATGTGCACCAGCGCCCGGCTCGTCCGTCGTTTGCGCTTAAGCAAGGGGCTGTGGACAAAACCCAGGCCGCGCACACCACCTTCCCAGTAAGTGCCCTTGCGTCCCCGGAGTGGCCAGTTGCTGCCTCCCGAGAAAGTCTGGCCGCCATTGTCACTGGAGAAAATGATGACGCTGTTGTTATAGAAACCGTAGCGCTTGAGGGCCCAGGTGATGTTGCGCACGGCCTCGTCCATGCAGGTCACCATGGCCGCATACTTCCGCCGGGCCACGTTGCCCATGGTGCGGTAGCGGTACAGGTACTCGCGAGGGGACTGCAGAGGTGTGTGCACCGCCTGGAAGGCGACATAGAGGAAGAGGGGCTGCCGGGGGCTGTGGCTGGCCAGGATGTGGCTGGCGCGCTGAGCGTAGAGCATAGTGGAGTACTGGCCGCTCAGCCCCCAGGCCACGCTCTCGCCCTCGTGCAGGTCAAAGCCACACACCCCAGGGCCGTCACAGTTGTCGTAGGTGTAGTAGTCCACGTTGCCGGTGAGTGAGCCCAGGAAGGTGTCAAAGCCCCGGCGGGTGGGCAGGCACTCCTTCCGGTAGAAGCCCAGGTGCCACTTGCCCACCATGTGGGTGGAATAACCTGCCTCCTGCAGCTTCTGAGGAAGGGTCACCTGGTCCAAAGGCAGGCAGTTGGGCTGCCGTGGGCGGATGATGGAGTGCTGGAGGCCAGTGTGGATCTGGTACCTGGCGGGAGCAAGGGAGTGCAGGGATGAGCTGTGGACCACCACCTAGGCCACCCAATCCCAATCCCACCCGGGGGGTGGGCTTCCCAGCACTCCCCGCAGAAATATTAACAGTAACCACAGGTCTTGTCTAGTGTGCTAAGCATCTCCACTGCATTAGCTCACTGAATCCACAAAATGTATTTTACAGATGAGGCTATTTAAGCTCAGAATGCTTAAGCCACTTGCCCAGGATCACGCAGATGAGAAGCTGGGGAGTTAAGAGTTAAACTCGGGTTAATAACGACAATAATAGTTGCTAAAGCTAAAAACTCACAGTGTGCTTAGCATTACACTAAGCCCCTTCCTAAGTCGTCACCATGAGCTAGGAGGTACATATTATCATTCCCATTTCCCAAGTAAGAGAACTCAGGCTCAGTAAACCCATCACATGCCCAGTAATCCCCAGAGCTAGGTGGGATTTGTACCCCAGACCGTCTGGCTACAGACTTTGGGGGTCCCTAAGCTCTAAGCCACTAACTCGCTATGGGACCTACAGCAAGTCCTGCTCTCCCAAACCAACTCCTATTTACTCTTCAAAGCCCAGTCCAAATGTTACCCCCCTGTAAAGTCTCTCACAACTCTCCGAAAGAATGAACCACTTTTGCTCTGGGTTCCTCTTGCATTAGTCCACGCCATCACTGCCCTACTTGGCCATGGGATTCGATTCAGTTGTCATGTTCTTGGGGTCAATGTTATGCCATGGGACTGTCCTTTACTCAACCTTGTAATCCTAGCACCCAAGTGATGTTTAAAGAATGCTGAATGATTTATGGACTGGCTGAATGCATAAATGACACTCAGAGGGTTTAGAGCCAGAGGGATACAACTCATCCTCTAGTTTAGTCACCTCGTCATAAAAAGAAACTAAGGTCCAGATCAGAGCAAGGGCCCTGCTCAAGGTCACTTCACAGTCAAGAGCAGAGCCTGGACCCGAACATAAATCCAAGCAGTATCCAAGTAGGGACTCTTTCAGCAAACGAGGCTGTCACGTCTCTTCCCACATATGGGGGAGGCTCAGTTTGCTCCTGTGTGGGAGTGAGCTGGTTGGAATGGGAAATCTCTGATTTGTCCAGTTTCCAATTTTTCTTTTTTTTTTTTAGAGAGAGAGATTTTTTGCTATAGGCTGTGTGAGTTTGCCAGAGAGACAGAAAGCAAGAAATCACCCCCCAGGGGGAATGACCACACTGCAATCCCTTCCCCATTCTCCTCTCAGGACTTTGGGCATGCACACACACGCTCCTGGTGTGAGTTCTAAGCTGCTGAATCTGGGACTCGAACCACAGTCAACTATGTGGGAGTCCAGCAACATAACCATTATGCCATTTGCTGGTCCCCAGTTTCCAAATTTTATGAGACCAGCTCTCATGTGCTTGCCTGGGAGCTCATGCGGCCCCTTAATCCAAGTCACACATACACAGGCGAAAGCCTTCAGGCAGGAGTGGATGGTCAGCAGAGCCCTGGATCCCTCATCCACTCGTTCATACCCATCTCCCCCCTTTTGGGGTCAAGGCCCCATGGGATCTGCTTATGGTGTCTTGCCTTGATCAAGTCTTGGAAGTCCCAGAGTAAACAAGAAGCCTGAAGCTCCGCAAGTGTGTTAGAATCTCATATCCTCTTCTCACCCCCAAGCATCCAAGCAAAGCCAGGACCTGAATACTTGACACCTTTAACCCAGGCACTAGCGTGAATTTTTCTGTTTGGGTTTCCTTACCTTAAAGCTCTTACTGTTGTCAGCTAGAATTAGCTACTGTTGTCATTTTTAACACGATGTGCCACATACACATTTCCCTTATAATCCTCATGAAAAATCCTACAGGGAAGACTATTATTACCCATTTTATAGGTGATGAAACAGAGGCTCCCAAACATGCAGCAACTGGCCTTTAGTCACAGCGGGCAAGCAGCAGAGCTGAGCTTAGAACCCAGGTCTACCCAACTCACGCTCAGAATCTCTCTGTGATCAGCCTCTGAGGCCTCTGTCAAACCAATAAAGTATTGGACTTGATATGAAAGTACCCTAGGGCCTTCTGTGATCAGCCTCTGAGGCCTCTGTCAAAACAATAAAGTATTGGATTTGATATGAAAGTACCCTAGGGCCCGGAGTCCCAGGGCAGCTTCTCTTTATAGAGATGGGGAGCCATGGAGAGCTGGGTGGGCTAGCTAAGAGTCACTGTTCTAGAAGTAACACGAGAAACCTTGGCTCTCTGCAGCATCGCCCAACACAACAGGATGCATTCATAGTCAACACTAATGGGAACGGTAAGGGGTCTTCAAATGGAGCCAGCTGCAGGAGTGCAGGGCAGAAGCTGGTGCATGGTCAACCATTCTCAGCTAACTCCGCAGATCAGAGGCTGGAGCGCTACCCTGTGGGCTGCTCATTCAGCTGCATGGGCCAAAAGTCACTTCTTGGGAGAGAAATGCTAACTTGTGCACCACTCTCAGGAATGCAGATTCCTCCTCCCTTTGCTGGGGATTAGTTCATGACATCTGGTCGTCATCACCACCTCCACCATGCCCCTCCCCACCCATCCGCAACACATACACACCCAGCCCCTTCTCCTCCTGTCCTTCCTCTCTGCTCCTGGAGCTAAATGCTGAGTGTCAGATCAAACACAGAAAGGGCACCGTTGGATGCTCTGCTCCAGGATCCCTGCCACACACCAGGCCTTTTCAGCTCTGCCTCCTACAGACCCTGAAGTTGGGCGCAAGCACAGAGCTGGGCCCCCTGACTCTATGCCTCGGTTTCTCCCATCCAGGAAACAGGAAGACTAAGGCTTTGGTTCCTGAGATCACACCGCTGGCTTTTGGGTGGAACTTGGGAGAAAGCAAGCCTTGGGCCTCATCCAAGGAGGATTAGATTCAGTCCTGCCAAAGGATTTTCTCCTAAGTGGCCAGAGTTTGCCTCCCGCACCCCCACCTCCTGTGTCCCTGTTCCTTTAATCCTGTAATCCTGTCGCTCTGCCTGTGGTCAACTCCTTCTGGAGAAAGCAGCACGTCTCCTTGGGGCTCCTAGCCAACTTGGGAGGATTCTGCAGATTAGAAAACAGGGCTTAGAGAAGTGGAGTGACCAGCCTAAAGGCACGGGTCATGCCTCCCGGTGTGTGTTTTCCTTCCACGCGTGCGCTCCTTGGGTCCTCCCAGTGTAGCCATCAGGCAGTGTGAGGACACGGACACTGCCGTGTTCTGACAGACACACCGGTTACACATGCCTCATTCCCACCTCACTGTATCTTTCCAAGATAAAAACGGTGTTTGCTCCCATTTCATGGACAAGAAAATGGAGATAGAGAAGTCCAGTGACTTGCTCAGGGTCTCTAAACAGAAGCAGCCTTCACAAGAAGTATCAGAACTGCCAGGGTCCTCTACCCAAGGATGACAAGAGGGCTTCTGCACATTGTAGGGACTGTGGCCCCGAACATCAGAGCTAGAAGGCATCAAAGGATGGAAACCATTCAGTGTAGGAGTGGGGGAAATGAGGTCAAGAGAAGACAAGGGACTGAGGACTGCATGGCCCATAGGAGGCGAAATCAGCCCTGAGCCCTGGTTTCCCAGGTCTCCTCCTGGGGCCGCTCAGGCAGGGCAAATCTACGCTCTGAGTTTAGCCCCAGGGGCGAGCACCATGCCTACCTGCCAGTGAGGAGTTGGCTCCTCGAAGGCGTGCAGATGGGCTGGATGTAATAATTCTCCAACTTGACGCCCTCGGCCGCCAGCCTGTCCAGCGTAGGGGTCTCGATATCGGAGCCATGGTAGCCCACGTCGTGGTAGCCCTGGTCGTCGGTGAGGATGAAGATGATGTGGGGAGGCTGAGGTGGCGCAGCCGACGGCTGCTCGTTGACGCGGACGGCTCCTCGTGGGCCGCTCCCGGCCCGTCCGCCACGAGGCTCGGCTTGGCCCAGTCCCAGGACAGGTACCCGAAGCTGAGCAGGCTGACCAGAGAGAAACCTGTGAGGGCGTGCATCGCCAAGCCGGCCGCGCGTCCCGGCGCACAGGGCTCCCGGGGCCTCACCGCCTCGCGCGCCCAGGGCGCACAGCCAACGGGCCGGCCTGGATGTCGCAAGCGCGCACGGTGTCCCCGGGGGCAGCCCAGGGTCTGGTCCTGGCCTGGCTGTCGGACAACGCGGTCCGCCCCGCGCGGCCGCAGCGGGGCGCTCTGGGAAGGGCAGGCGGGCGCCGAGCTGCCTCCCGCTGCCTGGACGTCTGCCCCGCGCCGCCCTTGCTCCCTCTTCCCCGGCTCAGTCGGGCCAGCCTGAGACGCGGCGTGGCGACTTGCAAAAAGTGCTCTCCACCATCCTCTGACTCTCCTCTTCCTTCTTGATTTCTCCCGCCTCCTAATTTCTCTCGCCTCTGCTTTCCCTTTCTTCTCCCCCCAGCCCTCGACTCTCCAGCCCCCGGCCGGCCTCTGGCCCCGCCCGGAGTCCTTAGAACAGTCGGGCTCCCGGCAGGGAGGTGGGCAAGACCCCAGAGGGGAAGGGCAGGGAGGCACGGGTTGGGCGGGTCTTGGGGGGACACCGCTGGAGAGAATGAGAAAAAGTTGTAACATCTGCCGGGCCGAGCCCCAGGTGGGAGGGCGGGACAGAGAGGCGGCGGCCGC
>NW_006159793.1:1731165-1743351 GCF_000334495.1 Tupaia belangeri chinensis
AGCGCCCGCCTCTGGCTGGGACTGGGGAAAGGAGGGAGGCGGGCTGCTTGGAATTCGACGGAAGAGTTCCGGAGTGGCCCGGTCAGACATTCCTCGATCGTGGAGGCGTAGCATCTCTGAGAACCAGCCCGGAAAGGACGCGTGTGGCTTTCTAGTCCAACCCGGTCATTCTACAGATAGAGAAACTGAGGCTCTGAGATGGGCAGGGATGCGCCCAACTCACAGAGCAAGCTGCGGCTTCCTCCCCGCGACTCGGGATGGCTGGTTGAGTAGCAGCTCCCATCCGTGAGCCAGTGGAGACAGCAACGGGAGGATAGCACTACTTTGGCAAGCACGGGGGAATGGAAATGAGGAAACTGGGTCCTGGCCTGGCCAGTTTGCCCCTCTCCGCCTCTCCCCTTCCTCATTCTGCAATTCCTAAGGAGAACCTTGGAATGCCGGCGCTGGAATCCGGAGGCCAGGGGCTGGCTTACACACCCTGGGCCCACAGCTTCCAGCGCACAGCAGAGGCTCAGCAGGATCTAGTGCATGAAGGGGTGGGTGATGGGCCTCTGGGCCACCCAGGCCAACTCCCACCCAAGGAAATGTCAGCCGCATAGAAGGCAAACTTGGAAACTCCCTGGCCAAACAAGTGTCCTAAGGAATCCAGGGAGGGAACAGCTGTTTTGCCGCAGGGAGGCACAGGGGCTGTGGCAGTGAAAGAGGACGACAGCCTTGTTACCAACTGACCATTGTCATGCAAGACTGTGGGTCAGTGTTTCCAGATCTTTTTTTTCTTTTTTTTCCAAAACAGCTACCCAAATCCATTTTGGTGGAAACATCCCAATTGTGAAGTATTAGTAGTTGATAATCTAAAGCAAACTTTGATCACGTGTAGCCAGATCAAATCTATCTGAGGAATATTTCAGACCAATGGGTGCCCATTTGCACCCTCAGCTCTGGGTCATTGTTTTCAAAAATTTGACTAGGCTACACTTTTTTTTTTTTTAATTTGCCATGGGCCTTATGTGCACTTGAGATGGAGGGGAAAGAAAGCAGCCCCTCTGGGGCATGGCCGCACTGCAATCCCTTCTCCTCCATTTCTCTCTCCTTTCAGAATTTTGGGTATGTACATAGGTGTGGAAAGTTTCTCAAGTTTCTCATGCAGGCCATGTGGGATCCAGCCGCTCTAACCACTAGTCCACAGGTTGGCTTGGCTACATTATTGTATATTTTTAAAATTTATTTATGGGGCCAGTGGGTGGCATGGTGTTTAGGGTGCTGGATTCCCATGTGGTCAACTGTGGTTCAAGTCCCAGACCCAGCAGCTGGAAACTCATGCCAGGCATATGTGGGTGCATTCCCAAGATGAGGGGAGGGGGATTGGAAGAGAGAAGGGATTGTAGCATGGCCATCCCCCTGGGGAATGATTTTTCTCTGTCTCTCTGTCTCTCTCTCTCTTTGTGTCTCTCTGGCAAGTGCATGCACCCTATAGCAAAATCTCTTTTAAATAAATAAATAAAATTATTTAATAAGATGAATTATGTCAATTCATTTAATAGAATAAATTTATTTATTTCCTCCATAAACAAGAGAGACAGCACTCCCTACAGGGTCCTCAAACCGCACTCCATCCCCCCAGCACCTGCCTGGGGGGTTGAGAGACATCTCTGGTCACGAACTCAGAGCCTTCCCATGTGGGTCAGCCTCAGAGTGTCGCATTATGGCTCTGCCACTGTCTGCCCCCCTCCCAGGTTGTATTTTTAAATGGAAAAACTGGGTTAAACAAAACCAGTTAGGCTTCTTTACTGCTAGGACTTCAAATGTTTAACATGCACCGCTGATCCAGGAGGGGGTGGGAAGGCTGTATTTCCCGGTGTCCTGTGACCGAGGACCCTCTTTTTCCCCGGCGCTTCTGGAAGGGCCAGTGTCTTGTGAATTTGGGGATAACAAAGACCGCACAGGTGCATCTTCTCTCCTGGCAGCTTCCCCCTGCCAAGATTCTGTCTCCGTCCCTTCCCCCTTACTTAAAACCACTGTGTGTGGGGAAAGAAACCAGACCTCCAAAATAGCAGCCCGTGTGAATCTGCATTTTGAAATGAGGGCTGCGTGGGGCCAGCCGCTCCTGTTTGCTCAAAGCCCCATATTTAGGGTGACCAGATTTATCAGAAGGGAAAACTGAACCTGTTGTTCTGGCAGAAGCAATGTTGAGGACAGACAGGAAAAATACAGCCTCCTGAGGGGAAGGCTGCTAAAATGGTGCTTCCGGAGGTTTTAGCCGAGGCTGCCCTGGGGGTCAAAGTGGGACGAGTCACCAGAGGTCAGACGGACTTGGTCAGGAGAAACTGGGCATGGCCGCCTTCCCCCTGCAAAAAGAAATGGCAAGGGGAATTGGGTGGAGATTCAGCCAGGGTGGAAAGGGCCCAGGGAGACGCAGGGGGATCACAGCCTGCAGGTCTCTGTGGGCCTGTTACAGCAACAAGGTGGGCAGCATTTCAGAGTTCACAGCTGTGGGCTCTGTCTTCAGACTACTTGAGTTTGAGTTCTGCTAGTTATCTGACCTTGGGCAAGTTACTTCCCCTCTTCTGCCTCAATTTCTTTGTCTGTGTAATGGCTGCAATGGTGTGACTGTGTCCCCTCCCCCCAAATGCTTGTGATAAAATTTCGTTGTGATGGAATTAAGGGGGTAAAAATTAGGGCCAGCAGGTAGTGTGGTGGTTAAGGGTGCTGGATTCCTACATGGCCAAACATGGTTCGAATCCCAGACCTGGTGGCTTGCTTTCTCACTTTCCGTCTCTCTCTTTCACTCTGTCCCTCTCTGGTCAAATGAAATATAAAATAAATAAGTAAAGTTAAATAAAATAATTCTTAAAAAAGAAAGAGGATAAAAATTTATAATCCAACTATGAGATTAAAAGGTAGGTCTTTAGGGGCCGGTAGGTGGTGTGGTGGTTAAAGCTCTGGATCCCATATGGTCAACTATGCAGTTCTAGTCTTGGATTAAGTGGCTAAAAAACACACCAGGTAAGGACTAGCGGTTGGCATAATGGCTATGTCGCTGGCCTCCCATGCAGTTGACCATGGTTTGAGTCCTGGACCTGGTGGCTTAAACTCATGCTGGGCGTGTGTGCGTGTGTGCCCAAGATCCCAAGAGGAGAATGGAGGAGAAGGGATTGCGGCATGGCCATCCCCCCTGGGGGGTGATTTCTCACTTTCTGTCTCTCTGTCTCTCTCTGTTTTTCTGGCAAGCACACACCCTATAGTAAAAACCTCTCAAAAAACAACCAAAAATCACCAGGCACCCACATGTGTGTGGATACCCAAAATCTCTATAGAAAAATGGAGGAGAAGGGATTGTGATATAGCCATCCACCCTGGAAGGTGATTTCTCACTCTCTCTCTCTCTCTCTCTCTCTCCCTCTCTCTCTGTTTCTTTCCAGTGACTCCACATGCTCTATGGGAAAAAAATAAAAATAAAAAAAAACTAAAATAAAAAGAGAGGGCCTTTGGAAGGTGATAAGCACCAAGGTCAGCAGCTCAGGCCCCCATGGTGGGATCTTGGGGGTTCATAAGGAGAAGGGAATAAGACAGACATTCCACTCTTACCCTTGCGATGCGATGCACTGTGCCACCAACCACACGTGGCCTCCTGACCTCGACTCTCCCACATCGTGAGCCACATAACCCCCCACTGTCTATACACATTCCCGTTTGAAATATTCCCTTACGAAGCCACAGAAAACAGACCAAACTAAAGAGAATGTAAATGAGACCCAGTACCAGGCTCAGGAAAATGCCCAGCACGCAGGAAGCACTCAGCGGACATGAAGGGCAGAGACAATTGTTCTCTGCACTTTTGAGAGGAAGAACTAAGTTCCGTGAGTGAAAGTCGCTGGGAGACAGAGTTTAGCCCCCATTGAAGGATTGCTTTTGTAGGCAATCTGGCAGCTTGCTTAATGAAGGGATGGCAGTGATGGGGGAATGACGATGTGGAGAGGAGTGGGTGGGCCTCTGGGGCCCCACTCTAACTCCCCAATATTCACATTTCTTTTAAGAGTCTCGTTGTAATCACTGAAAGCCACAGAGGTTTCCAAGGGCATCGTTTCCCTCTAGTGTTCCAGGGAGATAAACACTGACCTCACCTCTTTCTCTAACACCGTCACACAGCCAGTCCAGACTAGAACATTGAAAGCAGACGTTTCCAAAGGCTCGGGGGTGGCTAGGGGGAAATAAACAGGGCCGTGTGAGTCCAGGTCATTTAGCTTTCAGGACTGGCTCACTTCCCTCCCCTCTTACTCTCCACAGGATACTTATCTGCCTTTGTCCCTAAGGCCATATCCCTCAGCCCCAGCCAGGTGCACTCTGAAAACTCCAGGGTGTCCCAAATTCATGCCCAAAGAAGGAAGTCTCGAGAAGCAATTCTCTCTCCACCAGAATGAACAAGTCTCGTCAGTTTCTCAGGCCACAGGGGTTGACAACCCTATTGTCCTCAGAATTGCCTTCCCCTACAGGAATCCCCCATCTCATTCACAGAGGTGTGCTCTGATCCCATAAGCCCCAAAAAACATCTGCATGAAAATACCAGAAACCTAGCGTCTGCACACATCTGAAAGGCAGACCAGATGTGGCATGAGTGTAGTTTTTGTTACTTCCTGTCAGAGATTCTCACTGATGAAATCGGACATTGAAAAATACTGAGCTGCCCGGCACAGGAACTACGCAGGAAGAGGATAAAGTACCCGTCTGTCCAAGAGGTCATAGAGGAGATTCCTGAGGCCAGCAGGTGACATAGTGGTCAAGGCACTGGATTCTCACATGGCACACGGTGGTTTGAGTCCCAGATCTGGCAACTGGAAACTCACTCCGGGCGCATACGTGTACATGCCCAAAAACCCAGGAGGAGAATTGAGGATAAGGGATTGTGGTATGACCATCTTCCCCGGGAGGGGTGATTTCTCACCTCCCCTCTCTCTCATTTTCCCTCTCACTGTGTCTCTCTCCTCTCTGGTGAGCACACACACCCTGTGGCAAGAACCTTTAAAAAAAAATTAAAAAGGAAGTGATTCCTGAACTAAAATGGAGAAAAAACTTAAAGGACTTGAAAGTTCTAAGTTGAGGGGCCAGCAGGTGGCACAGTAGTTAAGGATGCTGGACTCCCACGTGGCTGGATTGAGTCCTGGACCTGGTGGCTTGCTTTCTCACTGTCTCTCTCTTTGTCCCTCTCTGGTCAAGTTAAAATAGAATAAATAAATGGATAAAGTTAAATCAAATAATTCTTTTTTAAAAAAAAAAGAAAGTTCTAAGTTGAAAATGTTCTGATTCTCACGATCTGTCCCCAGACAACTTTTTAGGATGTGAAGATATAAAGCAAAAACTGAATGAGTCTGCTCTGCTTTGTCTTAGTTGCTAAACTGTGTGTGTGCACATGTGTGTGTATGCATGCACATGTGCACAGGTGTATGTACATGTTTGGCCATCTTTTTTTTTTAAGAAAGATTTTTTGTTGTTGTTTGCTATAGGGTATATGCTCTCACTAGAAAGACAGAGACAGAAAGCAAGAAATCACCTCCCCAGGAGAATGGCCACGACACAACCCCTTCTCCTCCATTCTCCTCTCGGGATCTTGGGCACGCACGCATGTGTACCCGCCATGAGTTTAAGCCACTGGGTCCAGGACTTGAACAGAAGTCCACTACATGGGAGTCCAGTGATGTAACCATTACACCATCTGCTGGTCCCTGTTTGATCATCTTTTTTTTTTGGAGTGGTTTTTGCTATAAGGCGTGTGCATTCACCAGAAAGACAGAGAGAGACAGAGAGACAGAAAGTGAGAAATCACCCCCCAGGGGGGATGGCCACGCCGCAATCCCTTCTCCTCCATTCTCCTCTCAGGATCTTGGGCACACACGCACACGCACCCGGCGTGAGTTTAAGCCATCGGGTCCGGGACTTGAACCCCAGTCGACTACGTGGGAGTCCAGCGACATAGCCATTACGCTAACTGCTGGTCCCTGTTTGATCATCTTTAACCAAAATGATCTTAGTACAGATATTATTTCTGCCCTTGGCAGAGTCCTTATGCACAGATTATGTGTGCCATTGTTCCCTTTCTAGAAGTCGGGTTGTCGACACTAGACCAAGTAATCAAAGGCCTACGAGAAAACGTTAAGGCTCTGAACAGTCAGAAATAGCACACAGTTCAATCCCCTGAGCAGTCCTCAGGCTCTCCTCCCTGCAAGCCTGTTGAGTCTTACATCACACACAATTCTACAAGGCTAGCCATTTTATTTCCTAGCTCAAGAATGTTAGCAGCAGCTCAGAGAAAATATATAGATGGGCTGTTTTTTATTTTATTTTATTTTATTTTATGTTTTATTTTTCTATAGGACACATGTGGCACACTGGAGAGAGAAAGAGAGAAAGTGAGACAGCACCTCCCATGGAGAATGGCCACTTTGCAATCCCTTCTCTATCTCTCTTCTCAGAATTTCAGGTAAACATGCACACGTACCCGGAGCGTTGTTTCGTTTTTGTTTTTATTTTTTTAAGGTTTTTGCCACAGGGTGGGTGTGCTCACGGGAGAGAAACAGAGAGAGACGGTGAGAGAGAAAGTGAAGGGGGGAGATGGCCATGCCGCAAACCTTTCTCCTCCATTATCCTCCTGGGATTTGGGGCACGCATGCACCTAGCATGATTTTAAAGCTGCCAGGTCCAGGACTCAAACTGTAGTCAGCCATGTGGGAGTCCCACACCCTAACTGCCATGCCACCTGCTGGCCCCCCCCCCAGTGGTTTTTTTTTTTTTTTTTTTTTTTTTCAAGCTGCCGGCTCTAGGATTCAGACTACAAAGTTGGCTACGTGGGATCCAGCAGCCTTAACCACCATAGCTGGCCCATTACCTGTTTTATAGCAATATTATTCACAATGAAACATTAGGGAGAAACAAAAAAATAAACATCAAAATCTAACCAGTGATTCAAAAGCCCGAGGGCCTGTGGCTACCTGGTGCAGGAGCAGAGACCTTCGTCCACCTGAGCAGCCCAAGGGCATCACCAAGTCACAGCCCGGTGTGGAAGGGAACAATGGGCTGCCCTCAGAGTTTAGACCCCTGACCAGGATACTCTAGTTAAGAAAACCAGGAAGGGGCCACCAGATGGCAGAATGGTTACATCGCTGGACTCACGTGTAGTCAACTGTGGTTCAAGTCCCAGACTCAGCAGCTTAAAACTCACACCGGGTTTGTATTCATGTGTGCCCAAGATCCTGAGAGGAGAATGGAGGAGAAGGAATTGTGACATGGCGATCCCCCCAGGGGGTGATTTCTCACTTTCTGTCTCTCTGGAGAGTGCATGCACCCTATAGCAAAAATCTCTCTCTCTCTAAAAAAAAGAAGAAAATGAAAAAGAAAGCCAGGAAAGGTAGTGTCTAATCTGTAAGGGTTTTGTCCCAAATGGTTGGAAATAGTACAAGTTTACAGTGTCAGCTCTGCCTGAGTTGTACAACATCCTCCCCCCATCAGGGGGCTTCTTGGGGAGGCAGTGCATCCTCCACAGGTTCCGGGGTGGCCAGAGGGCTGCACTGCTGTGATAGCGGAGGCTGTTCTCAGCCCCTTGCGTCCTCCTCCCGCCTCCTCTTCATAGCCGCAGGCGCCAGCATGATGTTGGGGCATTCAAGCCCCACGTGCCTCTGCAGCTGGGAGGGTGTGTGGTACTTGGTGTAGGCACAGAACCCACTTCTGGTGGCCTCTCTGACAGTTAGCCATGTCCTTCTAATGAGCCGTGTCCTTCTCCTTTGAAAAAAAGATCTTTGAAAGAGCAAATGCCATGCGTTCCCTTGGTCGCTGTATCTAGTGACCACTGGTTTTCACTCTAACACCCACAGTCTTTGCACATACATCCTTGATTATAAGCAACTGGTGATTAATGGGAACATCTGAGGCGTTTGAGAAAGCCATTCTGGCTGCGTTAGAGAGAGTGGATTGCTGGGGCACCAGGTAAGGTCCGCATAGACGGTCCAGGTAGAGACACCCCTGCCCTGAGGAGTCCCTCTCCCCTGGGCAGGCTGAGGTCCAGTTCTTGCTGGGTATTACTTGGGCAAATGGTTCTGGGAGAAAGGGGTTCTCCTTGATGCTGGGGCACCCTTTTCAGCATTTCTGGGGGAGACACTTCTCGCCCCTCTGGCCCCTATTTCTGACCTTCTGGGTGGTCTCAGTGAGTGCCCTGTTTAGTGGTCAGGACCCTCATATCAGGCATGTGAGCCAGGAGTGGCAGCAGCGTGGGCACCCTTAGCCCCCTGCCTTTAACCCTTCGTGGGGCCCAGCCTGGGCACTCAATGGCTCCTTTCTCTGGTGCTCAATGAGACATTCTTCCAGCAGATTATTGAAAGCAGAGCTCCGGTGCACAATGGGCGCTCTGTGCTCCATGCCGCGGCCCAATCTGTTTGCCTAGCCCGACTGCGGCCTCACCTCTCTGCACACTCCCCACCCTCCACCACCGACCCCGGCCCCACCCCGAGGCCAGCTCAAAGGGAGGCCGTATGAAAGGACTTGTTCTCTGCGTTCTCAGAAGTTCCCGCCATGGCCGCTGCCAGCCTCGGGAGGAATGAGCCTAACAGGACCCAGGCCTGCCTCCAACCCATCCATCCGGGGCTCTGCCCACTTTGATGTCCAGAGGCTTCCATCCTCCCTGGTCAGCTGGCGTTTCTCTCTCGCACACACACACACACACCCTCAAAGAAGGAGACAAAGTCCTAGAAAATGAGACAGAAAGTGGAGGTGCTGAGACAAATGGATGGGCTCCTAAAAGTGCCGATGGCAGGCCGCCCACCCGGCTGCCCGCCAGGCCCCCATCCCCTAGCACAAGGGCTTCGCAGCTTCAAGGAAGGAAAAGAGTCGTCATTCAAAGCAAGCCTCTGGAGCCAGAGTGCCTGTGCTCCAGCTCAGCTCTGCCATCTGCTAGTTGTGTGACTTAGCTACCTGAGTCAACCTCTCCGTGCCCCAGTTTTCTTATTTGTAAAATGGGAATAATTATAGTACCCACCTCATAAGGCTGTTGTGAGGATTACAGCAGACAAGGTGTGTGAAGCTCTTAACCCGAGGCCTGGTGTAGCATGAGCTCTCAGAACGATAGCAACGATGATTACGTTACTATACTTAGATGCTGCTGTCCTGACACGCAGATTCCATTCCTACAGGTGTACGGCCTCATGACAAAAATCCGCTTTCCCTGATCAAGAGATTCTCCCCTAGAATTGCTAATGCCGACCGGCTTCCTGCAGTAAACGCTCAAGCACTGTAGCCTGGCGTTCAGGGCAGGACTTAGCTTTCTTCCTTCCTGATATAGTCACCGGACATGTGGGAAGTACATGGGTCCATCACCCCCCTTACCGTTGTCATCATCGTTGTCTGCTGGGCTTGGACAAACGGATTTTTAGCACCAACCATAAAGACACCCTGCCTGGGAAGGGGAAAGAAAACCCTGGAATCTGCCCAGCCTGGGTAGCAATAGTTGGTCACTTACTGGAGTGCAGTGCTGGAAGCCACATGGCTGACTGTAGGTTCAGATCCTCGGCCCAGTCAGCCTGAGACACACCAGGCACGTGCACGCATGTCCAAGAGCCTAACTGCTGGAGAGCTGGAGGAGGAGGACGGCATTACATCCCCTGTCGAAGGTATTCGCCTTCTCCCTCCCTCCTTCTCCTTTCTTGCACACATGCGCGTGCTCTCTATCATGAATAATAATGTTAAAAAGAGAAGGAAAAAGAACCTGAATCAACGCCAAGCTTCGATTCGGAAGCGGCAACGATGGAATAGTGGCTGCATGTCTTGAACGTCTACCATGCCCAGGTACCAGCTGCGACTCTCTTCCTGTTCTCCCGTTTCATCCTCACACAGTCCTACGAGGTAGGTAAAAGGGTTATTGTCATCTGCGTTTTCCAGATGGAGAAACTGAGATACACAGAGAGGACAAGTCATCTGTCTAAGATCACAGAGCTGGATGGCGACAAAGCCAGGATTTAAATCTAGGTCTCAAGGCTAATGCCTGCTCAATTTAAAACCCCATGATTGGCTCCTGTCACCCAGACTGTCAATGGGTCTTCACTTCCAACTTGTCCTCTGCACTAGAGCAGTTAGGTGCCAACACTCCCAGCACACTGGAATGTCCTGGCTGTGTCCAGAGGCCCTGGGGAGTTTAAGTAAACCGAGGCTGACACGGATGTATGCTCTGGGAGACTCGCCGCTGAGCCGATATCCCAGGTAGACCTGCCTTTGCTCTGATCCTTGGGTGCCAGGTGGGAATAGTGCCATCTTGGAAGCTGCTCTTAGACCTGTTCCCTGCCTTTCCTCACTCCCTCCTCAAGCCCCACTGGCTGCTCCAATAGCTTCAGGGTGTCCCTAAGCCCTTGGAGGCAGAGGCTTCATTTCCATGTCAGTCTCCTCAGACCCAGGTGTCACCTGTCAGCTCTGCCTCTCTCTGAAACGAGAATCAGTTTCCCAGGGCAGCAATCTCACCGGGCTTTTCTTCTACAGGGACCACGCAACCCAGCCCCCGCTGCCTCCGGGCCTTGGCTAGACAGCTCCAAACCAGGGATGCTCACTAATGGCAGGGATGAAGCTTGCCTCTGTTCCCATGGCAACTGCTGTGCTCTACTTAGTCAATCACTTTTGAAGCTCCTGCGGGTGTGAAAGTTATTTTGCATAGAAGTGCTTAACCCTTATCCAGGAACTCTTATCTGGGCCTTTAGATCCTTTCAGGTCTTTTACAAGTTGATTTTTCTCTTGACCCCCTCCTTCTTTGTTGAAGTCCTTTAATCTTTACAGCCAGCTCAAACCCCCCTCCCCCTTGCCCTCCCCTCCCGACACAGAGTCTCCCCTGGGGCATTTTTATGGTTCTATTAGATCACAGCCTGCCTGTTTCACAGTTATTTATGCGTCTCCTTCTGAGCCCCTGGTGAGTGATCGGCCCATAGTAGGTGCTAAACAAACATTTGTTTGAATTTATTTGAATTTCCCTTTCAGTGTTTTAAAAAATTACTATTATTAACAGTACAGACCGTTACTAATAATCCCCTAAGCTTGTAAAATTATTTACAGTTTATTTATAGCTTCGTGCTTGAGGGCGCCGCTCTAAACCCCAGCCCCACCCTTCCTAGCTGTGTGACAGCGTACTGAGCCACACCACCGCCCCAGCCTGCGTCTTATCAGCGAGACGATTGCCGTGAAGAGGAAATGGGTTTTAAGGGGTTTACTTTGGGCCCAATGTCTAGGGCGTCTCAATGAATGTTAGCTATCATCAAACAAGGGGTCTCCTGTAGGCCTCACGACCGACCACCTCTAGGATGTGAGGAAGGACAGGGATTACACCCGTGTCTTCATGGTCAGCAATGACAGAAGAAGAGTTTGAAACTTTAGTCCAACGCGGTGGTGGCCACCTGTAGTCTACCTGCGGCTCTGTCTCCTTTCCTGATGACAGAACCCAGGTTTTCCTTGCAGAACTATTGCCCCCACTGGGTTGACTCCAGGAGCAGGACAAATGTCCCTGGTCACAGTGATAATCGGTGCACGAGTAAGCAGGTGACCTAAGTCCATCCAATTTTGAGATTTTTCTTAGAATTTTTGAGAACAATATTGCCTCTCTTCTGCAGGACTTGGAGCAAAAAGACTAGAAGCCTGGACCCACTCGGGGCTAACAAGCAGAGAACACGAAGGGCAGAGGTGGAGGAGACGGGTTCCTAATGGGGGCATCTGGGCACAGATGCCATCCCAGCCACATCTGCAGCTGGCACCACGCCTAGATGGGAGGGATGGGAGCCAAGGCGTTCTTTCTCATCGCAGTCTGTGTTGGTGTCTGTCAGTTGCAAACTGAACACGTGCCAGTTGCTGCAGGTGTGCTGTGTCCTCCACACGGGAGTTAGGATCTCTTTCTTCCATTCATTCATGTGACAGACATGTTCTGAGAACTATTATGTGCCATTCACTCAAGTGGGTTGAGATTAGAGGGGTGTCCGCCTTGAAGTTCATAGTCCATTGTCATCCCAACTGACATGTGAATACACTGAGGCTCAGCGAGGAGAAGGCCCCTAAAACCTGTATCCTTCAAATGATAAAGAGCACCGAGGTGCTAACTGAGACTGGACAGTGGCGGAGGCAGGCACTTGGGATGGGTCTGTCACCAGGAGAAAGGACTAGTTTAGGAATTAGGAGTTTCTG
>NW_006159793.1:1743382-1752673 GCF_000334495.1 Tupaia belangeri chinensis
GAAGTTTCCAGGCTAAGGTTGGACATGGAGACTGAGGCTCTGGTCCCCTAGGTCAAAGACTCCGGGCGAGAGATAGTTTCCGGGGAGCAGCATGGTTCTGAGGTTTGCTGGGATGTCAATTCCTGGGCTCCTGGCTTTAACTGACGAACTCTCCCTTTGGGATTCTGATTGCCAAAAGCTCTTCAACATCAAGATGATCCTGGAAGGCTTCTTCTCACAGGAGCTTTCAATACACAGTCTCATTAAAAAATACCCTGTAGGCCAGCTGGTGGCATGGCAGCTAAGGCAGCTGGATCGCGCAACTACAGTTCGAGTCCTGAACCTGGCAACTTGTAAAATATGTTGTGCGTGTGTACACGCATGCCCAAAATTCCAAAAAGAGAAATGGAGAAGAGATTGCAGTATGGCCATCCCCACCCCCCACCCTGCCGCCTTTTTCTCTCTCTCTCCAGTAAGTGAATATACCTTCCAATAAAATTTTTAAATAAAATAAAAAAGCAAAGGCTCCATTTTCAAGCCTAACCTTTGTCCTTCACCTGATGACCCATCCTTGGGAGGACACAGTTCTCTGGGGCCAGGATCCCCATAGAGGCTGTGATGTGTAGAAGCCGGACTTGTGCGCAGCTTCCTCCGTTGTCTCTGCCTCCTCTGTTCCTAGCACAGAACCTGGAATACAGCAGATGAGTTTTTCTCGCATGAACATTTGTGGCATTTTTTTAAAGGAAGGGAGTGAGAGCGACGCCCATCTTCAGGCAGATTGGCCATGACACCAGTCCAGCTGAAGCTTCTCCTTGGCACGGGCCCCTCTCTAAGCCCTGAGAGGAGCCCTAGCATTGTGTTCGCGTAATCATGTGCTTCTGTAAAATGTGAACGAGTCATTGTGACCAATGACTCTTTTCAGTCTGACCTCCTGGCTGTCATTTCCCCTCATGTCAGATGGCTTTAGAACGGCTGGGGCATTTCAGGGGTCTGGCTCAGAGGAGGTTGAATTTAGTTTGTATTTAGTGGAACTCTAGGTTCCATGGGTCGTTAAGTCAACTGTCTCGATATCGAAATGTCTCCCAGACTCTCCTGTACATCCCGAGCTGACTCGCCTGGCACAGTGACACAAAAGCAGAGACTCAGAGCTTGGATGGTGACATGCACATGTCCTCCAGCACTTGGCAATAGAAATATGTGTGTTAGAGAAGAGAGACGATTTGAAGTCCAGGGAGCCAGAAGCTAGGCTGCGGAAAATTCTTCTGATGAACAGACCTGCAAAATTGCAAGTGAAGGAAGGACTCAGTGCTCAGAGATGCTAAACAAAATGGAAATTATCTCCTGTCAGGAATATTTTCTACAGTACAGTGCACGCAATTATAAATGCAGCATAAGCTTTATTCCATTCAATGGATTTCATGTTATGGGTTGAACCATGTCCCTTCCCCCCAGATATATGTTGAAACCTTAACTTCAAGTATCTCATAATATAGGCTTATTTGGAAATACTGACTTTACAGAGGTAATCAGATTAAAATGAAGTCATTAGGGTGGGTCCTTAACTCAGTGCATCTGGTGTCTTTATAAAAAGAGGAAACCTGGACACAGAGACAGACATGCAAGAAGCCACAGGAGATGAAGGCAAAGATTAGGGAGATGCATCTGCAAGTCAAGGAACACCAGAGAGGGCTCACACCGGAAGTGAGGGCAGAGGCATGGAACAGATTTGCCCTCACTGTCCCCAGGGGGTACCGACCTGCCAACACTTTGATCTTGGACTTCTAGCCTCCAGAACTGTGAGACATTACATTTCTGTTGTTCAAGTCACCAGGTTTATGGTACTCGGTTTGGACACCTTGCAAACTAATAGAAGGTCATTAAAAAGTTCATGGGAGGGGCCAGCAGGTGACATAGTGGTTAAGGCACTGGAATAGTACATGGCTGACAAAGGTTCAAGTCCCAGACCTGATGGCTTGAAATTCACGCTGTGCACATGTATGTGCGTGCCTAGAATCCCAGGAGGAGAGTAGAAGAAAGGGGATTGTGACATGGTCATCCCCCCATGGAGTGATTTCTCACTTTTGGTCTCTGTCTTTCTAGCAAACACATACACCCTATAGCAAAAAACTATGAACGAATTTCAGGGTTTTTATGTGTGTATGTGTGGGGTTTTTTGCACCAAAATAAACTTGAACTTTAATTCTAATTTTCCATGAGACTTTTTTTTTAAGTTGATCTATTTCTTGTGTAAAAAAGAGGCAGAAAGAGAGGCACTGCAGCAAACAGCAAGGCCTTCACACCGTGACCTCCTTCCAGTCTCCATCATGGGCACGCTTGTGTACATGTCCTGTCCCCTCCTCACGCTTTGTGAAGTCTCCTTGTACATATGTGAAATAGAATTTACCAGAAGACCTGTGTCTGCAGGTCCCAAACCTGTAGCAGTAGTACAAACAGAATATTCAAGAGTGAAGTCCCTGTTACATGCATGTGAACCGTCAAACACAATTTTTAAACAGTTTACCATGAAAGACAGAAAAGATTACCTTTCTAGTCTCTCTACATAAATGATTGAAAAATCCTTTTCCCATCAAGAATGAACCTAAGACAGCACCTATGGCAGTCCTCACCCTCCGGGTACTTCACTGCTTCTGCTGTCGGGCCTTTCTCCCATGTCCGCGGCTAGGACCTCCCTGCTCCAACTGCAGAGCCTCACCCGGTGTGGTGTGTGTGTGCTTCTAGGTCCTAGTTAGAAAACCAACTACTGGGTTCTGCTTCAGGGGGGCCCAGATACTAGTTTATGACTCTATTAGAATTAGGGTATCAGAGTGGCTTGGGTACCTCCAAAACTGCCCTTCCCCATCACCTTTTATTCCTCTCCCTCACCCAGAAAATCAACCTGGGCTTATTTCCACTCAGAATCTGAAAGAACGTTGCCTTCATGCTTGATCACAGACGAAAGCTGTCTCAATTACCCCGTGAAAGGTCATCTAAACATTGGCAATTCTGCTGAGTTTTTCTTTCCACCTTTTCCTCCCTGTCCCCCCTGGCCTGGCCTCCAGACTCCCTTCTGTTTTCCTTGCTCCAGGGTGACCTTGGGGAACCTCAGCCCTTTTCTCCCCCTATAACCCATCACCCACTGGCTTTACTACTAGCCTCTCTGGCTGACTCTCATCAGATGACCAGCCAAGGGTCAAGTTCTTCTAGGGTTCTGTCTGGGCTTTTGGCTCAGGACCTGGGGAGGAGCAGAGGGAAAACTTAATTCAGCTGCTGTGCTCGAGCTGGGATTTGGTGGCTGAAGTTGTTAAGGGATCTACCTAGAGCACTCTCAAATGCAACTTAAGCCATTAAGATGCTCAACTTCACACTAAGAGGAATGACGGATGCCCAACTTGCCAGTTTGGGCAGAGGAATTCTCTGGCTGTGTAACCATGAGGAAGGAAAAGGGATAGAGCTAAGCTTCAGACATGACTTAGATTCCTTCCATCTTTTCCCTTTATCGCTATTGGTTATCATTCTCATTCTCCAAACAAGTAGCCCTAAGGACCACTGGGAGGGACTAAGTCACTCTCTAGGCCCAAGGTAAAATGTACCAGAGAAGTCATATATTGCTGGTGGGAACGTAAAATGGTGCCGCCACTGTGGAAAGTGATTTGACCATTCCTCACAAAGGTAAACATAGAATTGCCGCATGAGTCAGCAATTCTACTCCTCGGCGTACGCCCGAAAGAACAGAAAACAGAGACTCAGACACTTGCACACCAATGCTCATATCAGCACTACTGACAATAGCCAAAAAGTCCAAACATTCCCCATGCCCTTTCAATAGATAAGTGGATAAACAAATTGTAGTAAATACACACATTGGAATATTATTCAGTCATGAAAAGGAATAAAGTCTTGATACATGGAACGACACAGGTAAATATCAAAAACATTATGCTAAGTGAAAGAAGCCTAATATGAAAGTTGATATATTATGGGACTCCATTTGTGTGAATATCCAGAACAGGTAAACCCATAGAAAGAGAACATGGATTGGTTGCCGGGGGCTGAGGAAAAGAGGAAGAGAGAGGATTTCCTTTCAAGATAATGACAATGTATTAGAATAAGGCAGAGGTAATGATTGCGCAACATCATGAATGTGCTAAATGCCATTTAATTGTTTGCTTTAACATGGTTAGTTTTAGGTGATGCAAATTCTACTTCTATAAAAAATCTCAAAGTGCCAGAAAAGAGCTCTGATTGTCTGAGCTAGAGACAGATACCATCCTGGCCAATCAACAAAGTCTAGGGGTGGGCTCTACAGAAAAAATGGAAGCTCCTATTGGAATCACATGGTTGCATTTTGGGGAAATTACAACCCTGAAGGGTGAATGCAATGATCTGAATGTGTCCCCCAAAATTTGTGTGTTGGAAACTTGATCTCCAATGTGGTGGTGTTGGGAGGTAGGGCCTCCTGGAGGGTATTTGGGCCTCAAAGTTGTCACCCTCATGAATGAATGAGTGCCTTTACCTGACCGGGTTTCTTATGAAAGGACAGGTTTGGCTCCCCTCTCGCTCTTGCTCTTTAGCCCTGTCTGCCCTTCTGCCATGGAATGATACGGCAGGAAGGCCTTCACCAGATGCCAGCCTCTCGATCTTGGACTTCTCAACCCACAGAACTGTGAACCCATGGTTTTCAGTTCATTATAGATGACTAGGTCAGAGGAAATCTGTTATAGCAGCACAAAACAGACTAAGACAGTGGGGAAAGGAGATGTCCTTCTGGAAAAGCAAAACTTTTGTTGATTAAATATTATATGGGGACCAGCAGATGGTGTAATGGTTATGTTGCTAGACTCCCATGTAGTTGACTGTGATTTGAGTCTTGGACCTGGGAGTTTAAAACTCATGCTGGGCATGAATACCTGTGTGCCCCAAATCCCAAGAGGAGAGAAGAACGGAGGAGACGAGATTGCGGCTTGGCCATCTCCCCTGGGAGGTGATTTCTCGCTTTCTGTCTGTCTATCTCTCTGGTGAGTGCATGTGCCCTATAGCAAAAATCTCTCAAAAAAATAGTAATAATAAGGGGACAGCAGTTGGCATAATGGCTATGTTGCTGGACTCCCACGTAGTCGACCACGGTTCAAGTCCCGGACCCGGTTGCTTAAACTCACACCGCATGCGTGTGCATGCGTGCCCAAGATCTGGAGAGGAGAATGGAGAAGGGATTGCGGCGTGGCCATCCCCCCTGGGGGGTGATTTCTCGCTTTCTGTCTCTGTTTTTCTGGCAAGCGCACATGCCCTATAGCAAAAAATGCCTCTCAAAAAAAAAAAAAAAAGATAATAATAACAAGTAATCCCCACCAAAGGACCATCAAGTATCAGAGCTAGGAGAAAATTTAGAGCTACTGCATCAATATGTGACCACTGGATACACATGGCTATTTAAATTTAAATTAATTCAGTTCCTAAATAACACTAGTTTGTTTTCAAGAGCTAGCGACTATATTGGGCAGCAAAGATAAAGAATGTTTACTTTATTGTAGAGAGTTATATTGGGGAGCATTAGTTTAGAGATTGCCGAGTAAGACTCCTTCATTTCATAGGTGAGAAAAATGAGCCCCTAAAGAGAGGAAGAGATTTAGATACATATGCAGAATAATTTAGGACCACAGGGGAAGAAAGGCAGCACAGCCGTGAAACACGCTGTCCAAGGTAATCCCACACAGGAAGGTTCCAGGTCAGCTTCTAGAGACCCCTCTGAGTGCGTCAGGCATGTGTGTGCCTCAGTCTGGAGCCAGCTAAAGCCGGCATGGGATCATAGACCCCACTAGGGTGCCTCTCTCTCTCTCTCTCTCTCTCAGATTCATGGAAGAAATAAGTAAGCAAATCTTTTTTTTTTTAATGTAAAAAAATAAAGAAAGAAAAGAATAAAAGACCGTTCTGTGGCCTCGTGGTTAAGATAGCCAAATCTCATGTGGCCAACTGCATAGTTCAAGTCCTGGACTCAGTGGCTTGAGAAACACAGTGGGCATAGATGTACGCATGCCCCAAGTCCCCAAAAGACGGAGAGATAAAGGAGAAAGGACTGTAGTATGGTCATCCCCCACTGGGGGGAGTGTACTTCCTCCTATCTCTCTCTGTTTCTCTGTCTCTCTCCAGCAAGCATACACACTCTGCACACACACACACACACACACACAACTAGGGCTATAGCCAGAATCAAAACTCAGGCCCTAGTTTGGGAGAAATGAAAGTGAAGGTTTTAATCAGGGGAAAACACACACACACAATTGTCATTCATATTTATAAAAGCAAAATGCTTATTGCATAGAATTTAGAAAGCTTTAACAAATATTAAGAAATTTAAAAAATCAACATACTTTTCATGACTCAGAGATTGTCGTAGTTAACATTTATAAATACACGTACCACTCTGCCTTTTTCTCTCTGTATTTCTACTTATAGACATACTTATATGGATAAAAACATATTTTTTGCATTTTATTTTGTCTCCTGCTTTTTTCGCAATATATTTGGATATTTTTACTTCATCAGATGTAGATTTGTACCATTTTTTTCTTTAAGGTGTTGGGAGTGTCCAGCACCTTAACCACCACGCCACCTGCTGATCTCCTCTTATTTTAATACTTGTGAGAGTTTAATTTTGAACAGGAAATTCTGAAAGCCTCCTTTGGAGAGGCCCTTGGAGAACAAGGAGACAGATTGTGGTCACAATATTCTTAGCAGAGGGAAGAATGTGGACAAAAGTCAAGTCGGTGACCAGACCCTGCCTATTAGAAGTCGGCCTTTGACAAATGCAAGAATTGGAGCTCAGGGACTCAGGGGAAGATTACCAAGGTAAAGGGTAATCAAAACGCTCAGCTCCCAGTCCAGGGCTTTGTCCTCTACAAAGCCCAGTCCTGCTTCTTCACACTGGCATTCAAGGCTCTGCGTCCTCTGGCCCTCACCCACTGTTGTTAAAATCACAGATGGCAACATATCACAGGTCATCCTCTGGGTCTGTTCCAGGCACAGACAGAGAAACTGAGGCCCATTGAGGGGAAGGATCTACGATCACTGGGCTAGGTAATAGCGATTGCTAGGGCGCAGAGAGCTCCCCTAGCAAGCCCAGCAACAAGCTGGAGCCTGGGTACATTCCACCAGCAGACCCACTCCCTGCCTTGAGTCTGCCTGGCCCCTGAGTCACCATCGCTGCCCGCTGCTGTGAGTCAGAGACTCGTTCTTCCCAGCTGAGAGCATTGCACTTAGCCTCAGGCCCTTCCCATGTACCCTGGTGAGCCAGGCGCACCCTCCAGCTAGATGAGATGTGGGAGTCTGCGGATGAGTGGCCTCGAGGCATGGCCTGCCAGCCTGGAAGCTGACCTACAGGGCCTAGGTATTTGGATGACTCAGAGAAAACCAGCAAGCTTTGTGCTGCCTGGAAGCCAGTCGCTGACCCTGCGTGCTCCATGAAGAAGCACAGGGCGGAAGGTACTAGCAACTGTCTGGGCTGGGGCGGATGAGAGAAGGCTTGCCACCTCTCTTTGGGCAAGTTCCTTCTCACCTCTGGCCTGGAAGCTGACCTACAGGGCCTAGGTATTTGGATGACTCAGAGAAAACCAGCAAGCTTTGTGCTGCCTGGAAGCCAGTCGCTGACCCTGCGTGCTCCATGAAGAAGCACAGGGCGGAAGGTACTAGCAACTGTCTGGGCTGGGGCGGATGAGAGAAGGCTTGCCACCTCTCTTTGGGCAAGTTCCTTCTCACCTCTGGATAGTGGCAGGGTGGGGAGGGGGGAGGGGTGGGATGTGGGGGAAACCACAGCTTTGCCACAAGATAAGCCTAGGTTGGAGTTAGAGCTTCCAATCTGCCTCTTACAGTGTGATCTTGGCAAGTTATTTAACTTTACTGGGCTTCTGAAAACAGAAAGACCTAGCTCACAGGGCTACTGCAGAGCTAAATGAGGAAGACCCGAAATGCCCTTGGCACCATGTAGGCACTGAGAAAGCCCTTGGTAACTGGCAGCTATTATTAAGATAATATTGAAGGGACCAGCAGTTAGCGTAATGGCTATGTCGTTGGACTCCCACGTGGTCGACCGCGGTTCGTGTCCCAGACCCGGTGGCTTAAAACTCACACCGGGCGCGTGTGCGTGTGTGTCCAAGATCCCGAGAGGAGAATGGAGGAAAAGGGATTGTGGCGTGGCCATCCCCCCTGGGGGGTGATTTCTCACTTTCTGTTTCTCTGTCTCTCTCTGTCTATCTGGCAAGCACGCGTGCCCTATGGCAAAAAGCCTCTCAAAAAAAAAAAAAAAGATAATATTGTAGAAAATGCTATCTCTTCTTGCATCTTTTACTATCCATCCACTCATTCACTTCAAAGATATTTACTGAGTGCCTACCAGGGAGACAGAGCTCAGAATAGGGCTTTCTGTGGGACTGGGATTACTTGATTGCTAATGTCCATGGTTAGGACCTTTGCTGAGCAGAGAAAGGTTGAATATCAACATATGTGGTTTCTGCCATTGTGGGACTTACACTCCAGCAGGGAAACTGAGGCAATAAAGAATGAATAAGAACCAAGAAAACTGCATATCTGCTGGAGAACGATGTGGGAGGCCACTTTGCATGGACTGGCCAGAGCAGCTTTCCTGAGGAGGGGTGTTTACACTAAGATGTGAGGGGTGAGCCATGAAAAGAAGCCAGCCTTGTGAAGAGGCAGGAGGAGTGTTTCAGGCGGGGCAGGGGCAAGGTGGGCACCAGTGCCAGGAGAAGCTTTGCTGTGGAAGGACAGCAAGGAGGGTTGCAGCAAGAGGGGAGCACTAGAGACTAAGGCAGGTCAGGGCAGGGCAGGGCAGGACCTTTCAGGCTGTTAAAACCTGTCCATTTCAGGCCAGCTGGTGGAATGGTAGTTAAGGCGGCTGGATCCCACATGGCCTACTACATGATTCAAGTCACAGACTCGGTGGATTGAAAAATACACTGGGCATATGTGCATGTGAGTCCAAAATCCCAAGAAGAAAATAGAAAATAGAAGAGAGATAAAGTTTTAATCAGGAAACACACACATGAAGAAAAGGAATTATGGCATGGCCATTCCCTCTGGGGGGGGGGGTATGCTCTCTCTCTCTCTTTCTCTCTCCAGGGAGTATACATGCCCCATAACAAAATAAAACAGAAAAGTTTATTTCTTTCTAAATACAAGTCTATGCCTCTGTAGAATGGGTTCCCAGAGCAAGACCCTGGAAATACCTAAGACAAATACCTAAGCTGGGAAAAGCTTGACCATTTTTCCAAGGGGGTACCTGTGTCCTATCCAGGCTGCTGTGAC
>NW_006159793.1:1752704-1757651 GCF_000334495.1 Tupaia belangeri chinensis
CAGGACTCTTGCAAGTGAACCCTTCCTGGAGCGAGTGGGGAGACCACACCAAAGCCACCCAGCCCTGCACTATTTCTGGCGGGCAGCCGGGCCCTGCAGCTGCATTCCAACAGCAAATCTGCCCAAGTGGTTGGATCTAAGGAATGCAGAGCCCACCCTTAGCCCAGACACAAGGAGCCTTTTCTTGCCCAAACCCCTGGGGTGAGGCTTTCCAGGGGCTGGGGGTCACCCGATTTCTGCTGTTTATGGTTAAGGCCTTTGCTGAGTAGAGAAAACACAGCTGGTAGTCAGGGGCCCAGCACAGCACCTGCAGGGAGAGACAAGGCAGAGGAGGGGTGGGGGCTGCCCGGCTCACGGGGTCCTCTCCTTCAGTCATGCTGGCATTTAAGGAGCTGCATCCACCGGTAACTGAGAGGACAGCCACCACAGTTCACACCCTAAACCTTCATCAGGATGAGGAAACTGAGGCCAGGGAGGAGAGGGGCCACCCAGCTAGAGAATAGCAGCCGTTAGCACTGAGAACTTACTGTGGTCAGGCTAGTAGGAGCTTGAAAACAGCTCTGAGTGTGGTTTTTCAAGAAACTGCCATTTTACAAATGGGGAAAACTGAGACTTCAAGAGATTGGAGTGCATGCCCAAGGCCAGCAACCACTGAGTAAAAGAATCAGGATTTGTGCTCAGGCTTTTTTTTTTTTTTTAAAGTTTTTGCTATAGGGCATGCCAGAAAGACAGAGAGACAGAAAGCGAGAAATCAACCCCCAGGGGGGATGGCCACGCCACAATCCCTTCTCCTCCATTCTCCTCTCGGGATCTTGGGCATGCGCCCAGCATGAGTTTAAGCTACCAGGTCTGGGACTCGAACCACTGTTGAGTGGGAGTCCAGCGACATATCCATTAAGCTAACTTCTGGCCCCATGCTCAGGCTTTCTAATACTCAAGCTCACTCTGGTTTTTGTTGTGTTTTATTTACTTATAGTACTTGTTTTTCCCTTAAAAGAAATCTTTTATTACTAATCTTAATGAAAACCCCATACTAGGCAAAGGTAAAAATAAAAGCAATGAAAATTAAATAATGTTAATAAATTCTAGCTGGATTCTTTTTTTTTTTAATAATTATTTTATTTGGGATCAGCAGTTGGCATAATGGCTATGTCGCTGGACTCCCACGTAGTCAACTGTGATTCAAGTCCTGGACCCGGTGGCTTAAACTCACACCGGGCATGTGTGCGTGCGTGCCCAAGATCCCGAGAGGAGAATGGAGGAGAGGGGCTTGCGGCGTGCCCAACCCCCCTGGCGGGTGGTGATTCTTGCTCTCTGTCTCTCTTTCTCTATCTTTCTGGCGAGCACATGCACCCTATAGTAAAAACCTCTCAAAAAAATAAAGAATTATTTTATTTAACTTTATCTATCTACCTGTCTATTTATTTATTTAAATGCAAGCAGAGGGTGGTTGTCCTCTAACAGCTGCCCACCCACATTCATTTCTGGCATGGGATATATTTTCTTTTCTTTGAAAAATCTTTACCTTTCTATTAGAAATTTCTATTTTCCTACTTTAAAAAAATAAATGTGAGCAGAGAGTGATGGGGGATGGGGGGAATAAGAAAGCAAGCCACCAGGTCTGGGACTCAAATCACAGTCGTCCATGTGGGAGTCCCGATCCCTTAACCACCATGCCACTTGCCAGCCCCCAATTGTAGCTGGATTCTAGGTGCTGCTCAAAGAGCTGAGCCTGAAGTCAGCAGGTAGCACAGTGGGTTAAGGTGTTGGACTCCCACATGGATGACCACAGTTTGAGTCCCAGACCTGGCAGCTTGAAACTCACACCAGGTGCATGTGTGTGCATACCCAAAATCCCAAGTGGAGAATGGAAAAGGGCCATTCTCCTGGGGAATGATTTCTCACTTTCTCTGTCTCTGTCTCTCCAGAAAGCACATGCTCCCTATAGCAAAAATCTCTCAAAAAAGAAAGAGAAAGAAAGCTGACCTGGAGGCCTCCTCTGTGCTGATGAAAAGGAGAGATTAGCACACTTAGAAAGGTGCCAGTGAGACCCCTGCCAAACTGAGGCTTTCTCCTTGAACAATCTAAAGACTACAATTGAAATGAAAAGGGAATCACTTTGCACAGCGTGTTTCACTGTTATTTACTGCAGTGTGGGTAGCTACGTGATCATCGCTAGTCTGTCCAGCAAACATTTATGGCTTTCTGCCTCCCAGGCATGTAGAAGATTGACACCTCCTGGTCCATTTGTGATTGGATGGGGCCACATGACCAGTTCAAGCTCATCCTGAATTGCATGTTACTTCTGGGCTAGAATGCCTGGTTCCTGGTGGGAGGCTGTCCAGTACTCTTTTCCAGAGCCCCAGAGCCTGGTACGCAGAGTGAGGACAGTGCAGAGGAAACAGAGCCCCCAGCTGAGCCACGATGGTTATGTAACTCGAGCAAGAAATAGGCTTTGGTGTTTTAAGCCACTGAGACATTCAGGTTGTTTATGTACTGCAGCATAGCTTAAGCATTTCCAGCAAATCAGTGTGTCATCCAGGTTCATCTCAAGGCCCTGCCCCCCGTTTTCAGAGCCCCCGTCCTTAATCACTGTGCTGTGCTGGACACTGGCCAAGACTGGAGCAAAGTGGTCACATTTCTCATACAATGAATGCTCTTACCTGTACGGTTGCCTCCTTCCCCACCTTCCCTGCCTTGAAAAACTACCTGTTTCTTGGGACCAGCAGTTAGCATAATGGCTATGTCGCTGGACTCCCACGTAGTCGACCGCAGTTCAAGTCCCGGACCCGGTGGCTTAAACTCATACCAAGCATGTGTGTGTGCATGCCCAGGATCCCGAGAGGAGAATGGAGGAGAAGGGATTGTGGCATGGCCATCCCCCCTGGGGGGGTGATCTCTTGCTTTCTGTCTCTCTGTCTCTCTCTGGCGAGAGCACTAGCCTATAGCAAAACCTCTCCAAAAAAAGCAAAAAAACAAACAAACAAACAAACAAAAAAAAACTCCCTGTTTCCCAAAAGCTTTGCTATGTGTTTCTCTCTGCCAGGAATGATAGGCACCGTCATCCTTCTTCAGCAGAGGCATGGCGAAGACACAGGCTGCTTGTGTTTGGATCAGGCTTCCTATTGGCCAGCTGCGTGACTGTGGGCTGGTCCCTCAACCTCACTGGGCCTCAGTTCCCTCATCTACTACTCCCTGAGCTGCTGCTGCAAGGATTCAGGGTGTTAATATACATGCACTATGTAAATCAGTGTCCAGCATATAGCGAGCTATTTCTAAGCATTAAACGATCAATATCCCTGCTTGGCGCCCGGCTTCTGTGTCACCATTTCTGTGACACCTTCTATAGCCCTGCACAGGACATGCTCCTGGCCCACTCTCAGAGTAGGTTCATGGGGCTCTCTGCACTCTATAGGGTGGAAGTTCCTCAGGCAGAGCTGGTCCTCGCCATCGGGATCTCCCTGCCTCCATCGACAGTGCCAGCCCGTGGCCTTGGATACAGGCCAGGGCAGGAAGGGGGCCTGGGCCTCAGCGAGGTTCCCACAGGGACAAGAAGGCTCTAGGTCTCAGTCTTCCTCTGGAGGGTCTCATGGAGCCAGTGCATTAAAAGCCTGGGACCCTCTCCCTTACTCCTGGAGAGTCACTTCGGATACCGGGTGTGTTTGTCTCTTGGGCTGCCATAATGAAATGCCATGAGCTGGGTGGCTGAAACCATAGACATCCAGGGCCAGCAGATGGTGCAGCGGTATGTCGCTGGACTCCCACACGGCCGACTGCAGTTCGAGTCCCAGATCTGGTGGCTTGAAAATCACGCCAGGTGCATGCCCAAGATCCCGGGAGGAGAATGGAAGAGAAGGGATCGTGGTATGGCCACCCCCCCCAAAGGGGTTATTTCTCACTTTTCTTCTCACTGTCTTTCTCTCTCTCTCTCTCTCTCTCTATCTATCTATCTATCTATCTATCTATCTCTTTCTCTCCCCAGTAAGCACATATCCTAAAGTAAAAACCTCTAAAAAAACAACAACAACAAAAAACTAAAAATCCATCCTCTCACAGGTCTGGAGGCTGGAAGTCCAGAATCAAGGTGTGAGCAGGGCCACGCTCCCTCGGAGACTGGGCAGAATTCTTCCTTGCCTTGTCCTGGCTTCTGCCAACGGCTGCTGAGCATTGGCATCCAGGATCCCTGACATGACTGCAATGTCTGGCCCTGCTGCCACATGCTGGTCCCTGCGTGTCACTGTCTTCACATGGTATATTCTATGCGCATCTCCTACCTCCGAGGAGGACACCAGCACGCCGCCCCCACCAAGCCAGTGTGAGCTCATCGTAGTCTGCTTTCCTCTGTGAGACTTGGTTTCTGAATGATGTCACTTCTGCAGGTACTGGGGTTAGGACTTCAATATATCTTTTGAGAGGACAGGACGCAGCCTGTAATGCCAGGAGTGAGTAGACCTCTGGCTTTTTTCCTGGGAGGGGCAGAGACACCTGGAAGAGGATCAAGTAAGGGGGTCTGACCTGGGCTCTAGGACACCCGGACTCACCCTTCCGCTCCTGGCATGACCGTGAGCACTGCCCTTATGCTAGACCTCCTTCTTCATGGGAAGATGAGGAGAAACACCCTCCAACAACAACCAGGATCTTGTGAGATCCAAAGGAGGTCAGGAAATGCCAAGGGGGTTTGCAGCCTGAAAACCCGTGCAGACAAGCAGGCCGCTCCCAGGCCCTTGCAGCCTCTCGCGCTTCTCGTAGGAGCTCAGCACAGACCTGAGGATGGTGTTTCTACACGACTTAGTAACTACCTCTGCGCCCCTGAGGTTGCACCTTCAGCCCTCCCGCTCTCCTCATTCCTGGAGTTCTCTCTGTGAACTTGCCCTTTTCCCAGCCTTCCTTAGTTTCATCACTGGGCTCCCCACGTCTCAGTTTCCCTCTCAGTAAAATGGGAAGAGC
>NW_006159793.1:1757682-1763730 GCF_000334495.1 Tupaia belangeri chinensis
ACTTCCCAGGTCGCTGCAAGGATCAAATGCAGAGGCAGCAGTTAACTCAGCATGGTGGCTGATGGGGTAAACTCGAGTGAAAGCCACAGACACTCATCCTATGGGAAAGCAGCGCCCTGGCCGTGGAGAAATGGCGTCCTGGCCTCTGTTCAGGTGCCCAGCCAGCAGCCTGTGGTTCAGACCGTCTTGGTGCCCTACCAGGCTTCACGGAGATGAGCCCGGTTTGTCTGGAAACCCTCCTGGTCAGTCTCACCTCATGGCCCCGTCTGATACTAATTCTTCGCCTTCTTTTTTTTTTTTTTTTAAAGGTTTGCCATAGGGTGCATGCGCTTGCTGGAGAGGAGAGGGAGAGAGAGAGACAGTGAGAGAGGAAGTGAGGAAGCACACCCCAGGAGGACAGCCACGTTGCAATCCCTTCTCCTCCGTTCTCCTCCTGGGATTTTGGGCACACACGCACGTGCATCCTGTGTAATGTTCAAGCCTCCAGGTCTGGAGCTCCAACCATGGTCTGCCGCGTGGGAGTCCAGCATCTTAACCACTAAGCCACCTGCTGGCCCCTGTCCTAATTCTAGTCTGCACAAGGAGGGCCTTAGGTTACATAATCTCTGAGAGACCCAGTCAGCTTTCTGGTCATGTGACTTTAGCCTGGGGTGGCTCCAGACCTGTGGACAGGCAGAGTGGCAGGAGTCTGGATGAAAGCCAGGACTTCTGGTTCTGTCTCCTGCCCCACCACTGGCCTGCTTGGGTAATTTCCTTCTCCGGGCCTATTTCCTCCTTCATCACAGATGACATTGACCTGGATACAAATCCTTCCAGTTTGCTTTTCTATAGTTCAACCACCAACCCCTTGGAACATGGCAAGGTCACCCTCACCACCTGCTGTGCCCTCAGCCAGGAGCTCCGTCCTGTGTCCACATGGTGCACGTCTTCACTTCAGTCAAGCCTTCAACACTGAGCAAAGCCTTCCCTTGCCACCCAGGCTAAAACCACACGGACACACAAAGTCTTGTTACTGCTATTCCCTAAAACACGGTATTGGAGCCAGCAGGTGGCGTGGTGATTGGTGGCACTGGACTCCCACCTAGCCAACCGCAGCTCTGAGTCCTGGACCTGGTGGCTTGCTTTCTCCCTTTCTCTCTCTCTCTCTCTCCTTGGTCAAATTAAAATAAATAAATAAATAAATAAATAACAAATAAAGTTAAATGAAAAAAAAATTCTAAAAAAAAAAAAAAAAAACACGGTATTAACCAATATGATACACATATATTTGTAACTTAACTTTTTGCCAGGCTCCCTCGCCAGCATATCAGTCCTACCATGTCAGGAACCTTTTCTATCTTGTTCAACATGGTCTCCCAGTGCCTGACAGAGGGTCGAGTACCCACTGGGTACTTTGCATATTGTAGAAGGAAAGGAGGGAGGGATTTTTACCTGTATCTGTCGAATTTAGCGTGCAATGATCTCAAATGCCTTTGTTTTCTCACCCTGGATGCTGAGCTATGACGTTCTAGCCTGCATGTGTCTGTCTAACTAGTATTTATTGCTGGCCAGCTCTGCCCAGGCCCAGGCACAGCGCTGAGCCCAGGGACATGGAGTGGAGTCTGGCGCCCAGGTCCACTGTTCCTGGGTCTTACGTCTGCTCAGGAAGGTATAAGCCCACAGGAAACCCACATGGTAAACCAGGACTGTGGTCAGTGCATGTTCCTGAAGAGCAAGGTACCATGTGGCATTGAGATGAGGGACAGGCTGGGGGACAGTCAGGGGTGAGCGTCTCAGAGGCCCTGAGTGGTTCCTTAGGGGCAAGAAATCGGCAGGACCAGTCCTGGACCGTGGCAGCCCAGGATAGGGCCCAGCCCTCCTGCTTGCACCTGCCTGTTTCCAGGAGGACTCTCTCTGCTTCCTCGGACTCCACTCCCCAGCCCTGCTAGGCCAGGGCCCTCTCTCTCTCTCTCCACTCCACACACAACTGTCCCTCACTCTCTGAGCTCTCCCTGCCTTGCAGTAGACTTACAGGTGCCAGCTCTCCTTGAGTGCCCCTCCTCTCCATGCTAGACATATACTGGGGTCAGGCTCTGAGACACTCCCTGGCTTTCCCTCTGCTCCGTGTTTTAGACCAGGCTCCGTGCTCTCCAGCTAAACCTCAGGGCACCAGCTCTTCAACTCACTCCACTCTTTCCCCCCGAGGCTTGGGCACAACCTCATAATTATTCCTTAAGTCAGGACCCCAAGTGACACTGTGATGCACAAGGGTGGCCATTTCCAGGCAAGCTGCACTTAATATTAACTGTGCCCCTGCACCAGCCCCGGCACCACAGTGTGACCTCCAAGGGTGCGATGGCTCGTTCCGTCTCGTGGATGAGAACCGGTGGCACTTGCCTTAGTGAGTGGCTGCACAGGGCCCCCCACCCACGGCGGCAGGCACCAAAGCCCTCTGCGCGCCCCCTCTCCTCTGCGCTGCCTCCGAGCCCATCTGCTCCGTTCCCTTGTGGCAGGGCTTGTCCAGGGCCACCGAGTGAGCCAAGGGCCTGCTCCTTTTCCAGGGAATCCAGCTGCTTCCTCTAATGAAGGGATGGGATAGGGTTGGGAGGAGATTAGATTCATAAAACTCTCCAGCTTGGGAGACAGCACTGGACTCCCACAGGGTGGTCCAACCGCAGTTCTAGACCAGACCTGGCAGCTTGAGGGTCATGCCAGGCATGTGTGTTTGCGTGACCAAGATCCCAAAAGGAGAATGAAAGCAAAGAGATTATGGTATGGCCATTCCTCCAACCCCCAGGGGAGGGATTTCTCCCTTTCCTTCTATCTCTCTCCGGGGAATGCAAGCACTCTATGGCAAGGACCTAAAACGCACACACGCGTGCGCGCACGCACACACAAACTCTCAAGCTGGGCCAGAGCTTGGAGAAGGGATTTGGCTAGGGATTCTGTTCTCTGGGTGCTTTTGTAAACAGCCACTGCCGGAGCTGACATTTACCCGCGCCAGGGACATTAGCAATGACGCCTGCAGTGGCTGGCTTAGTCCTGCACAGACTATTAGCCCCACTTTACAGATGGAGAAACTGAGGCGCGGAACAGCTCCATCTACACAGCTGCCAGTGACAAGGCTGTGATCGCGCTCCAGGCTCTGAGGCCAAGCTCTTAAGCTCCGATGAAACATTTCTTGGGTAGTTCCTAACATAGCGATTGTACACAGAGTCGCCCAAGTTCATCTCCGCCCCAACCTTGGAACGCACGAGGGCAAAGGGACCTGTCATCACATCCCCCAGCACCCACCCCGGCCCTGTCCTCCACCTTCTGAGCATTTGTCCTTGACACTGGAGACCATTTATAAAGCGATAGGTCTGGATCCCTTTTAGAAGAAAAATACGATTTACTTTTCCACTCAACAAGCCCATGTTTCTCTCCCCTACCTCCAGCCCCAGTGTTTATTTCAGCAACAAAATAGACTTTGAAGTCCTCACTTCTTGAAAGCCAGGGGGGAGAGGAGGCACTGCAAACAGTTCAAAGCATGTCCACATTTGGGTTGGAACATGACCGTTTTTTAAGGATTAGTAACAGGTTTTGGAGTTCATGGCCTCTGCTGCTCTTTCAAGGTGAAAATAATAATAATAATAATAACCCCTGAATTATCAGAGCTGTCCAGAGTTCTAGGGAGAGAAATTCTGAGCGAGGGCTGCCAGAGGGTCTCCCCAGACGTCTGATGAGAAAGACCCCAAATGCTAGCCCAAGGGCAGCTACCCACAGCCCCGCAGCAGAGACAGGAACAGTGAGGGTTTCCTTCCTTTCATCTGAAAGGTGGCCTTTTTTCAAGTCACCGGGACCAGGACTTGAACTTCCAAGTCGGCTATGTGGGATCCAGGCAACAAGCCCATGTTTCTCTCCCTTCACTACCACGCCACCAGCTGGCCCAAAGATCGTCTTTAACCACAGCGTAGTCAGCCAAACATGGGGCCCTTTAAAGCGGGGGGAACCCTATACAACTGCTCAGGGTGCACAACTGATGCCAGCCCTACCTCTGGGCCTGGAAGTCAGATTTTTATATTATTTATTAATTATTATTATTATTATTTTGCTACAGGGCACATGTGTTTACCAGCAAGAGACAAGAGAAAGAAAGAGAGAGGAGAAAGCTCCCCCCCATGGGGAAAGGTCACATACGATCCCTCCTCCTCCATCTCTCCCTCTTTCAAGGACTTCGGCACACACACACACACACACACACACACATACACCATACACACACACACACACATGCAGCCAATATGTTTCCTGAGTCACTGGACTGGAACTCCAAGCGTTTGGTCGGCCATGTGGGATCCAGCTGCCTTAACCGCCAAGCCACGGAGCTAGCCCTCAGGCTCTTTTCTCTACACACCACTGTGTCCCATTAGATCGTGGAGTTGAGTTAGAGAAAGCGAAACCTGAAATTAGCTGTCAGTAAGATCGATAGCATCCCTGTTCTGTCTGGTATAATACGCACTATGCCAAATGATTCACCAGTGGTTGTGGGAGAATGGGTAAGGCCAGAGGTGAAGTTTTCCTACTTTTTTGTATAACTAAGTTTCAATGTAAGGATGGTTTTCCTTCAAATGAAAAAGAAGTGGGTGCTTTTTTTGTGTCAGGACTTTTACTTTAGGACAGGGAAGAGTTTGAGCTCCTGGCCATTCGCCCAGCTTCCTTTGCAGAGCCGCTGGCTCCTCTTTGACTATCATCCCTCTGATCCCGGACTCCTGCCCACTCCACTGCAGGGCCCCAGACTGGCTCTGCCCTATGGCTAGCTGTCAGGTGCAGAGTGTCTTGTGATCAACCAGAGCACAGAGGCAAGTGGAGAGGCAGTGGGCCTGGGGTGAGGGGGTGGGAGGGGGACTGGGGCTAGTCCTGCTCAGCCTTGAATGTGCTGTGTGGCTTTTGACAAGTCCTTTTCCCTCTCTGGGCCTAAGATTGCCGTAGGGTCCTATCACCCAGTATAGTCTACATCTCAGTTACAGCAACGGTCAAGGAGGTGACTCAACCCAACCTTTCTTCCATTGCCTCCTTTCCAGGATGGCCTGGAGAAAGTGGGCATGGATAGTAGAAAGAGGAGGTCCAAGTTGGAAGTACTCCAGTGAGCAGTATCTGCACTTCTTGGGACCTCTGTCTTCTCTGCTCCAGACTTTCTGTGCCTTCCGACGGTCCAGAATAAACCTCAAGCTCCTTCTCCCAGCCCCGCCAGCCCTTTCTGCTCCCAATCCTGCCTCTTACACATGTCCCACCTGCCATGTTGACCTCCCTACCTTCCCGCGGAGCTCATGGCCCCTCAGGGCCCTTGCACTGGCCGTTCCCTCTGCCTGGAACTCTCTTCTCCAGATCTGGACCCGATGCCTCCTTGGAGTTTGAATTTTGAGCCCCAGCTGTAATGTCACTGGCAGAGAGGTTTCCTGAACTACCCAGCCCCTCTGTCCCATGAGATCACGTCCATGTCCTCAGCATCTGTTGTAATCTGTTCCTTCGTGTGCATGTCTATTGTCCATGCGTGTCACCTCCTCCCATTCCAAACAGCCACAACCGCACCAGCAGGGGCCTTCTGTCTGTCTCCCCAGCGTGTCCTCAGTGCTTAGATGCTCTGTAAATATCTAATGAAGGCGAGGACGAACTGGCCTCCACTTGCCTATCAATTTAACGAGACCATAAGGAGAGCTGAGCAGCTCTGGATGCGGGTGCCTGGCACAATGTGAAAAGAAGGGAGCCTCTGCCCAAGAAACACAGACACGACATTTCACACCCAGTTTGGAGAGGAGGTCCCCAGCTCCTCTGAAGACTACCCCAGAATCTCTGATCTCCCTCTGAGGTTTTCTGATATGGAAACGGAAAACGAAGATCAAATGGCCGTTTCCTTGACTGTGGAAGGTGCTCAGGTGCCCCCTCTCTGTGGGCTTTACAGTTCTTCATCTGGAGACAGACGTGTCCCTTGGTGCCCCGTCCCACACTCCTGTCCCTGACTCAGTAGACCCTCCTTGGCTGGCCAATCTGGACCCTGCTAGTCTTGCTCCTCCCGTGGCTTGCCTCCTC
>NW_006159793.1:1763926-1793470 GCF_000334495.1 Tupaia belangeri chinensis
CCCCCCCCCCCCCCCCCCCTGCCACTAGGATCTTAAGACAGCAGACACAGGCCCCTGGAGAAATAGTCTCCCTTAATACCAACACGGTCCCCATCTATAAAACCTTTCAACTTCATAAACTCGTAACTGCAGAAATCTGTCCAAACATTCCGGGGCGGTTGTAACTATTGGTGTTGGCTTGCAGACGTGAGCTGAGCTGCCAGGGCTTTAATGAGGAAATACTTAACAGTCCCAGCCTAGGGTAACGGCCAGGGAGGGCAGGGAGCCCACAGACGGGTGCCAAGGAGCCGTGAGCTGGCCTCGCTGGACACAGGGGACAAGACAGGCTATCGATCGTCCTCTCAGGAAAGTGAAATTGGCTTAATCCTGTTAGCCTTTGGGGATGTGGGTAGAAGAGTGCGATATGGGTCAGAGATGGTGGACAGCTGGCAAGAGCAGGGCTGAGCTTGGGCTGAGCTCGTGTGTTGAGACCCGTGTTGCCAGACAGACGAGAAAGGCGCTTTCTCCTTCCCAGGCTGGGGCGCGCTGTCTTTTCCATGATTAATGTGGAGAGAACGACTTAGACGCTTTTGAGGGCCGGCGGGGAGAAGTGGTCCTTTTTTCCTCCTCCCCAGGCGCCTGTCTGGAGGATGGTGGGCAGGGGAGGTCAGTCTGTTGGTGGAGGCTGCTGCGGGCCACCTGGAACTTGCACAGGAATCCACATCACTGAATACCCAAGGCCCCAGGCTCCCCGGACGCTGGGCTGCGGGTGACCTCAGGAAGACAGGGCTGCCGCAGCCCAGCCAGGCAAC
Organism: Tupaia belangeri chinensis; assembly: GCF_000334495.1. Taxonomy (NCBI): domain Eukaryota; kingdom Metazoa; phylum Chordata; class Mammalia; order Scandentia; family Tupaiidae; genus Tupaia; species Tupaia belangeri. Next base: position 1,764,718 of record NW_006159793.1, read on the forward strand.
TGCAGAGAAGCGACTACCCATGGCAGTTCCCCTCCCACCAGCCACATGAAACAGTTCTTGGGGAGAGGGAGAGAGAACAGATTTCAGAAGTGGGTGTGAAAATTGGGGCCTGGCAGACGAGGTGCTGTCAATGAGAAGGGGACAACTCGGTGGCTTTGGGCCTCCTGGAAACTGCATCCCGAGGAGTTCCCTTCAGTCGGTTATCAGGAGAAAGGGGCTATTGGCTGTGGGGTTGGAGGAAGCTGTTGTCCCACCCTGTCCCCTGCCAGAGCCCCCTCTCTCCAGAGCCACAGAGACCCCAGGTGGCATACTCTGTGCCTGTGGCCAGGTGGGCAGTTCTAAAAGCTGGACGCACAGACGTGCTGCACCAGAACGGTGCACCTGACCCAGCTGCACGGTCGGGCAGTACCACACCCTGGAGGCCTAGTTGTCAGGGCATTGCCCTGGACCCAGGAGGGCCATAAATGCCAGGTGCATGGAGAAATGAAGTTCGCTCTTGCCGAAGCTAAGAGATAGGAATCTCTCCCAATAGGGAGATGGATTCCTTTCCCCTTCATCTCCTCAATGGCTCTCAGGACCTTGCCTGGCCTGGTGTCCTGGTCCCCATTGAGATTCTCCAAGACTCCCTGGTGAAGGAGCCCTACTCTCTCTCTCTCTTTTTTTTTTTTTTCCTTTTTTTTTTTTTTTTTTTTTTTTTTTTTTTTTTTTACATTGAATCGCATATAACTTTACAGTGTCAATTGCCAGAAAGAGAGAGACAGAGAGACAGAGAGACAGCAAGGGAGAAATCACCCCCCAGCGGGGATGGTCACACCGCAATCCCTTCTCCTCCATTCTCCTCTCAGAATCTTGGGCATGCATGCACATGCAGCAGCGTGAATTTAAGTCACCGGGTCCAGGACTCAAACCACGGTCGACTACATGGGAGTCCAGGGACATAGCCATTACGCCAACGGCTGGTCCCAAGGAGCCCTACTCTCTTTACAGATAAGGTTTTGGTTTTTTTTAATTTAATCTGATTTTATTCATTTATTTATTCTCCACATTTTATTGATTCACAAAATACCTTAAACTAAAAATATGGACAAAGTTAGAACCTAGTTATAAGTGCACTGTAATTTTCTTCTGAAACATTTTTTTAAATTAATTAATTTACATTCATTCCCTGAGCAGCATCACAGCATACAAAATGTGATTTCCCATCCAGAACATACTGCACAGTGGCTTAATCAGCTTGCAGAGTTGGGGACAAGAAAAGGACTGGCTGTTAGACAGGAGAGACTGAGGCCCCAGAAAAAAACTGAGCTCAAATCTTAGACTGGATTTTCCTTTGGCGGCCATCTGGCAACGCCAGCTCAGAAATAGAGAAGGCTATATGCGCCCCAATCTCCCCCACACGGCACTGCCCCATTTCCTCCCATAGGACTCCCGGCCATGGCCTCCTCCTCTGCTCCCATCTCTACCGGGGCCCCAGCAGATTGGTCCTCCGCAAAGCAGAGGCCCGGCCGGGGCCAGAAGAGCCTCAAACACTTTGTCATAGCCCAGGCAGCCCAGACAAAAAGACAACAGAAACGGGGTTGGGGGCCTGGAGGTGGCATGGAGATTATGGCAGATGGACCCCACATGGCCAATTGCGCAGAGGCTTGGACTCAGAGGCTTAAAAATCACTCCAAGCATGTGTGTGTACATGTCCAAAATCCTGAGGGGAGAATGGAGGAGAAGGGATTATGGTATGGACCCCTCTGGAGCGCTTTCTCTCTCTGTCTCTCTCTCTCTCTCTCTCTCTCTCTCTCTCTCTGTGTGTGTGTGTTGAGCACACGTGCCCTATCGCAAAATTAATCATTATTATTATTATCATTAAAGAGCAGAAGCAGGGACAGAGGTCAGGAAGGCTGATTTCAGCCTTTCTCTGCCAAAAAGCCTAGTGACTGTGAGGGGGCCCTTTTCAAAGAGCCCTAGTATTTGAAGAGCACATTTTGTAAGGCCCTTGACTACATACAGTTCATCCTGTCTTTCATCTCTTGGAGCCTCAGTTTCCCCACATCAAAATGGGCAGAGGGGTGAACTGACAGATGACCTCAAGACTCCCCCTCTTGGGAACCAGCAGTTAGCGTAATGGCTATGTCGCTGGATTCCCACATAGTCGACCACGGTTCGCGTCCCGGACCCAGTGGCTTAGAACTCACGCTGGGTGTGTGTGCATGCGTGCCCAAGATCCCGAGAGGAGAATGGAAGAGAAGGGATTGTGGCGTGACCATCCCCCCCTGGGGGGTGATTTCTCGCTTTCTGTCTCTATGTCTCTCTCTGTCTGTCTGGCGAGCGCAAGCGCCCTATAGCAAAAAAATCTCTCTCAAAAAAAAAAAGGCTCCCCCCCCTTTGCTAACATGTTGTGAGAGACTGTTGTATAGTATCTCATGTATTATATTGTTCATTTTAGGGCCTATGGTGCTAAGATCCAGGGTGCAGGGATTCTGGGATGCTGGGCTTCTCTAACCCACTAGGCTCGGATTCTCTGAATCTGTGACTTTCTTGTTCCAGGACTGCATATGTCAGCGTTTCCCAAATTTCGCTCGTTGCCCCACCACCTTTACACGGAGCTATGTCTGCATAGCACCTGTATTATTATTCACTTCGTATTTTTCTTTAAATAGACTCTTTTTAACTTAAATAAGTGTCTTTAAAATGGAAACTTTATATCACTACGGCAAATGGAAAACCAGTCTCACCTGCCATAAATAGGAGCTAAAAGTAAAAATAAATACAATAAAAACAATGCTATTAAATTCTAACTAGATACTGTTGCCTGCCAAGGGCTCCAAGCCCAAGGTTTGCTCTTTAAAAAAATTTTTAGTGTGTGTGTATATACACACACACGCACACACGCACTAGCAAGACTTAGGGAGGTATTGAAAACACGTTGGCATCAAATTGGAAGGGGATAATGAGGAGGACTGAGGACATAGCTGAACTTTTCATCTCCTCCCCACGAAGGGGTCTGTACCGGTCAGCGCCATACCTGGACGTCACCTAGGCCCATCACACTGGCGTGGCCCTTCGCTAGGTTAAAAGCACTCTGCTGTGTGGGTGAAGGAGACTGAGATCTCACCTCCCACACACGTTGATCAGAGGGCCCAGTTGGTTCCTTCTCTGCATCGTTGCAAAGTCAGTCCCTCACAGTAGGCCTGGGGTTCCCTCTGCTCCTCTCCCTCGGGGTAAGAGGAGGAAGACAAGAAACCCTCCAAGCCGATTACCTGGAGCCTGTTGGAGACATCAGTGGCCCTGGAGTCCCCAGCAGGACTCAGCCAGGCTAAGGTGCGCTTGCTTTGTGCAGGTCTGGAGGGAGCTGAGCTTGGTGCGATGCCTTTACCTGTACTGCAGACAGAGCAGGCACGACCCCTGCGGCACTGGGCCACACAGTCAGGAGAGAAGGGACTGTGAGGAGAACCTGTTGTGATCCAGCATATCGCTAGAGGCTTGAGGCTGTGTTCCCCCTCTTTGGGGTTGGCTACAGAGGACAGGACCTGTAGGCAGGAGGACCCAAGTTCTAATCTGAGAAAACTGCTGACCCTCCTCTATACAAAAATGCACTAAATTTCATTCCATTTCTGGGTGATCACAGACTTCCAAGTTCCCCTCACAGACATTATCACATCTTTCCGAGTTTTTATTCATTTATTTTTTTTCATGGGCAAGAGAGACAGAGAGAGAGCATCCCCAATGGGGTCTTGATATCATGATCTTCCCCCAGCTTCAGCTAGCCTGGATCATGGACATATGCAGGCCTGCTGTAGTCAAGGAGGTCTCTGGGCGCCAACTGGGAACCCTTCCATATGGGTCAGCCTCGCAGAGCATCCTGCTTTACCGCTGTATCACCATCCAGTCCCACCACAGTTCGTAATCCAGGTTAAGAACCATTGACTTAGATAAATGCATAAGAAAAAGAGGAGTCTGGAGCAAGTCTCCAGTTTGAATTCATTATTTTTCTTTCATGACAGAGGGCACATGCAAGCTCACTAGCAAGAGAGAGAGAGCGAGAGAGAAAGAGAGAGCGAGAGAGAAAGCACTCCCCAACGGGCCCTGGTCACGCCATAATCCTTGTACCTTCAGCGTTCCACCCATCAGGATCCAGGGAACATGTGTGTGTGGGCTGGCATATTTTTTCAAACTGACAGAGCCGAGACTTGAACCCCAGTTGGCCATGTGGATCTAGCTGCCTCTGCACAGCTCCTCACTGCTACAATATAGGGCTGGCTCTGAACTTGAATTCTTAAACAAGAGCACCACACAAGGTCTTGGGAGAGGCTAGAAACACCCAGAATTGAATGCCTTGGGACCTGGGGTGCTTTGGTCAGAGGGAGAAAGCAACAGGGGGAATTTGGCATGAAATAAATTATGTTCCATTTTCTCTGTGCTTTTTGCTAAACAAAGCAGTTCTTTACACTGTTTTTGAAAGACCAAGCCCATAAGCTTCAAAACATAAGCAAGCAGAGCCTCTTAAATCATTGGAGAATTGTATGTGAATATAATTATCGGATTAAATCGTCTGTTTATAATGAACAGAGACCAGAGCTGAGAATTTACGACCTCCGTGATCAGATGTAGACAGGCAAAGAATGAAGAGGGGTCCCTGTGGGGGTAAGGCCCCATCCCGAGAGGTCCTGCTCAGTTGCAAGACCACTAGCTAGAAACTGCCTCCTTCCTTGTGAATGTGCGCCTCGGGATGACAGCATCCTGATGGGCAAGGCAAGCTCTAAGGAGTGAAAATACGCTTTTGATCGTTAAGTGGTCGTAATTGTAAAGGTCACAGCGAAAGCAGCCGGCACTACGGTTCCACTCAGCAGTCTCATGGCAAAGGACAAAGGACCCGGTGGCCAAGCACGGTTGGATCGAGCCTGCTCTGCAGCCAAAGGATGCAGCCCCCTCAGTGACTGTGGGGGTGGAAAGACGGAGAGTCAAAGCCTCCCACACTTTCATGTCGATCTGAATCACCCAGGCATCTTGTTACGACATGGATTCTGATTCAATAGGACTGGAATGCAGCTGAGATTCTGAATTTCCAACAAGCTCCCAGGCAATGCCGCTGATGCTATTCACAGCCACATGGTGACAGAGGGGTCCACGGTCATGGGAGTGACAGCAGAGCAAGGCTCAGCACAGGAACTTGGGATCAGATAGGTTTGTTCACAAACCCTGGCTTCTCCACCCCTCAAAGCTGAATAACCTTAGCTCCTCAGCCTGTTTGAGACTCAGCTCCTTATCTGTAAAGCAAGAATCGTAGGCAGGATTATTTGTTTATTCAATAAATATGTATTAACATCTACTATGTGTCAGGCTCGTGGTAGGCCCTGGGGATGCTGCGGTGAGACAAAACAGACCCAGTTCCTGCTGTCGTGATCTGACGGTCTTTGGGATGATGGATGTGAAGTCTTTAGCACAGTGCCTGGTACTGGTAAGAGTGCAACAAATGGAATCTATTTTTATTAGGAGTAGGATACTGTCATCAATTTCAAGCACCCAGGGGAGGGAACTCTTCAGTGAAGTGCTGACTTCCTGAAAGGATCCGGGGACTCATTCTGCACTGCAGGGGATACAGATGTGAGGAGGGCTGGTCCCTCCCCTCCACCAGCTCCTCGCTTCGTGGGGAAGATGCATATTTAGCCCAAGTGGCTCCTCTAAGCCCCCAAGATCTCCCTGTAGCACCAGTTAGACACAGAGTTCACTCTGCGCACACCCTGGGCCCTGACTGCTGGCCTCTCCCTTCGGAGTCGGCCATGGTTCTCTTGATTGGCCGGGCGCCAGCCCAAGTTTTGTCACTCTGCCTCCCATTTCTACTCTTTCCTTACCACGTTGACTTGAAAAAGGCTGTTCCCTCCTCAGCAATGATTGTGACCCAAATCCTCCCAGCCAGACAGCCTATAGATCTGTTCAGAGCTTCCAACCACCTCCTAGGCATCCCTACCTCTCTGCCTACTGGGGCAAACCAACCGATCGCTACACATTATCCCCAGGCAAAGGCTCAGCTGCGCAAGGAGAGTCTGGGTATGAAGACGTTATTCATGGTGCAGCTGAGGGAATGACAGCATGGGGTCGCCTCCGTGTAGGCATGGTTAGACACCTGGATCTGGGCCTCCCTGTGTCCCCTTTCTGCTACAGGCTTCTCTGCAGTGAGGTTCTGAGTCAAGGCCAGTGAGAGGAGCCAGAAGTAAACTCCAAGGAGCAGCACTGGAAGGAGACACAGAGGTCGCCTTCACCTGACAGTTCACCAGAAGTAAGCCCCAGAGACTTACTAAGGACTGCCAGGAGCTGTGCTGGGCCCACGGATACAGTGCGGTGCAGGGCCCGTTCCTGCTCTCGAGGAGTTTACAGTCTAGCCCAGAAAGCTGACCAGCTGGCCAAGCAAGACAGCACGTTGTGGCGGGCACCATCATGAGGATGTACCGGAACTGCAAGACCCAACAGCAGAGGCCTCTAAAAAAGAGGTACTTGGGCCGAGACTGGAACCAGAAGGAAAGTTAGGCAGGGACAAAGGAAAAGAGCACTTCAGGAGGAATCCACAGTGCACTCGAAAGCTGCATCAAGAGGGCTAGTCCACGTGGTCAAGGTGACAAGTGTGAGACGTCGGCGTGGTGAGGAGGCCAAAGGCAGGCCATGGGCGTTGAACTCCAGCACTGTCCTGAGGGCAGTGGGGAGCCAAGGAAGCATCCTACAGAGCAGTCCAGCAGTGTGGTTCCTCACCTCCTTCAAAGACAGAGAAACTGAGGTTTTGAGGAGTGCCTAGGTCACTGGCCGTAGGTTGCACTACCAGCAAGTGCTGGGGCAGGGGTTCCCAGAAGTCTCGGGCCAGAGCCTACCTTCTCCAGCACGCCAAGAACATGCATAGATACAATCACAAAGGACTTCAAAAAGTTCCCAGGTGGAATTCAAGTACCAGTTTATTTTAGTGTAAAAAAAAGGGGAAATTCATGCATAGTTTTTTTTTTATAATACCCATTTTCCATAACATTTTTGAAGACTGCTTGTATGCATATATTAAAAAAAGAAAGAAAGAAGTCCAGCCAGGGCACAGGGCTCAGCCAGAGGCCTCACAGGCAAGCTCTATTTAAACGCATTTAACAAGGAGCCTCTTAATGATCTCATTAGCCTGGACAGGGCCCTTAGGAAACTTGAGGCTAGGCCTGCTTTAAATGGGGTTCCTTTGAAGTGGCCACCACCTGAAGCAGCCACCTGAGAGGGCGGGTAACAAGGCGAGCCTGTGAACCCCACACCCGCTTGGGCAGATGCCATGGGGCCTCTAAGCATGGCAGGATGGGCCTTGGTGAGGCCCAGGGCACCCATCGGCTTTCCCTTAGCTTGCTCCCAGCTGCCCTCTCCACCACCTGGTTCAGGTGGGTGATCAGGCTGGCCACAAGGAGGTCATGAGTCATGATGGTGGCAGCAGGAAGAGCTTGTGGCTTTCCCTGGGCCTCACCCTCCCTTGTCTCGACTCCCAGGCGCCCCTGAGCCCTGGTCTGGCTCAGAAGTGGAGATGCTCCATGGTCCTTTCTGTCCCCAGGCTTGTCTCCACCCTCTCTGCCCCTAATTCGTTCCATCGGTCCTCCTGTTTCTGTTTCCAGACCAACCCTATTTCCCTTCCAGCCCCCAACCCTGATCTCTCCATGACCCCCTTAAAGATAAATATCTGATCTTCTATAAGAGAAGCCATGGAGACCCTAGCCAGACATTCCCATGTCCACCAAGTAGCCAGTTCTGGATCCTCTGAACTCCCTCTGGCTGGGTCCAGCATAAGGTGGGGAGATTCAGCACCCTAGAATGGCCAGGCCACATAGATCCCAAACTGCCCCAGCAAGTACATGGGAGTGACAGACCTTCCGAGAAATAAGCACCTAGCCCATGGTTCCCTGACAGGGTACAAAAGCCAGACAGGCAGAAGGAACCGAGTCACCTTCTAGAACTGCATGCCGAAGGCCCTCCTGGCAGGCTGCGGCTGAGGCCCTGCCTATTAATAGTCAGGCAGCTGTTTGCCTCCCTGAATGAGGCTCTTTACTGCAAGCTGCGTTGACAAAACAGATCCAGCTCCTTCCTGCCTGGAACATTTGGGGGTGGAGGGGCTGCAGCGAGATATCCCTTCCTTCCAGGGGAGTTGAGAAGGTCAGCAATCAAAGACACCTTAGCAGTGACCCCCTCAAAATCAGAGAGGCAAAAGCCAAGCTCATCATCGCCACCCCGTGTTCCCAGTCAACAGCCCCACTGTTCCTAAGAGACTTTCTCATCATTCTCATCCTTCCTTGTCCCAACCCAATCTACTGTCCCCAAAGTTGAGACTTTGGAGACTGCCCCTGGAGGACACCCCAGTGTCATTTCCAATGCCCCACCCCCTTATTCACCTGTGAGTGACATTGCATGCTCTCCCGTGGCTTCTGGCCTGTGCACCTGCCTCTTCCTCTGCTTGGCGCTCCCTTTCCCCAGCTCTTCGTGTGGTCAATGGTCCCCTAAGTCTTGGTTTGAAGACCACTCTAGGAAGCCTTGTCTCCCTAAACTCACCACAGTGCACCTCCATATTCTGTCAAACTCACTTCCTCCCTTGAAGTTCTTTCTGGAGGGGAGGGACGGGGCCCTCTTCCTCATTACTGTCCTCCACCAGCTGCTAGGCCACTGTGTGACACTAAGACGAATCCAAAGAGTATGTAGATTCTTCCTTCTTCAGAACCCCACCATGTCCCCACCAACTTCTGTCCATGCCACCTGGTTAAGAACAAGTAGATCTGAAAACATGGATTCAAATCAGGTCTCTCAGCTGCCAGTTGAGGGACCTTGGGCAAGTCACTTAACCTTGCAAAGCTTTAGTTTCCTACTCTGTAAAATGCCTAAGCCAGCATAAGGTGGTTGTAAGGATGGAGATGGTTGTTCAACCCTTAGACCTGATGGCTTTGTTTCCAGGAGGTTGGCTGGTTGCTCCTGCTCCCCTGGGCCCCAAAGATGCCTTAGATTATTTTCCAATGGGACCAGCAGTTAGCGTGAAGGCTATGTCGCTGGACTCCCATGTAATCGACCACAGTTTAAGTCTCAGACCTGGTGGCTTAAACTTACTCTGGGCACATGTACATGTGTGCCCAAGATCCCAAGAAAAGAATGGAGGAGAAGGGATTGCAGTGTGGCCATCCCCCCTGTACCGTGATTTCTCGCTTTCTGTCTCTCTGTGTGTATCTTTCTGGCGAGCACACATGCCCTATAGCAAAAATCACTAAAAAAAAAAAAAGTATTATTTTCCGAGAGAGGACTCTAAGCCCTGCCTGGTGCAGGACTCAGCACATTGACTCCAATGACCTCACTTGATCTCTAAGCTACCTTCTCTGTGAGCAGACTAAGGTTTTCCCCAACCTGGCCGATGGTAAAACAGAAAAGGCAAGCGCCTTGCCCAAGGTCACAGAGGGAGAGTGTGGCCATGCTGAGGCTGGAACCCAGATCTCCTGGCCCCTTGTCCCTCACTCTTACTGCCTTACCTGGCTGCGGTTTGAGGCATGTAGTGAAATGTCCTCTGTCTTGTGAGGGAACCAGGCCTGTTTTTCTTTGCATTTGATTCAATATGATTGAGTACCTATTAAATGTTAGTCATTGTAGAACGGATAAAATGACAGGGCTTTGTTTTCTGTGGCTTTCCAACAGCTTTATTGAGCTGTAATTGATATATAAAAGCCTGCACATATGTAATATACACAGGGTCCAGGTCTTTTAAGCAAATAGCTCTAAATCCATAACCACATGAAAAGATGCTCCACCTTATTAGGATTCAGGGAAATGCAAATTAAGACCATTCTGAGACATCACTGTATATCCACTGGATTGGCAAGAAATGAAGGCACTTGATGGTACCAAGTATTGGCAAGGATGTGGATCAATAGGATGCTTATACACCGCCGGAGGAAATATTGCATTACTCAGGGTTCTCTAGGGAGACCGAACCAACAGGATACGTACAGATATATAAGAGAGGATTTATTAGGGGAGCTGGCTCGTGGAATGATGGCAGCTGAAAAGCCCCACAATGGGTGGTCTGTAGGCTGGAGACCCTAGGATGCTGGCTCAGCCCGAGTCCAAAGGCCTCAGAGGCAGAGAAAGTGATGATGTAACCCTCAAGGCAAGGTCAAAAGCTTGAGAACTTTTGGGGACCGCTGTATGAGTCCTGGAGCCCAAAAGTAGGCAAACCTGGAGCCCTGATGTCTGAGGCTATAGAAGTCTCTCCTGCTCGCTCAAAAGAGACCCACCTGTCTTCTGTACTTGTCATCTCTGAGACCCCGGTTGACTGGAGGAAGATCTTCCCTCCCTAGTGAACTCAGACTCCCATGTTAATCTCTCCTGGAAACATCCCCAGGGGTATACTCAGAATAATGCTTTATGAGGTTTCTAGGTATTCCTTAGTCCAGATTGACACCCGATACTAACCATTTACAAAATCTATGGGAAGCAAGATTTGGAAAACAGTTCAGTATTACCTTGCACAGTTGTTCATTCACATCCCCTACAACCTAGCAATTTCAAGTGCACACCAGTGTTTACTGCCTTGACCACGCAGGTCGGTAGATTTTTTTTTCTTGTTTAGAGGTTTTTGCCTTAGGGCACGTGCGCTCACCAGAGAGAGACAGAGACAGTGAGAGGGCAAGTGAGAGATCACTACCCAGGGAGGATGGCCACACAGCAATCCCTTCTCCCTCATTCTCCTCCTGGGATCTTGGGCACGCACACACACACACATGCCTGGTGTGACTTTCAAGCCTGTCTTCTGTACTTGTCATCTCTGAGACCCCGGTTGACTGGAGGAAGATCTTCCCTCCCTAGTGAACTCAGACTCCCATGTTAATCTCTCCTGGAAACATCCCCAGGGGTATACTCAGAATAATGCTTTATGAGGTTTCTAGGTATTCCTTAGTCCAGATTGACACCCGATACTAACCATTTACAAAATCTATGGGAAGCAAGATTTGGAAAACAGTTCAGTATTACCTTGCACAGTTGTTCATTCACATCCCCTACAACCTAGCAATTTCAAGTGCACACCAGTGTTTACTGCCTTGACCACGCAGGTCGGTAGATTTTTTTTTCTTGTTTAGAGGTTTTTGCCTTAGGGCACGTGCGCTCACCAGAGAGAGACAGAGACAGTGAGAGGGCAAGTGAGAGATCACTACCCAGGGAGGATGGCCACACAGCAATCCCTTCTCCCTCATTCTCCTCCTGGGATCTTGGGCACGCACACACACACACATGCCTGGTGTGACTTTCAAGCCACTGGGTCCAGGACTTGAACTGCACAGCCAGTCATGTGGGAGTCCAACGACAAAACCGCTATGCCATTTCTGCTAGGCCATCTGCTGGCCACGGTCAGTAGAATTTTAAAACACATCCAATGACAAGTGGTAGCTGCTACTCTACGTCTCTCCCACCCCTTATCATGTGACCCCCTTGGGCTCTGTCTTCCCCTGATGCTTTCCTGGGCACCGCTCAATGTCCCCACGATCTAGCAACTGAAAGATGAACACCTCGCCTCACTGAACACCCACCACCTGTTCCAGCACCATAACCTTCATTCTAACTGCTCAATGTCCTCACCTCTCCGCTGGTTTATTATTATTGTGTACAGCCTGAAGAAACCCTTGCTCATAGGTACCAAGAGAAACACATAAGGTTATTCATAGCACTGGTGTTCGTAATAGAAATGACCACAATAACCAACTGAAAATACCCTGATGTCCGTGGCTGGGGGACGCCCATCCCAGCAGCTTCCTCGGTCAGCTCAGAGAAGCTCCTCCAGGGTTCAGGGCAGATGGAAGAGCTGGGCCTACCTTCGCATGAGGCCCAGGCCCAGTCAGCTCATCCTGCTGGGCAACTCACTCTGTGCCAGGTGCTTCCCACCTTCAGGCTGTATCTTGTTTACTGACCAACATCTATGTGACTGCGTGTGTTCATCTCATTTTGCAGGTGAGGGAGCTGAAACACAGGAAAGTAAAGTGACTTGCTCAAGGTTGCACAGCATGGACTCCAAAGCCCTAACTCGTCTTCACCCCTGTGGGTACATTACCACAAACGGGGAGTTCTTGGGATGCAGAACTTTTTTGTTCTTAGGATCCCCAACCTCTGACAAAGAGCCTGACACATGAGAGGTGCTCAGCGAATAGAAATTTTGATGCAATGAATCAGTCAGTCTGTTGTGACCAACCTCTGCCTCTGGACTGGCCTTTGTCTCCTGCTTATTGCCCTGGTCCCTGAGATCCAGACTAGAAGGCCATGTCACCTCAATGTTCCTTGCTCCTTGATCTCCTGATTTTGAACCTGGGCTTATAAACACATCTTCTCTGAGATGTGTTCCTGAGACCCCCTCCAAATCCTTCAACACAAAGAATATGATTCTAGTCATTCATGCTTTAACAGCAGGCTGTGCACTTGCGTGTGCAAGGCACAAATTGAGCTTGGGAGAAACAGCAGTGACCATGTGCCAGTCCTGCTTTCTGGGGCTCACAGCCTGCCCAGGGTGACCCCAACCCTGAGACCACCTTTCCCAAAAGAAACTAAGCCTGTGCACTGAAATGAAGCCCATGCACATGACCCAGAGGCCCTTCATGTCACCAAGATGGTAAATCCAAGCATCTACACAGAAGAACCTAAGCGCTCTGTCCCCACCTGCCTCCTATCTGACCTTTCGGCCAAGGAAGAATTTGTTTTTGCTCCAGGAAGAGGCATACCTGTGGAAAATTCAGTATGCTCAATTATTTGTTTGGTTTCCTTAATTTAATCTCTTTAATAAATAAAAATAGAGATAGTATGTTTGCCCAAATAGTAACAGTTTCCACCTGAGATGTTATTATTATACTTTCCAGAATTAGAATCATATCATTACTGCTGTGGCCTATGTGCCCGGGGCAGTGGAGGGAGAGAAGCCCAGTTCCCAGTCCTGGCCACCGGTGACCGCGTGATGATGGAAGAGTTCATTCACCTTTTCAAGGCCCATTTCTGGCCTTTAGAAGATGAAAGGGTTGAATGTGCTTATAAAGATAGAGCTTCGGGACCAGCGGTTGGTATAATGACTATGTCACTGGACTCCCATGTAGTTGACCACGGTTCGAGTCCCAGACCCACTGGCTTAAACTCACTCTGGGCGCATGTGCATGCATGCCCAAGATCCCGAGAGGAGAATGGAGGAGAAGGGATAGCGGTGTGGCCATCCCTTCTGGAGGGTGATTTCTCGCTTTCGGTCTCTCTGTGCCTTTCTGGTGAGCGCACGCGCCCTATAGTAAAATCCTCTCCAACAACAACAAAAAAAAGACAGAGCTTCTAGGTGGCTTGGTGGCTAAGGTGGCTGGATCCCACATGGCCAGCAGTGCAATTTGAGTCCTGGGCTCCGGACCTTAAAAAACATACTGGACACATGTGCATGTGTGCCCAAAATTCCGAGAGGAGAATGGAGGACAAGGGAGTGTGTGTGGTCATCCCCCCCGGGGGATGCTTTCTCACTTTCCTGCCCTCCCCCCTCACTCTCTGTCTCTCTCCAATGAGTACATATCCTATGGCATACTTTTTTTTTAAAGAAGAATTGCAGGGGCTAGATGGTGGCACAGCAGTAAAATGTGATGCTCTGGAAGGCTGACCTAATGGGAAGGTGATGGGTTCACGTCTGGAGGCATCCCTGAATATGCCTGGCAAGTGTGCACCCCTGGGCCGAGGCGAGCCGAAACTGAGGCTGGACTGTGACACCAAGATCCCGTTGGGAGTGCTGCCTCTCTCTGCCTCTCTTGCTCATGGGAGAAACAAATGAACTTAAAAATAATAATAATAATAATTAAAAAAAAAACTTTCACAATCACTATCTCATTTGGGATTCATAATATCCTCTGAGAAAGGCATTTTGTTCCCTGTTTTACTGATGGGGAAATTTAAGCAGAAGAGTCTAGGTGACCTAGCCAATAAGAGGCAGAGATGGGAACCAAATTCAGACTCCCCCCACTGCCCGCCTGGTCCTTCATCATCACCAGGGTTTCTCTTACTTGAGCCAAGGTACCAACAGTCAAAAATTGCCCACTGGCCCTACATATGTGTCCAAGAGACACCGAGGTCTGCAGACGCAAAACTCAGAACATACTCAGTGTGACCCTCAGCACACTTGGGGGCTGTGAAGTCGTCGATTATCCCAGGTGCTCAGTGATCTGAGACTTTGCTGCAACAGAGACTAACACAAACACTGAAGCGGCATTGAGGGCCCACGGCCATACACTGCTATAGGGCACATGTCCGGATCCTATAACTTTTAGTTGTTTTAGATTATCACCAAAATGAAAATTAAAAACCAAAGTCTTTCAGAATTTGTGGGACCTCCCCCTCCTCAGTCGGAGATTCTATCGTGCTGCTTCCACATTGCCTGAAAACCCCTCCCTCTCTAACATCCTTGAGTTTCCCTGGCAACCATCTGCTGGTGGCAATGACAACTCAGCTGTTCAGCTGCCTGGTTCACTTAGTTCCCCAATCATGGCTCTGTGCCAGGGTCAGGGCCTGAATTTGCCCACCGACAGCGACATGCCAAGGGAGAGGGACCCTCCCAAGGTCAGGGATGAGTCTTGAAATAAAGAGTGGAGAAGGCCTAACCCTGGAGGGACACCATCTATACATCCACCACTCCATCCGCTACTCCATCCGTTCTACAAGCACTCAGTCGTGTCTGCATTCCCGGTCCTAAATTTGGGGCAGAGAAGGTGGGGTGAAAAATAAGCCAGGTTTGCCGCCGTGTATATAATACGCTGCTGTCAATATTTTATGTATATATACGATTTCTGGTCACACCGCTTCCTCCTGGGAAGAGAACTGGGAGCTGGGGGCGGGAGGCTGGGAGATGCACTTCCCTCTGTACCCTTTTTGTACCTTCACATTTTTGCATCATGCATATGTAACACCGACTCCAAAAATAAGTTTCAGTTTTAAACAACATTCCTCAGTGCTGCCCAGGACTCTGGCCACCGGGGC
The DNA here is from genome assembly GCF_000334495.1 of Tupaia belangeri chinensis. NCBI lineage: Eukaryota > Metazoa > Chordata > Mammalia > Scandentia > Tupaiidae > Tupaia > Tupaia belangeri. The sequence continues at coordinate 1,779,718 of NW_006159793.1, forward strand.
AGGCTGCCCCCTCAGAGGCAGCGGTGGGGTGCGGGGGCGGGTGACTCAGGGTCACCACTCAGGAAGAAGCAGGAGGCATCTTTTGGCCCTACTGGCCATGGGCTCTGTGGGTTTGTCCAAGAGGCTGCTGGCCCCAGAGGCCGTTCTTGCTCCCAGCTTGTTCCTGCCCTGGTATGGCTTGCGCTGTTCCCAGATGAACTGCTTGGAGTTGACGGGGGCCCCTTTCTGCACTGGCCCGAGGAGGTCTGCCTGTGTGGGCTGCCATGCAGTCACGTATGAGTGAAAGTGGCCAGGCACTCGTAGCCTTTTCTTTCAGACAAGCATTTCCCCGGGTGCCATGGATGCTCTCACAAGCCTGCTGCTGAGGGTAACCGGACAGCCTCGGTGGCATGGGGTATGCAGGGTGGGAGCCACACCCTTCACCTTCTTCTGGCTTTTCTCCAAGTCACAAATGGCTCTTCACACATGTCCCTGCCTTTGGAGTCTCAAAGAATGGGCTCAGGAGTGGCTTGGAGCCCAGGGCAGTGGGCGGGAGACCTACAGCCCATGGGTCCCAGCTCCTCCAGAGCCCCCGCTCCGCGCTGAGAGGCACGTAGGAGAGTGTGGATATTGTGTGGTCACCTTCAGGCCAGGCGCCATCTGGACAGCCACACTGGATGCTCTGGGGCAGCAGGAAAGCGGACTTTTCTCAGTGAGTGCCTCTCCCCCAGGGCTACAGTCCCCGGGTGACATTGACCTCCTCCTTCCAGTCTCCCAGCATCCCTCAGAGCCTGGGCCTGTTCTTAGCCTACCTTCCAAGTAAGGAAGCTGCAGGTCAGAGGTATAGACACTAATCCCCAAGTTCGCCCAGCCTGTAAATCACTCAGCCTGGATTTTCGGCCCAAGTCGGCCCAGCTCAAGAGTCAGCACTCCCAACACCCTCCACAGGCCTCCTGGGGACAGCCCAGTGCCACGAAGTGGCCTCATGGCTGAGAACTGCACTGCGCCAGCCATGGAGGAAGACACTGAGCTATTGGTTAGAGTCAAATCCAAAACCTGGTACATAAAAAGGCTTCAGAAATACAGTGAGAAGGGAACCAGCAGTTAGCATAATGGCTATGTCGCTGGACTTCCACATAGTCGGCCGCGGTTCGCGTCCCGGACCCGGTGGCTTAAACTCACGCAAGGCACGTGTGCATGCGTGCCAAAGATCCCGAAGGAGAATGGAGCGTGCCAAAGATCCCGAGAAGAGAATGGAATCAACCCGGGGGGGTGATTTCTCGCTTTCTGTCTCTGTCTCTCTCTGTCTGTCTGGCGAGCGCACACGCCCTATAGTGAAAACCTCTCCAAAGGAAAAAATAAAAGAAATACAGTGAGAAGACAGCAGCAAGAGATAGTAGCACAGATCAGAGTCCCTGCAAATCAATAAAAAAGACACAAACAACCCCATCAGAAACCCCGGCAGGGGACTCAAAGGGAATTCACAGGAGAGGAAATCCGAATGGAAATGTTCTGTCCTCAGTGATCAGAGAAATACAAATGGAAAACAAGAACGGGAGACCATGGGCCCCATCAGAGTGGCAGAAGGCCTGAGCCTGGGCGCAAGCCTGGCTGGGGAGTGGCAGAAACTTCCCCTGCTGGAGGTGGTCGGGCAATGGTGGGTGAGCCCCAGATGCCCACACACCCAGCCACTCCTCCCCACGCACATGTGAGACATGTACAAGGATGCTTTTCACTGTGGAAAGTTAGAAATCATGCAAATGCCCAGCACTAGCGTGGATTAGCAAAGCATGCTACATACTCACTATGAAATGGGCCCAACAGTGGTAAAGTGCTCTCCACAAAAGTAGATAGATTTCAACTGTTGAAAGGAAAGTAGAAAGTTGCAGAAGGCTATGTACACTATCATATCATTTACAAAAGTTAAAAGACATTCATCAAACAATATTTTCTGTTTTATGATATATACAGTTGTAGTATAAGTATAAAAACATATACAGAGGGACCAGCAGGTGGTGTGGTGGTTAAGGTGCTGGACACTCCCACATGGCCAACTGCTGTTTGAATCTCAGATCTGGTGGCTTGCTTTCTCACTTTCTCTCTCTCTGTCTTTCTCTGGTCAAATTGAAATAAATGAGTGAACACATAAAATTAAGTAAATCATTCTTTTTAAAAAAAAAAAAAATGGGACCAGCAGTTAGTGTAATGGCTACATCACTGGACTCCCATGTAGTCGACCGCAGTTTGAGTCCCAGACCCAGTGGCTTAAACTCATGCTGGGCATGTGTACGTGCATGCCCAGGATCCCAAGAGGAGAATGGAGAAGGGATTGCAGTGTGACCATCCCCCCAGGAGTGATTTCTCACTTTCTGTCTCTCTGTCTTTCTGGTGAGTGCACATGCCCTGTAACAACAACAACAACAACAACAACAAAACTCTCTCTCTCCAAAAGAAAAAAACATATGCAGAAACAACTCATGCCAACTGCAGGGGATGGGCTGGAGACTACCTTAGGGCAGGAGGGAGGGGAATGAACTGAGAAACTATTTATTTGGTCTTTGGTTAATTTGTTTTTGTTTTTTTTTATTCTTGATGTAGACTACACGTGCACAGGGGGAGAGAGAGAGGCCCCCTCACCATTTTCCCTAGCCCTCCAGCTCTTCAGAATGCTGGGAACACGTACACATCCCCAGCATGTTCCTACGCTAACCCAGGGATTCAAACCTGCAGTTGACCATGTGGCTTCCAGCACTACAGTCAGTTTGCTACTGACTGAGCCATCGGGCTGGGCCTCTGATTTATTTTTAATGTCTTATTTTATAGTCCAGTTCAGAGAAACATGGTATCTGTATGTATTTTTTCCTATTAGGTCATCAGGAAAGCTGTGATGTATTTTTGAACATTTTGTGTAAAAGTGTGTCACAATTTTCCCAATGACCTAATATATTTTTCATATGACAAATATCTTATAATAAAAAGGAAGGTGGGAAGCTAGACAATTGCCTGGGGTCAGTCATCTCCTGAATCACTGATCACTGTCAGAAAATTCTATCTGGAGAACCAGCTCTATGGCCTGGTGGTTAAGGAGCCAAATCCCATATGGCCAACTACAGTTCAAATCCTGGTGCTGGCAGCTTGCAAAACATGCTGGGTACATGTGTATGCATGTCTGAAATTCCAACAGGATGGGGAAATGGAGAAGGGATTGCAGTGTGACCATGCCCCATTGAGGGAATGATTTCTCCCACTTCTTCATTTTCTCTCTCTCTCTCTCTCTCTCTCTCTCTGTGTGTGTGTATGTGTGTGTCTCTCTCTCTGTCTCTGGTTAGTGTCTGGCAATTAAAAAAATGAAAAGAAAATTCTTATCTGGAATTTACCTAAGTATTGGTCCTCTGATCATTACGGACCCTTGAGAAAACCCAGCTATTGGTGGCATTTGTCTGAATTGGCTTCTGCCCTCCTGGGCTGACTGCAGGCAGCCAACTACAGAGAAGAGGCCGCATTTCTGGCCTCCCGCTCCATTGGCACTCCCCCCACCACCACCAGCATCCGTCACCGTCCCTCTCGGCCTTCTCTGCAGATGGCAGCAGATACAGCATGTTCTCTTCCGTGCAAAGTCCCTGACGAGCCCAGAGAGGCAAAGGAGGCTCTAAGAAGCCCCACTATGCTTATCATGGACTTCTTGTAGCTAATCATGAGCCAGGCTCACCAAGGGATGCTTCAGTGAAAAAACTAAGCCCAGAGACAGGACAACTGTGCTGACCTGCTGGGTCACCTTGAGTAAGTGACACAACCTCTCTGGGCCTCCTCAGTTACACTGAGGGAGATGTGTGGTCTAACAAGGTGCTGTCAAACCTAGAAGCATCAGAATCAATGAGGGAGCTTTTAAAAAGGCAGGTGCAAGGTCCCCCGAATGGCCTAAGGCAGGACTTTGGGATTATATTTCCTTCAAACAGCCAGGCGATTCCATGCGCAGCCAAGCTTGGGAATCATTAGACGGCCATTCCATGCTGGACATTCACAGACATGAGAGTCTGTCTACACTGCCCTACCTGCTTTCTCTCCCCATCCGCAGTGCCTTCCTGCGTCCTTGTTCATCAGCACCCTGAATAGTTTATGCCAAGCAGGGTGCTGGGTGAGAAAGAGGGAGCAGATGAGCTCCCAGAATGCGGCCCCTCTCAGCCTCCCACTCCTTAGTAACTGCAGGGAAGCTGAGAAGGAAGGCGGGGAGGGGGGCCCCATAATGGTACCCCTCCACAGGTGGAGGGGGTCTGTAGAGGGGACGTGGCCCATCTAGGAATGTCAAACCTAGAAGCATCAGAATCAATGAGGGAGCTTTTAAAAAGGCAGGTGCAAGGTCCCCCGAATGGCCTAAGGCAGGACTTTGGGATTATATTTCCTTCAAACAGCCAGGCGATTCCATGCGCAGCCAAGCTTGGGAATCATTAGACGGCCATTCCATGCTGGACATTCACAGACATGAGAGTCTGTCTACACTGCCCTACCTGCTTTCTCTCCCCATCCGCAGTGCCTTCCTGCGTCCTTGTTCATCAGCACCCTGAATAGTTTATGCCAAGCAGGGTGCTGGGTGAGAAAGAGGGAGCAGATGAGCTCCCAGAATGCGGCCCCTCTCAGCCTCCCACTCCTTAGTAACTGCAGGGAAGCTGAGAAGGAAGGCGGGGAGGGGGGCCCCATAATGGTACCCCTCCACAGGTGGAGGGGGTCTGTAGAGGGGACGTGGCCCATCTAGGAATTCCTGCCGCTCTACCCCTAGCCCGAGAACCCCCACTCCTGGACATGGCTCCTTCTCCCTGCCTCCACCCCGACCAGAGGCAGCAGTCCCTGCAAACCACAGCATTCTAGAACGTCAAAGGCAGGCCAGCATTTTCCTCCTTGCAGCCATTCACTGCCGTCTTACCACCTGTGCTATTATTTAATTGGTACTTTCTTTTGCATTGACTCACTGTTTTTTACTTGAATGCTACTTGAGCCCCCTCCTAAGAAATAGTATCTGCAAAATAACAGGTTTGATGTGCTAATTATTTTTTGTCAAATACACATTAAAAGAAATACATAATGATTTCCAATTTAAAATGTCCAGCTGTTTACCTCTTGAAATCATTTGTGCATCACCACCCTTCCAGAAACACTAAACTAGCCCAACCCTGCCGCTTCACAGAGATGCGAACTGAGGCCCAGGGGAGGGTGGAGCTTGCTAAAGGTCACACCATGGAGTTGGGCCCAGAATTTCTACAGGTGTCTGCACTGGGCAGGCCCCAGACACCTTGGTGACCTTGACCTTTGGGAATAACTTCCTTTGGTTGTGCACTGCCCCCTCCTGGCTAGTCCTTCTGCGACGTGTGTCCTCCTGGAAGGAGCAGCCAGAAGAGGAAGGAGGAGGCTTGTTGCAGAACTGAGATGACTGTGCCCGCAGTGGAAAGCCTGGGCAGTCAGCGAAGCCATGGTTGAAGGGTGGCATGGGCAGGATGCCGTCAAACGTCAAAGAGGAAAAGAAATTCTGTACAAACCTTGTGAAGGGAGGGAGACGTTGTGAGGATGATGTGTCCTTGGGAATTGGTTGCTGGTTTGGATGAGAGAGGATGCGTCTGGGAACAGACCTATTAAGAAACTGTAACTCAGAGGAAGTGAGTGGCATGGTGATTAAGGTGGCTGGATCCCACATGGTCAACCCTATAGTTCAAGTCCTGGATCTTGTGGCTTGGAAAACACACCAGGAACATTTGCATGCATGCCCAAAATCCTAAGAGGAGAATAGAGGAGTAGGGATTGTAGTGTGGCCATCCCTCCTGGGGGCTGCATTCTCTCTCTCTCTCTCTCTCTCTCTCTCTCTCTAGCAAGTGCATGTTCTCTATAGAAAATTAACAAAAAAGAAGAAACTGTAACTTGAGCCATCTGTGGTGGTGCAGAGGTAGCATGCTATTCTGCAATGTCAGAAGCCACATAGAAGGTCAGGGTTCTTGGGACCAGCAGTTGGCATAATGACTATGTCGCTGGACTCCTATGTAGTCGACCATAGTTCAAGTCCTAGACTCGGTGGCTTAAACTCACGCCGGGCACGTGTACGTGCATGCCCAAGATCCCTAGAAGAGAATGGAGAAAAAGGGTTCTCGGTGTGGCCGTTCCCCCAAGGGATGATTTCTCGCTTTCTGTCTCTCTGTCTCTCTCTGTCTTTCTGGTGAGCGCACGTGCCCTATAGCAAAAACCTCTCCATAAAAACAGAAGGTCAGGATTCTAGTCCTAGGTCACCCTTCACATGCCAGGTGCTCATGGATGTGCCTGATGTGGGCTGGCTGGGAAGGCGGGGGGAGGAGCAAGGTATGAGATCCTATTGAGGGTTCTTGCCTGTCTATCTGTCTGTCTGTCATCTATCATCTCTGTCTGCCTCTCTCTCATGAATGAAAGAAAGAAAGACACGGAAGAGGGAGGGGGAGGAAAAGGAGTGGGATCTGCGGAACGTGAGTCTGTGGTCAGCGGTTGGCCCGGGAGGTTTGATAATCAGGGAGTGACGTGATACCAAGCACAGAGTGGAAGGTGGATGGGAGAGAAGAGAGCACCAAGGCAGAGGCAGCCCGGAGGGAAGCAGATGTGGCAACTGCACAGGCAAAAAGGGACAAGGGCCTGCCTCTGCCTCTAACCCACCAGGGGCCTCGCTAAGTCACTTGCTGTCACTGGGCCTTTGTCCTTATCATAACAGCAAAGAGAGAGCTGGGCTAGATGCTCTCCCAGGACCTTTCCAGCTCGGAGAAATAAACCCACAAAAATAAGAAATCATGCCGATGGGGCTATGAATTGCTCCAACCCTTTCGGCAGTTAATATGGCTTTAGCTATTAAAGTAAAATAAAGGGGTCCCCTCTGGCCCATTTTTGGTTCCATCTGACAGAAATGAAAGCCCCAGTCTGTAAGCATGTTTTTACTAGGATTTTAGAGCAACACTGTGGTATTAGGCAAAACACTGGAAGTGAGTCACCTGTGTCACACTGTCTCCCACCTCTGCCGATGGCCCTCGCAGCGACCGGTCAAGGACAGAGCAGCTGGGGCCTGTCCACGTTCTTCCACTCACTAGTTGTGTGACCTAGCCACAACCTCTCTGAGCCTCGGTTTCCTGCTCTCCAAATAGCCAATAACATTCCACCTGCTTCCTAGGGTGCTCTGGTTAGACTTGCAAGCCCCAAGCACGTGCTGGCTCCCTGCACGCACAGCACAAATGTGAGCCGTTACTTGAAAGGGTCCACCTGTGGGAGAAATGGCTCTGGTATGTTGTTACTAGCTGAAAAAAGAGAGTTGCAGAGTGGCCAGCCCCATAGCCGAGTGGTAAAGGAAGGTGGCCAACCATGGTTCATATCCTGGCCCCAGCAGTTTGAAAAACACACTGGAAGCATGTGCATGTGCACCCAGATCCTCCCAGGATGGAGACCTGGAGAAGAGATTACACCAGCCGTATTGGGCGGGGAGGGGCGGGGAGGGGCATACTTTCTCTGTCTGTCTCTCTGTCTCTCTGGCAGCACATGCGCCCTCTGGCAATGAACAAAGAAGACAGTTGTGTGTTTAGTAGGATCATCCCTTGTAAAATAGAAAGATGAACCAGCCAGTGGCATAGCGGTTAAGACAGCTGGATCCCACACAGTCGACTGTGCAGTTCGAGTCCTGGACATGGTGGCTTGAAAATCACACCAGGCACATGTGTGTACATGCTCAAAATCTCAAAAGGAGGGAGAAATGGAGAAGGGTTTGCCCCTGGTGGCTTGAAAATCACACCAGGCACATGTGCATGCATGCTCCAAATCCCAAAAGGAAGGGGAAATGGAGAAGGCATTGCAGCCTGACTATGCCCAATGGCGTGCTTTCTCACTTTCTTTCTCTCCCTCTCTTTGGTGAGTGCACATGGCCTCTGGCACGTTTTATAAAGGAAGGGAGGAAGGAAGAAAAAAAGAAATGTGAAAGGAAGTGGGGGAGGGGCTGCTAAGGGGAAGGGGCTGCTAAGGGTGTTCCTGTGTGTCTGAGCAGGGAAGGATGTGACTGGATGAGACTGAGCAGGGAAGGATGTGACATCGGGCCCCTAAGAGTGATTGAGAAGGAAATGGGCAGAGGTGTGGGGAAGCGGACTGAAAATGGACCACCAATAGACAGATGATTAACTGTGTCTGATACAACTGAATCGTCTAACTTGCTGCTTCGGGTTCAACTTATAATACACCTTTACAAACTCCCATGAGATTGATGAAAAAGAGAGAAATTGTCACCTCATGAAAGGAAAACAAGCTGTGGGAAACCTGCTGGCCACAGTGACTCAGCCCAGGAAAACCCGTTGCTTCAGGGGACGAAAAGGTCCATCTTTGGGTGCTGGGGGCAAGGGCGACCTTTCCAGATGGGCCCTCTCTTAAGAAGTCCAGGGCTAAAAAGGGCCTTTATCCAACAACTTTATGTAACAGAAGGAATGCTGAGGCTCAGAGAGGGCCAAGGTCCATCTTTGGGTGCTGGGGGCAAGGGCGACCTTTCCAGATGGGCCCTCTCTTAAGAAGTCCAGGGCTAAAAAGGGCCTTTATGTAACAGAAGGAATGCTGAGGCTCGGAGAGGGCCAGAGACTGGCCCAAGGTCACACAGCACTGTGGGAGACTGGGAGGCCAGGAAGGTTATTTTCCAGACCCTGGTACAGTAGCCTCTCCCTTGAACCATGCTACCTTCCACCTCCGGGACAGAGCCATTCCTGATGGGAGGAGAGGGTACGGGGCTCCACCTGCCGAGTGTTCTTCCCTTTTCGTGTTCTTCCTTCCCTCGCTTGTTTCCTGAGTGCCCTCATCATGCCCTGCGTGGGAATCCGGGACAGGCTGCTTGCCCAAAAGGCACTCACAGTTGAGTGGTCTGGAAGCGTCTGGCTTCTTCCACTAACAAAGACATCTTTTTCTAACTGGTAGAGAAATACTCCGAGGCTATATTTTTTTTAATGCACTGTTTTGTTTGCTGCTGCCTTAATTGTTGCCATGTTATATTTTATCAGTTTAATGTTTTAATTTTGTGCTTGGGCCCTGAGGCAATTCAGTGAAGGGTATGATTTGGAAAATCAAGGAAATAAAGAAATTGTCCACAGAAGATGCAGCCTCCCAGGAGCTGAGGACAAAGCATAAGCCCGACAATGAATTTTATTAGGAACAAAACAAAAATAAACAACCTGTTGCTAGACAGAAGGTATTAGGCCATCGTGCTTTTGTTTTGGTTTTGTTTTTTAATTTAATACCACTTCTCCAATTTGTCCAAGGTCAGTCAAGGTCAACCCAATATTTTCTCCACTGCCTTCTAGAAGCCTTCCCCATTCCTGCCTCCAAACCTGTGCTCAGAGTCAGTGCCCAGCCTGCTCTGTCCGCCACTTTCCTTCAGCAGACAGCCTGCAGCCTCCTATGCAGAAACCAATATTTATTGGCTGGGTGCAGGCGCTGTGCTAAGAACCGGACACACTGCGGGAAATGAAACAAATGCATATGCTCTCAGGGAGTTTCCATTCTACTAAGGCTTTTGCTCAACTGGGACGATAATGCCCTCAAGGGGATGAAACTTAGTTCTGGGGGTGCTGGTGAAAGAATCTTAGCACTCACAATGGTCTGTAATGCTCAGAAGGTGTGCTTGCTACCCACTGCCATGCAAGGAGCAATCGGGTGTCATCGCCAGGAGCAGCCAGTCCCCTTTAATCTCCAGTTCCCAGTTTCACGACAACCCAGTCCACAAGGGCTTCCACGATGTTCCCCAAACTGATCCTCTTCTGCCTTTTCTTTCTTCCCTCCTCAGCTTAGATTCAAAAGCCAAAGATTGACACATTAGACCTCCTGCCCTTTTCCCTACCTGGCAGGTAAAGCCTGGATAAACCCCACTACGTACTGGTCCCCTGCTTGCACCTGGCCAGTGGGCCCTGAAGGAGGAAGTCACCCAGCAGGACAGGACAGGACAGGACACACATCCATAGTGACTACCACCCTCAGCCAGGCTGGGAAGACTATCAGGTAACTGGGGATTTTGTGGGCATGTTGCTTCCCGACTGTCTGAAGAATGGTTTTCCTCCTTCCTGCAAGCTCCTCACCACCTCTTCCTGCTCTTAGCAGAAGACCTTGCCTCCCACTTGGCAGAAAAAAATAGAAGCTCCAGATGAAATCTCCCTTAACGTCCCACCACAAACCTACATCGACATCTGCACCCATCTTCTCTTTGTTCCCGCTTTGGGGTTCTACAGAAGTCATCCCTCCTCCTCTCCAGGACCAGCCCCTCCACCCACACGCCTGATCCCAGCGCCGCGCACGCTGCTCCCTCATTATCTCCCTTCCTTCCTACACCCTTGGTGAACCGCACTCCCCTTGATCTGTCACCAGCTTTTAAACAAACTCAGGGTGCTTCCACCCTAGAGCACACCTTCCCCAACGTACACATCCACGCACTCAGCTGTCTCCACCCCTTCACCCAGACTTCTCAAGACTCACTCGTGGTTCGTCCCTCCCGCACTTAGCCACGTCTGTCATCTGACCACGCCATCGCTCTGCACTCTGCGTCAATAGCCCTCCCAAGGGGCCCCAGCAATCTCCATACCTGTCGTTGAACTGAAGCCCATGCCTCCTTCATCTGACCTCTCGGAACAGTCTCCACTTCCTGAAGCTCCACCTATGGCTCTTTTCTTCCTTCCCTGGCCTTTCCACAGCCCACTCTGCTGGCCAGCCTCCCACCCCTCTGCTGCTCCTTCTCAGCCTTCATAAGCGAGTGCTTGTGTAGATAGTCCCAACCTGTGAGGGGGCCGCCTTCCCTCTCCGTCCTTCCCCTGGGGAATGTCATCTTTATCCACAGCCTCAGTTATTATCCTTCCACTGGCAGTGTCCCTTCCTCATCTCTAGCCCATACCACTATGCTGGGCCTGAACCTGGGCCTCCACACTCAGTGTCTGAAAGGCGTTTCAAGTTCGACCTATCTTAAGCAAAACTCAAACTTAACTCCCTTCCACTCTGTTCCCTCTTCACTCAAACCACCTTCCCTCCTGTCCTCTTCTGTTTTTCCCCATCTCAGTGAAGGTACTGCCCGCCTGCACGCACAGAAACTGGGAGCCTGCCCCGAGGTGCCCGCTCCCTTACCCTCTCGTTCCAGCACGTCTCTGTTTTCCTTCCTGATTAACACTGCGACCCATCCTCAGTTCTCCAACTCACTGCCATCAGCCCTGCCCCAAAGTCCTCTGCTAACCCTGACTGGTCCTTGCCACTCCACTCTCCACTGAGCATCCACATGGCCACCGTGAAGGTCATCAGCCTGTCCCTCCTGGCTTATGTTATCTGTGGCTTTCCATCACTCTTATGAGGAAGAGAAAGACCCTCAGCATGGCCGATCTTCAATGTGGAATCTACCCTGTCCCCAAACTCTACCCTCCCTCTGGGCCCTGCTACAAAGGCCACCCTTGGGCCAGCAGGTAGCATAGTGATTAAGGCACTGGACTCACACGTAGTTGACCTCAGTTTAAGTCCTAGACCTGACAGCTTAAAACTCATGCCAGACGCATGTGCGTGCATGCCCAAAATCCCAAGAGGAGATTGGAGGAGAAGGGATTGCTATGTGCCATCCCTTTTGGGGGTGATTTCTCACCTTCTCTCTCTGACTCTCCAGCAAGCGCATGCGCCCTATCGCAAAAAGCTCTCTCGCCTCTTCTCTCAGCTACACCTTCCTGCCTCAGGCCCTTAACAGATCCCCCCCTCTGTCCGGATTCGTCTTCTTCAGCTTCCCTTACACACAGTTCAGGTTTCCTTACAAACATCACTTCCTCAGGGAATCCCTAACCCCCAGGAAAAGAGAGATCACTCCTTGCGAAGTGCTCCCACAGTAATAGCGTACACACACACACACACACACACACACACACACTCACACGTATTCACTGCTATGAGGCACTCTCCCAACCATTTCTGCCTAGAGCTCATTTACTCATGACAACTCTGTGAGGCAGAAATTATAATTATCTCCACTTTACAGATAAAGAAACTATTTGTAACTGTATTGTATGACTATTTGTTTAGCATGCGTTCTAGCCTGTTTTGTGGCTAATAACAGAAAATACCTGAAACTGGGTGGTTTATAAAAATAGAGGTTTATTCTGCTTACAGCGTGGCGTTTCAGAGCCCAGGAACCCTTTCTGGTGGGGTTCTCCTGGCTGTCCCACAACATGGCAGAGGAAGGACAATGTTGCTTGTGTACCTTGTCTGTCTGTCTCACTTCCTCCTCATATAAACCTGCCGGAACTTAATCATGGGGCCACTGTCCTAATGACCCTCTCCTAATTTTTCCTCAAAGGCCCTACCTACACCATAATCACATCACGTTTTCACTTTCATAATCCCATTACAATGACTCAACCATGAATTTTAGGGAACATATCCAAACTGCAGCAGCATAAATAGTCCAAATGACTGAATGGAAATTAGTCTCCTTCCTCACCCACCGCCCTCAATCAGTCACCTGTTCCTGGCCATGTTTCTTCCTGGAACAGGAATCCCTAATGCTGGGAGGTCCAGGAATGTGCTTATCCATGACCTGAGCTTGGGTGGAAAAGGTTGTATATCTGTACACATTCAGAGTTTTGTGGAGCAAGGATTGGGTGGTTCTGCTCTCATCCGATTCTCAATGGACCCATGAAGTAAAGAACAGCTGGCTCAACTATCCTACCCCCTCCCCCAGCCCAGCTCATCCTCTCCCTGTCAACCTCCCCCCACAGCTACAACTGCCCGTCAATGCGGTTCCCACAAACCTATGCTTTGGTCATGGCAATCTTTTAAGAACATATGCCAAGGGACCAGCAGATGGCATAATCGTTACATCGCTGGACTCTCACATAGTCGACCATGGTTCAAGTCTCAGACCCAGCAGCTTAAAACTCACACCAGGTGCTTGTGCATGCGTGCCCAAAATCCTGAGCGGAGAATGGAGAAGAGGGGATTGTGGCATGGCCATCCCCCTGGGGAGCGATTTCTTGTTTTGTGACTCTTTGTCTCTCGAGCGCACACACCCTACAGCAAAAATCTCTCTTAAAAAAGCATAAAGTAAGCACATATGCTGAGATCGCCCTCCTGCATAAAACCAGTCAGAGTCTTATCAGTTTTGGAGCAAAATCCACAGTCTGCTGGGGAGATACGGGGTGTTGTAAGTCTTGTCTAGTTCTCCAGCCTTAAGTGTCCTTTGTCCTCTCTTCTCCCCAACTCTACAGCCCAGCAGCACGCACTGAGTTCTGTGTTTGAGGTTCCCAGGCAACACCAGGTGGGTTCCCATGTGACTCATGCGCAGCCATCTGCCTGGTGTGCCAGTCCTCTCTGCACCTAGAAATTCCTACGCTGGCTTTAAGTCTCAGCTTAGGTGTCTCTTTGGGGTGAGGTGCCCCTTTTTAGCGCTCCCATGGGCTATGTCTGTCCCTGACGATGCACACTGGGCATTGAATTATAGCCGCTTGGTTACCCACTGTCTCTCTCACCCCTGTAAGCTTTGAGAGCAACCACTATGTCTCATTCATCTTTTTATCCCCCAGCCCAGTCCAGTTTGCCTGAAGTAGGTGCTGAGGAAGGATTTGTCCAATCAGTGAAGGAATGAATAACTAAAGGCAACTTGAGCCTAGCTCCTGGGCCTTTCAGAATCTGTGAATGATGCCAGACGGTGTGTACGGTGTGTACCAAGATCGATCCGGAGAGAATGGAGAAGGGATTGCGGAGTGGCCATCCTCCCTGGAGGGTGGGGGGTGGGGGTGGGGAGGTG
>NW_006159793.1:1793503-1794114 GCF_000334495.1 Tupaia belangeri chinensis
TGTCCCAGGAGTGCATGAGTCCTATAGCAAAAATTTCTCTTAAAAAAAAGAAAAAGTGAGAAAGCAAGCTGCCAGGTCCGAGACTAGAACCACGGTTGGCCATAGGAGAGTCCAGCACTCTTAACCACCAGTGAATGAAGTGGGTAACTGTAAGTTCAGATCTAGAGAGAGGTCTGGATTAGGGAGTTGAAAGATGAGTAAAACGTGGCCCAGCCGCCACAGAATTAATATGGAAGACAAACCCCTTTAAGGAGCCAGCCTGAAGGATTGAAGCGAGGCTGTCATTCACATCCTGGCTGGTCAGGGGGCGGGGCCAGGACTCGCCACGTCCTCTCCGCTCCAATGGGAGCTCTCGTTGCCCCAGCGTCTCCGCCCCTTTCGTCCGCGGGGGTGAAGCCCGTCGCCAGTAGCAAGACTACATTTCCCGGCGCTCCGCGCGGCCAGGGCGAACGAGGAGCCGGAAGCGGGGCGCGCGAGGTCTAAGGACACGAGGGAAGTGGCGGGCGGGGACTGAGGGGGGGCGTGCAGGTGAGCCGAGAGGCCCGGGGTCGCCGGCATGGCCGAGGCCAGGAAGCGGCGGGAGGCGCCACCCCTGGCTTACCAGCCTCCGC
>NW_006159793.1:1794226-1812012 GCF_000334495.1 Tupaia belangeri chinensis
GCCCCCTCCCGGACCACCTGGCGCGCGCCCGGAGCCGGGTTCTGCGGTGCTCAGGGGCGCGGCCCAGGGGTGCTGGAGGAGCCGCAGCCTGTTTCCTCCTGCGACTTCCAGCCCACTAGGGCCTCAGTTTCCCGACCTGTGCAGTGGGCGGGCCGGGACTTGTGATCAGTCGCCCAGGGAGGGATTCGTAATTCCCGCGTCCCTTTCCCCACCCCCTTCCCGGTAGCGGCAGTTTTAAGTTTTTTAAGTGTCCGGCCACGTGGCCCGAAGCCACCCCCCGAGGCGAAGAGGCTGGTGCTTGTCTCTGTTGGTTTGCGACAAGCACCGCGGGGAAGAACCTAGAGAAGGGATGCTCGACCCATTAGTAGAGCTGGAACTCAGGGCCTTCATGGTTCTCCGTACCGAGTGGGGCGGCTTTGGGACTTGAACTCGTGGTGCAATCATTTCTTAACTTTCATTCGCTCATCTCTCAATTAATCTGGCTCTCAGGGTGAGCACAGTCTCCCAGCCCTCCTGGAGGGTAGACATACATAAATCAAAGAATCACAAGTGACTTCAGTAGCACCACATTAAGTGCTGAGAAGGAGAGGTACAGGGTGCTAAGACCGGGATAACAGGTTGCCCTTGTCAGGGATGTCCACTAAGTGGCAGCTGATTTGGGATCTGCAGGAAAAGAGGTAGATATTCCAGACAGAGGTGCAAATGCCCTGTGGTGAGCCTGGAGAAAGCCCACTGTGTCTGCAGTGTTGCAGTGTTGCCGGTAAGGGCTATAAAGGCCCCCAGAGAGAGGAGGCAGGAGCTAGCTGAAGCAGAGCCTATGGGCAGTTCTTTCTTTATCTGAAGAGCAGTGGTTGACCATGGTTCAAGTCCTGGACCTGGTGGCTTGTTTTCTCTGTTTTTCTCTCTCTGGTCAAATTAAAAAATAATAATAAATAAAATAAAATAAATAATTATTTTCTTTAAAAAAAATAGCTGTGGTAAAACACTGAGGGGCTTTATGCTGGTGAAACAAGTGCTGACTACTTAGCAAAATCTCTGGCTCTGGTCTTATTGCTCTAAAGACCTCCCGGAGGGGCTAGAAGGTAATGGGTTATATATGCTTTTTCTTTCTTTTTTTTTTTAAAGAATTATTTTTTATTTAATTATATTCATTGTAATTATTTTATTTTATATTATTTTTAAGTTGACCAGAGAGAGAGAAGGAAAGTAAGAAAGCAAGCCGCCAGGTCTGGGACTCAAACCACAGTCAGCCATGTGAGAGTCCAGCTGCCCTAACCACCACAACACCTGCTGGCCCTATATATGCTTTTTTAAAACCCTCTCTCTGGACCTCAGCAACACCTTCTTCCAATAGCTAGCAAATAAGGAGAGCAAGAAATAGTACCCCATCTTCACTGAAGCATATGCCTAGCAAGAGTACCCTGTCCTTGTTGAGCATACCCTCCAACCGGTTCAAACGGAAGACAAGTCCAAAAATAAGTTATGATTAAGCGTATGGGGTGATGGTAAGGTGCTAGCTATGCAAATAAGGCAGGCAAGGGGGATAAAGGATGTCAGCTATAAACAGGCCAGGCAGGGAGGTCTCATTGAGATGGTGACACTGGGGCAGAGACCTGAAGACAACGTGTGTGTGTCGTAGGTAGCAGGGAAAAAAAGCATTCCAGATAGAACACAAGGCCCTGCAGGGTGCCATAACCTGACCCATTTGAGGACATTGAGGAGGCCACTTGGCCTGGGGTGGAACAGAGTGAATCTGACACTTGAAGTCAGCGAATGCCGGCCACTGGCTTAGATTGCCCTGTCGTGACCCAATGTCCTGTGAGGTGGGTATTGCTGCTATCCCCCTACACACCCCTGTTATAAAGGACGACCACTGGAGTGTGAAGAGGCGAAGAGATTAGCTCAGCTAGTTAACAGGAGCTCTGCCTGACTACCCTCTTGGCGAAGCTCCTGACACCTTCGCCCTTACCCCACAGTGCTCACTCAGCCTCCCTCAGGACAGTGGGGCCTCTGGCCTAGGCCCTACAGGCCTGGATGACACGGCTTCTGCTTCTACCAAGGAACGGGTACTGTTTGGGCCCAGTCTCTTCCTAGCAGACCAGTAGACTGCGATTGTACTTTGGGTTTCTGGGCTTCAGTTGGTGCTTTGGGGAGATTGACCGATTGGGCCTTTGAAAGCCTTTTAAAAGATCAGGGGCCAGCAAGTGGCATGGTGGTTAAGGGCGCTGGACTCCCACATCGGTGACCATGATTCGAGTCCCGGACCTGGTAGCTTGCTTTCAATTCTTTTTTTTTAAAAAAAAAAAAAGATCAGGGATGAGGTCAATAGGTGGCGTAGTGGTTAAGGCACTGGACTCCCATATGTCCAACCATGGCTCAAGTCCCAGACCTGGTAGCTTGAAAATTATGGAATCGGGGTTAGAAAAAACCCTGTCTCAAGCCTCTAAGCATGGATAGTGCCAAGGAGGCTAGGGGCTGGATAAATGTTAGCCTAGAACATTCTGACTCCAGACCCTGGAAGGCATCCCTCACCAACGTGCTATATCTTCAAAGGGTTCAACTGAAACTGCTTGCTCTGCTTTGTCGAGTCCCGGACCTGGTAGATTGCTTTCAATTCTTTTTTTTTAAAAAAAAAAAAAGATCAGGGATGAGGTCAATAGGTGGCGTAGTGGTTAAGGCACTGGACTCCCATATGTCCAACCATGGCTCAAGTCCCAGACCTGGTAGCTTGAAAATTATGGAATCGGGGTTAGAAAAAACCCTGTCTCAAGCCTCTAAGCATGGATAGTGCCAAGGAGGCTAGGGGCTGGATAAATGTTAGCCTAGAACATTCTGACTCCAGACCCTGGAAGGCATCCCTCACCAACGTGCTATATCTTCAAAGGGTTCAACTGAAACTGCTTGCTCTGCTTTCTCCGGAAGGTTTGGGCTGGTACTGGCAGGGCCAGATGGACACATTTCCCAGAGTAGAGAGGCCCTGGTCTGGGCAGCTCTCGAGGTCAGGAGAACCGGGCCCAAGGAGGACCCTTACTATGCTGGGGCTTCACTGTGGTTTTCTCTTTACTTCTCTGCAGAAAACCTTCCTGACTCAGCCTGTGACCCTCCTGGACATCTATACTCACTGGCAACAGTAAGTCTGGCGGGGCCAAAGTGGTGGAGTAAGGACACCCCCAGCAAGGCACTTGGAATAAAGATACTAGTCTGGTCTAACTAAGGTCTGTCGCCATGGCCCTCTGTGGACACCATTCTTGCCCTCAGGAACTCCGGTCACATCACATCTGTGGGTGTTGTTGTGTGGGCATCTGGGAGGGGCATGAAGAGCTGTGATTTCTTAAGGACAAGCTTCTCACCAGCTGCTTATTTGCTTGATCAAGGAAGATTTACTAAGCACTTACTGAATGCCCAGCCTGTTTAAGCATGGAGATACTGTCCGGAGTGAGACCAGCATGGGTCCTCCTTTCCTGCAGCCGAGCCTGTAGTCAGGGAGGCGGGCATCAAAGAGTGAAACGAACATGAAATTACACTGGTGGGAAGGGCCACAGAAGAGGCATCTGGTGTCCAGACCATGCAAATGGACGAGCCCAGCGTCATCTGGGGGTTTAGCAGAGGCACCCTGGGGTGACCTGGAAATGATGGCTGCAGGAAGCAGAGGAGTTCGCTAGCCAGCAGTATAGAGAGGTGGGCAGAGTGTCTCTGGCAGTGAAACTGCTGGGGCTAAGGCCTGTGACCAGGGACCAGTCCAGGTGAGGCTGAACAGCCAGCAGGGCCCACCTCAAGTAAGCCCTGGTCATCCGTGGTGAGAAACTCTCTTTACCCTAGAGTGGTGGGAGCCACAGGAGGCTGAAGCAGAATGAGCAGGTCACTTTGCACCATGGCGGCTGCAAACATGATCCAGCAAGCGCAGATGGGATCTTAGGATATCGGGGATGGGGCCAGGCTCTGTGGGTGGCGTGGAGGGAAGTATCTCATCGACACCCAGGTCTCCCCTGTGTGCCTGGATAGAAGGTGGATCCATGCATAGAGTTGGAAGGGGACCCACTGGGGAGCACAAATTTTCAAGGATGTGTTGATTGTGAAATGTCTGTGAAAAATGTGACACGTGACTGCTTTCCAGGGAAGGGGGGATAATGCACGGTACACCTGCAGAGGAGTGGTTGAAGGACAGAGGACGAGAGGTGGTCATCTGTGCTTGCACTGGCCTGACCACAGCCTACTGGGAGAGGGGAAGACCTGCAGACAGATCTCCTGAGGGACAGTAGAGAATATTGAATTGTCCAGGATGGAGAGAAAGGCAGTGAGATGGGTCCACTGCCCACCTTTGAGGACCAAGGGAGTGCTGTGTTCTCTGAGGCCCTGAGAGACAAAAATGGGCCCCGTGTGACCCTGCTTTAGAAAACAGATTTCAGCTTCTGAATACAAGCACTTGATCGAAAGAGCCATCCAGAAACGAGGTGTGTAAGCAAAGGCGGGAGTGGGGTGGAAGGGATCCCAGCCTCCAGTGGAGATCTGAGGTCACTGAAAACCCTGCCGGCCCTCAGCTCTTAGCAATCCTGTCCTGCCATGGTGAGCTCAAAGCCCAGGGCACACCCACACTTCCTTACCCTCTGCAACTTGCCCAGGCGTGTGGGTGTTACAACGCTTCCCGGAAAACCATTTCGGGGAGCTATGCTGAGTGTTTTTCCCTGTCTCTGGTTCCTTCCACAGGTGAGGGGGTCCCTCATCCTCCTCACCTCCCCCTTTTTGGTATTCTGAACTGTTCAGTATTCTCTGCCCTTCCTCATGGGATGTGTCTGCAGGTTCCTCGCCCCCCGTTTTAGCTGTGGTCAGGCCAGTGCATAGAGAGGACCTCATGCTACCTATACAGTGGCTTCTCACAATGCTCAGCCCTAGCGACCAGCCAGGTGACCGTGAGTGAGTTTCTGACTTCTCTGAGGGTCTTTATCTGCACAATGAAGATAACAACAGTAATGATGTCATTGCGTTGAGAGGGTTATGCACAATTGTCTATATAAAGTGCTAAACCTCACCTTGGAGGCTTTTATTCCCCTTTTCGGTATTTATTGAGCACTTACGACAAGCCAGGCACAATTCTTGATATAACTAGGAACAAACTAGAGAAAAATCCCCACTTTGTGAAACTCACATTCTGCTGAAAGGAGAGGAAGAATAAATTGCTACATGTAATAAACTAAACCTGATTTTAGCAAGCGATTCCTGAGAAGTGGCCTTCCTGGGAACAAGCACATCCCTGACAGTGGCAGAGCTGTGTCCGTCCCAGTTGGAAAATGTGGGCCATAGGCCGTGGCTCCCTGAGTGTGGGGCAGGGTACAAGGAGGTGGTTTTCGAAGGTTCGGGGGCTCGGCCCTCTGGGTGCTTACCCTATCAGTGTCTTTAACTTACTGCTCAATCTGGGCAAGGCAGAGGGGCAAGGGTCTGCTGTTTAGGTTTTGAGACATGCACTAAGGTGGCCTCGTGAGCTGCCAGCTCCCCCAATCCTTCCCTGGGCCCTTCTGGGTAGTGTGGGAGTCAGGCAGGAAGTAAGTAAAACGGCAGGGGACAGAGAACATGCTCTGTAAAAACTGAGACCGGATGGGGGGCAGAGGATGCCTGGGGAGGGGTGAGCAGCGAGGGCCTCTCTGAGGAGGCGGAGTGGAGTTGAGACCAGAAGGCCAAGAGAAGCTGGGCAGACCGTGCCAGGAACAGGGCACGTGCAGCAAGTTCCAGAGGGGCAGCAGGCCGGGTGCTTTGTGCCGTGCCTCCAGGGGCCAGCACCTGTCACTCCATGGCTGTTAGCTACTGTCATATAACCTCAGTGACCGTCCCAGCTATTTTAAAGACTAGTTGCAGAGTGTAAAGCACTTTATGAAATAAGTGAAAATGCGGAATCCAAAGCTGTGTCTCCACTGGGTTTTCATTGCTATTTGAATTGTCTTTCTTTTTTTTTCTTTTTCTTTTCTTTTTTTTTCTTTTTTTTTTTTTGGAGAGGTTTTTGCTATATATTTGAATTCTCTTGATGCATGGTTCCTTTGGGGCCTAGGAGGATGTGGGAAGTTCTGTGTTTGTGGGTGTTTTTTTTGTTTTGTTTTGTTTTTGTGTGAGGTTTTGTTTTGTTTTTAGAGAGATCATTTTTGCTATAGGGTATATGCTGCTCATTTGAGAAACAGAGAGATAGAAAGCAAGAAAGCACCCCCCAGGGAGGATAGCCACGCCACAATTCCTTCTCTTCCATTCTCCTCTTAGGATTTTGGGCATGCACTCACATACACCTGATGTGAGTTTCAAGCCTCCAGATCCAAGACTCAAACCATGGTCAGCCATGTGAGAGTCCAGCAATGTAACTATTATGCCATCTGCTGGTCTCATGGAAGGTCTGTCTTTGAATCTTGTGGAATTGTCCTGTCGCCCAGTTGGTATAGCCAGTGACCCTTGTCCTGCAGAACCTCCGAACTTGGCCAGAAGCGGAAGGCAGAGGAGGATGCGGCGCTGCAAGCCAAGAAGACCCGTGTGTCAGACCCCATCAGCAGCTCAGAGAGCTCGGAAGAGGAGGAAGAGGCAGAAGCCGCAACTGCCAAAGCCAGTAAGAGCCCTGCATCCCTGCATCTGGGCACTGCTCTGCTGTAGGACATGGGTCCCCCACCGCGTCAGGGCCCCTTTGTTGGGGCTTGTGGGAACTCAGCCCAGGGCCCTGCACCTTTTGGAAACAGGCTATGGGATATTGGATCGGTACAGGGTAGAGTCCACCCCGTTCTCCTTTAGTGCGCCCTGGGAAGACCAGGACCTTTCAGTGGATGACTGGGAGCGCACCAGGCATCTATTTCAGTATTTATTTGAGCCCTTCAAGACGCCACATCCTCAGACTCTGAGGACCCAAAGGGTGAAGCAGAAACACCCAGCCATGCCATACAGTACCATTTGGTGTGCAGACAGTGAGGCTCAGGGGCTGCTTTTTTTTTTTTTTGGTTGAGAGAGGGATTTTTGCCATAGAGCATATGCACTCTCCAGAGAGACAGACAAAAAATGAGAAATTACCCTACCGGGAATGGCCACACCACAATGTTGTCTTCCCCTACGTTCTCTTGGGATTTGGGGAGTGCATGTGCCCAGTGTGAGTTTGAAGGCATCAAGTCTGGGATTTGAACTGTAGTTAGCCATGTGGGAGTCCAGTGTCTTAACCACTACAGCACCTACTGGCCCCAGGAGACAAACTCCCAGGCTATTCCAATAAACCACATTTTCAGAAGTACTGCAAGAAGTATCAGGAGGCAGCTAGTACACACCTCTCCCATGTGGCCTCCGGGCTGCTTCAGGAGTTACTGATCCTCCTGTTTTCGGAAGTATCCCTGGTAGCACTGAGAGGCTGTACTGGTCACTGATTTCAAAGCATTGGCAGGGGTCATCTGGTGGAGACCTTCCCAGCTCCTTCACCCTGAATCCTCAGGGATCCTTGTGTTTGACCCGATGGCAGCCATAACTACGGAGGAATTGCCATATTGCCTCTGCAGTGTGTTATATTTTTTTTTGTTTACACAGAAGACAATTTCTTGATCTTTAAATATATTTTCTAATTTATCAAAGACAGGATTCATTGTAGAGTATTCATTATCGAATATTTGAAAACGACTTTGAAAAATGGCAGGAAAAAAATGACCTGTATCCTTGACACCTATACTTCGGCAAATTATTGTCCCCTTTAGTTTTTCTGAGCCTGCTTTTAAAGATGTTGGGGATTATATTGTATATATATGTATTTTTTAGATCTTGCTTAATCTTCTGAAATTATAAATGCAAAACAAGTTCTTTTCGAGCTGTACAAAAACACATAGAAGGAAAACGGAAGGTTTCCTGTTCTTCCCTGCTTCCCCTTTACTCCCTAAATGCATCTCCTTGTGGGTGGTCCTTAACACTTTCTCCTTTATACCTATAGCCGTACAGAGAGCCCTCCATGGTGCAGACTGATGCACTGCTTAAAGTAAAAGTGGTCGGATTTCACAGGGGCTGGCTGTTTGCTCTTAGTCCATTTTTTTAAGCTGCAATAATGAAATTGTAATTACTCCTTTTAAAAGTCCTTATTGAAGGAAACAAGCTAAAACATTTGTAGGCAACATGGCAGGATGCCTGGCATTTTCTTCAAAATCATGCGTGATGGAGAAGGGTGGAAGGAGCAGTAAAGGACGTAAGATTGGCCTCAAGTTGATCACGGTTGGAGCTGGGTGATTCGTCTCCACTTATGAATGTGTTTAAAATTTTCCATAATTACAGAGAGAGATGGCGTTAAGTGCCAGGAAAAGAATTAGATTGTGCCATTCATCTCGGCAGCGTTCTCTGTAACAACATAACTTAGAAATCCTTCCCTGTCTGCACTCTAGCAGACAATACCCTGTGGTAAGAACACCACAAATCTGTAATCGACATCTAACAGGGCCCTAGTTCTCACGGTTCAGCTTTCCCCAGACCGGGGCTGGCTGCCTGACCACTGTCCCTTTTACTGAGTGACTCGGGGACTACAGTGTGGTGTAGCCTGCATGTGTGGCACCCTCTGGAGGCGTGCAGTACCTTTGCGATGGTAGGTGGCGGGGATGTGAGCCAACCCCTCACCTTCTGGGAGCCTCAACATCTCATGCCACTGGGGAGCTGGGCCTCTGTCCGGGGTGCAGACATGTAGTTTCCATGTCACCATTCTTGTCTCTTACTCCTGGGGATGTGGCTGGTGCGTGCCGGAGCTCTCTCCCCGAAGTCTGGGTCAGCCTCAATCTCCCCTGCCAGCACCAGCCAGCTGTGACCATTGAACCGGTAGGTGAGGTGAGGTTGTTCAGGTGAGGAGAGTTCACACGGCTCACCCAGCGGGTGTTTGTGTCTTGCAGCCCCGAGACTAGCATCTGCCAACTCCTCAGTCACGGGGACAGATTTGTCATCAAGCATAAAAGGAAAAGCCACGGTGAGTGGACTGCCTTCCAAGCTGTCGCCTGTGGTGGTTGAAGTATAGGGGACAGTCCCCTCTGACAGAGAGCAGGGATAGGGCTGTGAGAAATCGCCCAGTCTGGGTTTAACCCTCACCTGTGTCACCAGCTGTGGGATCTTGGTGTTTAACCCTCACCTGTGTCACCAGCTGTGGGCTCTGAGCCTCAGGTTCCTTTTTTGTAAGATGGGAGTCGTGCCTGCTGTGACGGGCCACCAGGCACAGCATGCTCCCAGGACAGGCAGTGCCTTTCCTCCTTCCTCCCTGCTGTCACTGTTCGCTCAGTAGGTCTGTACGAACATCTTTTTGTTCCAGGCACGGTGCTAGGCCGTGGAGGCACCATACTGCACTGGAACCTCTGCTTCTGGAACTCTTAAAGCATTTTCTAAACCAGAAATTCCTTAGAAAGAGCATAATTTTCTGGTAACCCACAGCGCTGTGTGGCAGATATATACGAGATTGTTTCCCTGAAGTCGCCCGGAGCGTTAACAATAAAGTGTAAAAATAATTCCAGGATGATATAATACCCACGGCACATTGATTCTTGCCACGTTGCAAGTAACTCCCGTGTCTCACAAACTGTGATGGTTCTGTGAGGGACAATATTGTTATTAGTCCCACTTTAAAGATGAGTGAACAGAGACTAAGGACTTGCCCAAGCTCTCACCACCTGGAAGCAGTCACTTCAGGCTCGGTGACGGGCAACCTGTGCTCTCGCTTACTGTGCCACCATGCCAGATGTGTCGCCCTTGTCGTCTGTAGGCGAAGGCCAGCAAGACAGTGAACTCCACGCCACACCCTGCCTCCGGGAAGGCGGTGGCCCACTTCCTCTCTGGGAGGTCCCCCAGGAAGTCGGCAGAGCCCTCGATGAATGCAGTCTTGGCCTCAGAAACCGAGGAGGAGGGCAGCGTCCCAGCTC
This sequence comes from Tupaia belangeri chinensis, assembly GCF_000334495.1. Taxonomy (NCBI): domain Eukaryota; kingdom Metazoa; phylum Chordata; class Mammalia; order Scandentia; family Tupaiidae; genus Tupaia; species Tupaia belangeri. Next base: position 1,804,102 of record NW_006159793.1, read on the forward strand.
ACGGAGCTGCCGCCAAGCCTGGTGAGAAGCTCCTACCCCTTGGAGCCAGCACCCTGAGTTTGGGCTGGCAGGGCAAGCTTAGGCCCTGCTTTTGTACTCTGAGAAATTCGGGAATTCAAATTGTCATCGTGACAGTGAGGGTCCTGCATCCCTCCCCTAGGAGAGGGCGGGCCAGCTACAGGGACTACCTTAGGCTTTTTGGAGAGAGTCTGAACAGCCTCAGTGTGGTCAGAGCTTCTGGTTTATTACTCCCCAGTGGGTCACAGGATCACCGTGACAGCTTAGACACTACGCTGCAAGGGCATGGCTTGGCCTTCATTTCTCATGCGAAGAAATGAATGAATAGGCATTTGCCCTCCTCGGTGGACACAACGGTGGATGGAGCGTTTATAAACTGTCGGGTGTTGGCACCTGTGTGTCAGGCCCTACTCCGACCCTTACCAGAGCCTCAACCTATGTAGGAAATTGGGATGATGATGGTGCCCACCTCGGACTGGGGCCTCAGGGAAGGGCAGAGCTCTAGCTCTGCACATGACGAGCATGCTCACACCCGGCTTTGGTTAGCAGCTGCCATGGGGGCGGTGCTGGGGGTGGACAGCTGAGTCTGGAAAGGGTGTCCCTCAGTCCCCTCCATGTCCATCCCTCAGGGATGGTGTCAGCGTGCCAGGCCGGCAGCTCCAGCGAGGACACCTCCAGCTCAAGCGATGAGACGGACGTGGAGGTAATTGACACCCATCCTTAGGAGTTGCCCTCTCGGAGCCTCTTACCCTTCTAGGAGCCTGGCAGGGCCTGGCACCAGTGGACCCAGACTGGGTCAGTGGTGGCATCAGAGTGACTGGGAGTTGGAGAGGCTGCAGCCGGGGAGGTGCAGGGAGAGCATCCTGTTGCCGCTCCCTGCACACGAAGCCTAAAGAAGGCCGAGGTGATGGGCAAGAGATGCCACCTGCCTGTGGGGCTTGCAAGGCTTCCCAGGAAAGGTGGTCTTGGAGCAGGGCCTTGAAGCACAGTGGGTTTCACCAGGAAGGAATGTGGAGGGAAGAGTGTTCCTAGCAGGAGGAAACGTACAAGCAAAGGCCTAGGGAAGGAGTGGGCTGTCACATGATAAATTGAGGGGGTGAGGATGCTGATAGGGTTGTGGGCCCACTGGTGACAACTAGGCCTGAGCTCTTGGCAGAACTGGGCAGGACCCTCTTCCCTGAGCTTTGACCTGGGAGACTCTCCACTGGCCATCCCTCACTACATACATACTATGCGCCAGGCCTAAGGAACGCAGTGGTGGGCACGATGGATGCCACAGGGTGAGGGAGGTGCGGAGGGACCCTCAGATATATGGCTGCAGCGGTGACAGCTGCCATGAAGGGACACGTAGAGAGCTGTGAAGGCGGGAGCAGCATGTGTAGACACCTGCGGTGTGGGGCTTTTAAAGAGCATTGATCTGTCATTTGGAGAACAAGGGGGGGAGTGATGCAGGAGGTCTCAGGTAGGCAGATCCATGGACCCTGACCCTGAGGCCCAGCGTAAGAAGTTCGGTGTTTATCCTAGGGGCTGTGAGAGGCCATTGCAGGGTTTTAGGCAAAGAGGGAAGAGAGCCTGATTTTCACAAAGATCGCAGCTGCAGCCTGGCTGGGAAGATGATGCAGAATGAAAACAGCGAGGCTCTGTAGGGGCTGTGGGAGTAATCCTGCAGGAGAGCTGGCGGCTGGGACCACAGTGTCTAGTGGGAAAGAGGTTTTAGGGTGAGCACAGGCGGGAGTCGGGGATGGACTGATCTGGTGCCCAAGGTCCTTCTTGCCTCACTGTCAGAACCATGTAAAGGCTCCCATCACCCCCACCTCCCCAGGCCTTGCCAAGAGAAGGAAACCATTCCTCACTGTAAACACAGCCCAAAACACAGCCTCAGTGAGCCAGAGCCCAATGCAGAACTCTAGCAGTGAGGAGGAGTTTGGGATTGAGCTGTAAATGCCCCAGAAACCCAGGGTCAGGTGAAGTCTCACAGGTCACACTCACTGCCCCAGAATGTCAGGCTCTCAGAAGCCTTAAGAGCAAGCTCACAGGAGGAAGGAATGCAGCCAGGGCAACTCAGCAAGCCAGTGGCAAGGCTGCTCTTCCAGGGCTGGACTCTGGACTCCAAGCTGGTCCTCAGAGGGCCACCACAAGCGGATAGTTTAGCTTAAGGACAGGCCAGGGCGAGCTCTTTTGAGAAGCTGCCCTGTCAGGCCAAACCTGTGTGTGCCCATGGGAGACAGGGGTCATGCTTGAGGGCTCTGCCCCTTCCTGGTGATCGTGAGTGATTTGGCCTCTCGAAACCTCTCGTGCTTTCCTGGAAAATGGGCGCAAAGCTGTTTGTCTTACGGTGTCGTTTGGAGATCAGATGACATTAGGAAAGGGCTCTAAACACTGAAGTGTCTTACACACCTAAGGGCGAGTGGTTATATTTACTAACTCCCTGACTCTGGACTCTTGTTCCAGGTGAAACTCTCAGTAAAGCCAGCCCAGGTCAAAGTCCCGCCAGCCCCTGCCAAGGAGTCTCCAGCAAGAAAGGCAGCTCCGGCCACTGGGAAAGTGGGGGCAGTGACACCCCAGGTCAAAGCAGGTGTGCTGACCCCAGCTGTGAGGGCTAAGAGGCCAGAAGAGGAGTCAGACAGTAGTGAGTCTGAGAGTGAGGAGGAGGCCTCTGCAGCGACACCCAGCCAGGTGAGCCCACATCTCTGCATGGGACGGTTCTTCAGGTTTCTGGGGTGAGCAGCCAGGCTGAGTGACTGGGATTTTCCAGGGAAGAAGGGCCTGCAACACTCTGTAGAAGCCTCAAGGCAATGCAGAGCCCAAGAGCAGCTGGAAATGTTAGTGAACAGGCCAGGCCAGGCCAGGGGACCTTGCCTGTGAGGCTTGGGACAGGCTCTCCATGTGCAGAGAGCCCAGGAGGGCCTCACTCGGTGCTTTTTTTGTCCGCTTTCTCACCACCTCTCCATTGGCCACGTCTCTGCTTCTTCCTTCTGCGCCCTCGCATGCGCCAGTCCTGAGCCTGGTCACATACACAGTCAGAGCCAAGCAGGTCCATAGGCAGGCCTTGTGCCCACAGCCTCCTGCCATGGTAGAGCAGGCTGTAACCTCCAGTGTGTGGGGACAGCCAAGGAGGCAGTCGCTCAGGGAGAGCTGCCCTGAGGAGGTGGTGTCTTCCCAGGACCCAGAGGCTGGGAGGCAGCAGCCAGGGGCAGTGGGGAAAGGGCAGTGGCCGGGAGTGAATGTGAAGCTGCTCAGGTTTGAGGGGGCAGGGGAGGCCGGTGTGGCCAGAGTACCAGTCAGGGTGGTACTTCAAGGAGAAGTGGGGGCGAGAGCCCCACTGAGCTGGGGCAGCACCAGAGGGTTTTCACAGGGAGAGCCAACTGTCCTTTCTCTTTTACTACTAGGTAAAGGCCTCTGAGAAAACTCTGCAGGTCAGAGTTGCCTCAGCTCCTGCCAAGGGGACCCCTAGAAAAGGAGCCACCCCAGCTCCCCTTGGGAAGGCGGGGAAGTCAGAGGGGGACTTGGAGAGCAGCAGCGAGGAGGAGTCGGACAGTGAGGAGACACCGGCAGCTGTGACCCTACTTCAGGTGAGGCCCGGGAGGGAGACCCGAGCGGCCCGACCTCCTGAGGAGGCCTTCAGCATGCTTGTTCTCTGTGCAGGAAGCCCAGGTGTACCCAACCCCAGTTCCCCGCCGTGGTGTCATTTACCCTGTCTGGTGTGTGTCTACACATCCTCCATCTGGGCCCCCTCCCCTCCTGTTTCTTACATTGCAGGCAAAGGCCCCAGTGAAGAACCCCCAGGTCAAAGCTGCCTCAGCCCCTGCCAAAGAGTCCCCCAGGAAAGGGACCCCTCCAGTACCCCCTGGGAAGACAGGGCCTACAGCTGCCCAGGCTCAGGCAAGGAAGCATGAAAACTCAGAGAGCAGCAGTGAGGAGTCGGACAGCGAGGAGGAGACGCCGGCAGCCGGGACTGCAACCGCAACCCCAGCTCAGGTGAGGCTGAGGACGTCCCATGTGGCCCATGTCCTGCCCAGAGGGAGCCTGTGGGCTTGCCCTCCCCCGTACCTAGAGCGCTGCGTGGCTCCCTTGGCCCTCCCCTGCCTGTGTCTGCACACTCATCCTCCCCTGACCCTGTCCTTGGTCACTCCAGGCGAAGCCCTTGGGGAAGAACCTCCAGGTCAGACCTGCCTCCACCACGGGCGGAGGGCCTCCAGTGAAAGGCACTGGCATGAAGCCCCCTGGGAAGGCAGGTGCTACAGCCCCCTCGGCCCACGTGGGGAAGCCAGAAGAAGACTCGGAGAGCAGCAGCGAGGACTCGGACAGTGAGGGGCAGGCACCTGCGGCTGCAGCCCTGGCTCTGGTGAGGCCCATCGGGCTCTTCCTCCTCGCTCAGTGCAGGGAACCCCCCAACCCCTGCCCTCTTTCCACACCGAGACTCCCTCTGCCATCTTACTGTTGTGTGTCTGCACATACCCGTTCCCGTGTTTCTCACTCCAGGCCAAGCCCCAGGGGAAAATTCTCCAGGTCAGGCCTGCCTCAGGTCCCACCAAGGGCCCCTTGGGAGCAGGAGCGACCTTGGTGACCCCGCAGAAGGCACCGTGGCCTGTGACCACCCAAGTCAAGTCTGAGAGGTCCAAGGAAGACTCAGAGAGCAGTGAGGACTCATCTGACAGTGAGGAGGAGGCTCCCGCAGCCATGACTCCAGCTCAGGTGAGGCCTGAGGCAAGGGGCCGCTCCCCAGCCTGACCCAGAGCCATGTCCCGGCAGCCCCCCAGGTAGCTGTACTGCTCCTCTGTCAGTAGGAGGACCTACTGGCTGGTGAGGAACCACTGTGTGGGCTCCACGCATACCAGCTGGGGGTTCTGGATCCAGAAGCCTTCTTCAGACTCTTTCTTCGGTGTCCCCACAGGCAAAAGTAGCCCCCAAAACTCCTCAGTCCAAGGCCTCCCCAAGGAAAGGCACCCCCACTACCCCTGCTTCTGCCAAGGCCGGCCCTATGCGAGTGGGCACCCCAGCCCCCTGGAAAGCAGGAGCAGCAGCTTCTCCAGCCTGCCCAGGCCCAGCTGTGGCCCAGGGTGCCCAGCAGCCAGAAGAGGATTCCTCCAGCAGCGAGGAGTCAGAGAGCGAGGAGGAGGCGGCTCTGGCCATTTCAGGGGCACAGGTGAGGCCTGTGTCTGCCTGACCACTCAGGGTGGCCCTGCAGTCCCCTGGGCCCCTGAGACACTGCTCCTTCACATGTCGTTCCAGAAGTCTGCAGGGAAAGACCTCCAAGGGAAAGCTGCCCCCATGCCTCCCAAGGGGCCCTCAGGACAAGGGGCCACCCCAGTACACCCTGGGAAAGCAGGGCCCTTAGTCACCAAGGTCAAAGCTGAGGTGCACAGAGACTCTGAGAGCAGCGAGGAGGAATCAGACGAGAGCAGAGGGGAAGCAGCCATGATGCCAGCCCAGGTAAGGCCGGGGACAAGCCAGCCCTTCCTGCCCCGCCTAGGCCTGGCCTGCCCAGGGCTGCGTTTTCCCTGTGCACGGAAGCCTCAGGACCCACCACAACTCGGTCCCAGTCACTTCTTTCACTCTGATCTCTCCTGTGTGTGACTGGGCGAACTCCCACCAAGATCCCTTGGCTTTCCACAAGCTCTGCTGGGGTCGCAGTCTGTCCTGGTCTGGGGCCCTGACCCTCAGGGGTAGGACATGGACACATACACGGGTTGTCCCAGTGAGGTGTGGCAGGAATGAGATGGCAGACGAGAGCATCTGGGGCTTTTCGGGGAAAGTGGAGTCGAAATCTGGGCTGGAAAAGGACACCAGGCCGAGCGGAGGGGCAGCAGGTCCCCACTGAGGAAGGCAGCGATGCACGGGCCTGGGGGTGGGAGAGAGCCTGGCTGAGGCGACCTGCCACAAGCCGCACATCCTGGTGGATCCCACTGCAGCGTGCAGGGGTGAATGGCAGGCATTTGGAGCCACACTCCTCAGGTTCAAGTCTCAGCTCCGCATCCCAGCAAGCAATGCAGGCTATGGGAGCCTGTTTACCTTTATGTCAGAAATGGCCCCAGGGGCCATTGGCATGATGATTATGTTGCTGGACTCCCACATAGTCGACCGCATTTCGAGTCCCAGACCCGGCGGCTTAAAACTGACGCCAGGCATGTGTGTGCATGCCCACAGTCCCAAGAGGACAAGGGATTGCAGCATGGCCATCCCCCTTGGAGGGTGATTTCTCATTTCCTCTCTCTCTGTCTCTCCAGTGAGCACATGTGCCCTATAGCAATTTTTAAAAAAATTTTTTTAAAGAAATAAAGATAGTTTTAAAAAGGAAGGAAGGAAAAAAGAGAGAGAGAAATGGTCCTCGCAGGTTTGGGTGGGATCTCACCTGCATATCTGGCAGCAAGGGGCCTGAACCCATCAAGTCCTCTCATCCTTCGCCATGTGTGGGCCAGGCTACGAGGAACAGAATAAGCATCAGCCCCCCCCCCAGCCTAGGAGAGCTGGGAGCAGTGAAATAGCCCACCCTCTGCACTCACCCACCCACTCTTTATTATTTTTAATTGTCGCTTTTTTCCCCCCAATAACCACTCAGAAATTAGTCATATCTTTTTTCCCTGTACTAGAGAGCACACGTTTCTATGGACTGTTTTGTTCCCTTCTTGCTGTTGACTGGTGGGAACCAGCCCTAGAATTCCTCTGCAGAGGTTTGAAGCCTCTCCTAGAGTCTCAGCCCCATAGTGTGCCCCCACCCCACGCTGCACGTACATTCCAGACCCAGCCCTGAGAGTTCGTACAGATCACCTAAACATTTGTCTTCCCCACTGAGCCTCCCACCTGTACCGTGAGGTGGGTGTTTTATTTTCGTTCTTTGAACCATGGGCTGTTTTGAAGTGGGTTGTTTAATTTTCAGATATCTGAGATTACCGAGTTTCTTTATTTTGCTCTCTAATTTAGTTGCGTTGTGCTTGGAGAGCATATCTGGGATCTCAGTCCTTGTGTGTCAGTATGTGTTAGGTCAGATTAGCCTTCGGGCCCTTGTTAGGACTTCTCATCTCCACATAGAAGGTGTTGCTCCCCTCCAGGTGACAGGTGCTGTACCAAGGAGTACCTCGGCCTCAGTCACATAGTCTACATGTTGGAGAGTTTTCCTTCTTTTTAATTCTTGCTGTAAGGTACATGCGCTTGCCAGAGAGAGATAGAGAGGGAAAGTGAGAAATCACCCCCCAGTCAGGATGGTCACAGCGCAATCCATTCTCCATTCCCATCTCAGGATTTTGGGCACACACACACCTGGTGTGTCTCTCAAGCCACTGGGTCCAGGGCTCGAACTGCGCAGTCAGCCATGCGAGATCCAGTGCCTTAACCACCGTGCCACCTGCTGGCCCAGGGAGTTTTCCTTCTTGAGGTCCTGAATCTTCATTTCATGGCCTTGATGTCATGTGGAAGAGGGTTGCTGGGGGTAGGGTGTCTCTGACACTGATTAGATGACATCTCAGTGACACCGGAACTGTTCCAGGGCCTGCCCTCACACTCCTTTCAAGTATCTCACTGAAATGTCCCTCTTTGTTGCTCTCTAGATCTGAATTTGCTGGAGAAGCAACAGACATTTTTGGAATTTTTAGACTGTCATTTAAGATGAGGTTTATCAGGCCAGCAGGTGGCATATTGGTTATGGTGCTGGACTCCCACATGGCCAACGCAGTTCAAGTTCCAGACCCAGTGGCTTGAAACTCAAACCAGGTGCATGCTTGTGTGTATCTAAAATCTTGAGAGGAGAAAAAAGGATTGTGATCTCTCTCTGTCTCTGACAAGGGCACACAACCTATAGCAAAAAAGAGATGCTGAAAGAAAACCTAATACAGTGGTGGGTTTTTTTGGTTTGGTTTGGTTTTTTGTTTTGTTTTAGTTTGTTTTTAAGGGAAAGGG
>NW_006159793.1:1812043-1830990 GCF_000334495.1 Tupaia belangeri chinensis
AGAGAGGGAAAGTAAAAGCCACCAGGTCCAGGACTCGAACCACAGTCGCCCCTGTAGGAGTCTAGCACCATTAACCACCACGCCACCTGCCGGCCCCTACAATGGTGGTTTTTATCTTACTTGGCCATCTGCAGTACCTGGCTCCCACTTCGTAGACTAAGGTGGGCACCTGAGCTCCAGCTCTTACCTTAGCAATCCAACCAGCAGGGAGGAGGGAGACACGTTTCTCACCTCTCACAGCACCCAGGTTATGTTCCACCAACCAGAATTTAATGGCATGGCCACTTAGCTGAGAGGGAGCCTAGACAACACCTTTGTCCTGGGTAGTCTTGTGTTTATCTAGCACCAGGAAAATTGCTTTCAGTAATAAGTTTATCTGACCACTTAGTGTGTTCCAGGCACTATGTTCAACACTGAGTCTCTTGTTTAATCTTCACAGTAATCCTGTAAGTGGGCCTTCTTATTGCCACATCTTATAGAGAAGGAAACCGAGACTCAGTGAGATCAAGTCATCAGCTCAGGTTCACACAGCTGTTAGATGGGGAAGCTGGAATACTGACAGGCGCTGGACTCAGAATCTGCATTCTTGGCTAACTGCCCCATGTTCGCTCTCCCGCTCCCTCCTGTCCCTTCCCTTTTCTCCTTCCAGGTGAAGGCCTCGGTAAAAACCTCTCCAGCCAAAGCTAGTCCAGCTTCCAACAGAGTGTCTTCACTCAAAGGCGCAACACCAGCTCCCGGCAAAGTTGTCACTGCAACTCTTCAAGCCAAACAGGAGTCCCTGGCCAAGGCAAGTGGCGCCAGAAGCCTCAGCAGGTCTCGGGTTTGGGATGGGAGGAGGGGACCAAGCAGTGACCCCAGTCCGCATAAGCCCTGCATGGCAGGGCGACCCCCCACACTCAGGCCACTGGGTGTGTAGCCAAAAAGTAGATATGCTGTCTGCTCCCTTAATACCATTCTCTCCTTGCAACTAGGGAAAGCCTCCAGTGAGACCCCTCCAGAATGGCGCCGCCTCTGCAAGGGGCCCTGCGTCCCAGCCAGTGGTGCGGAAGGTGCTGACCACAGCAGCCCAGGCCCAGACAGGGCTAGTCCAAAGACCAGAGGAGGACTCAGAGAGCAGTGAGGAGTCAGACAGTGAAGAGGAGGTGCCAGCTCAGGTGAGGTCCGGGGAAGAACGGGCACAGCTACGTTTGCCCCCTGGTCTCCTGGGTCTCACATGTCCACCCTCTGGGCCCTCCTCCTGTGTCTTACACTGCAGGCAAAGACCCCAGGGAAGACCCCTCAGGTCAGAGCTGCCTCAGCCCCTGCCAAGGAGTCCACCCCAAAAGAGACTCTTCCAGCACCCCCTAGGAAGATAGGGCCTGCAGCCGCCGAGGCTCAGGTAGGGAAGCGAGAAGATTTGGAGAGCAGCAGTGAGGAGTCGGACAGCGAGGAGGAGACGCCGGGCCAGGTGAGACCCGCCAGGTCCTGAGTCGCCACCACCCACTCTTCAGTCATCACGTGGGTTCAGGACCAGGTGGGGACAGAAGACCAGATTAAGGCTCTGACTCCAGGATCCCTTCCCCAAACCAAGTCTTCCCCAGTAAATGTGGGGGAGAGGGAATGAGGAACATATGGATGACTTTCCTCTGTATGTCCCGAATAAACTCAGGGTGTAACTAGCACTTCAGGGCTCAGGCAGTGCCCGAGATGATTGTCACAGCCCCGGTGGAAGTGATAGGTGGCACCTGACATGGAGCCTTGGTGACCGGAGAGGCAGTAGAGAGTGGTGGCAACCGGGGCAAACTGCAGAGCCCTCACCACACCTAGAACAGTCCCTGTGAGCTTCAGCCAGTTGTGACCTTGTGGAAATGTGCCCTCGGTGAGACCTGATCTTCAGCTTTTCGTTTAGTTGCTTTTTTTAAGTGTATTTATTTATTCCGGAGAGAGACAAGTGTTTCTAACAAGGTGCGCATACCACAGTCCTCCCGCATCTTCAGCCAGCCAGGGTCAGGAGCACTTAGGTGCGAGCGTCCCCCTCCCTGCCACCTGCATGGGAGACCTGTCGTCCCGGGACCTCCACATACAGCGGCCCCATCGCAGAGCACTGCGTTCCCATCACCCCTCGCAGCTAGCCTGGACTTCCGATTCTAAAGGGAAGCAGGAAGTCCCTGTGCCGGGCCAGGCTTATCCCCTCCTAGATTTCTGTTTACTTCGTGAGTAAAGCAAGCATCAAGAGCTCTTAAACACGGTCAGCCCCATGGTGGTTAAGGGAGTCAGATCCCACGTCGCAGTCCACAGTTCAGACCCCAGCCCAGTGGTCTAGAGAACACATCAGGTGCTTCCCAGCACGATGGAGAAACAAGAAATCGCAGCACAATCATGCCCTGCTGGGCTGCTCTTTCGCATCCCTCTATCTCTGACAAACACACGTGCCCTCCAGCAATGAAGAAAAAAAAATAAAAAACACCAACCACTATGGGGTATGATAGACATCCCTCCGGAGCTTACAGTTAATAGTGCAAGACATGATGATTATTGCAAATTATTCTGGTGACGCTCTGAGGGCGCTAGGGAGGTCTGAGAGGCCAGGAGGATGAGCATTCAGCAGACCCAGGGAGGAAAGGCAGCCTGGAGAGAAAGCTGTGTGTGCAGAGAGTGGAGCATGCAGGCGGCCGGTCAGCAGAGAAGGCTACCCTGCCTGCAGCAGTCACTTCTTGTTGCTTATTGCTAGTAGCATTTGTGGTGGGCAGAAATGCCAGACAAAGTCATGGTCCCCTGCCCTGTTCTGGCGTGTGTAGATTTTTGTGCTTTTTATCTTTTAATTTTCTTTATTATTTTTAATTTGCCAAGAGAGAAAGGGAAAGTGAGAATGCAAGCTGCCAGGTCCAGGATTCAAACTGAAGTCAGCCATGTGGGAGTCCAGCACCTTAACCACCACACCACCTGCCAGTCCCACACATTTTTGTTCTTGAAGATTGTGTTGTTTTGTTTTGTTTTTTGTTGTTAGCTTGCTACAGGGGCATACACTCACCAGAGGAAAGTGAGAAATCGCCCCACGGGGGATGGCCATGCCTCAATCCCTTCTCTCAGGACTTTGTGTTCGCATGCACACGCACCTAGTTTTTTTCAAGCCACAGTGCCTGGGACTTGAACTGGGGATCCAAACTCCTTAACCTCCATACCAATTCCCCTCCCGTTTCTTACACTGCAGACGACGACCCCAGGGAAGACCCCTCAGGTTAGAGCTGCCTTGGCCACTGCCAAGGAGTCCCCCCGGAAAGGGACTCTTCCAGCACCCCCTGGGAAGACAGGGCCTGCAGCTGCCCAAGCTCAGGCAGGGAAGCACGAGGACTCGGAGAGCAGCAGCGAGGAGTCAGACAGCGAGGAGGAGACGCCAGCCCAGGTAAGATGTGCCAGGCCCCTGAGCCACCACCACCCGCTCTTCAGTCATCACATGGGTTCAGAGCCAGGTGGGGAAAGATCGGATTAAGGCTCTGACTTCAGGATCCCCAAACCAAGTCCCCAGTGAAGGTGTCCTGCACATGCTCCACCCCCACCCCCATCGATCTGGCCAAGGCCCCCACACCACAAGCAGACACCCTATCCCTGAGAAAGGGCCGGCCAGCAGCTCCCACCAAAGCACAGGAGGCCAGGAATCCAGGGATGTCCCGGTCAGCGTCAGGTGACTTGGAGTTAGTGTAGGAACACACAGGCAGGTGTGTCTCCCAGAGAGGGCCGACTAGCTTGGTGGGAAGCCTGGGCCCTGGAAGTGGGGGAGAGGGAATGAGGAACATATGGATGACTTTCCTCTGTATGTCCCGAATAAACTCAGGGTGTAACTAGCACTTCAGGGCTCAGGCAGTGCCCGAGATGATTGTCACAGCCCCGGTGGAAGTGATAGGTGGCACCTGACATGGAGCCTTGGTGACCGGAGAGGCAGTAGAGAGTGGTGGCAACCGGGGCAAACTGCAGAGCCCTCACCACACCTAGAACAGTCCCTGTGAGCTTCAGCCAGTTGTGACCTTGTGGAAATGTGCCCTCGGTGAGACCTGATCTTCAGCTTTTCGTTTAGTTGCTTTTTTTAAGTGTATTTATTTATTCCGGAGAGAGACAAGTGTTTCTAACAAGGTGCGCATACCACAGTCCTCCCGCATCTTCAGCCAGCCAGGGTCAGGAGCACTTAGGTGCGAGCGTCCCCCTCCCTGCCACCTGCATGGGAGACCTGTCGTCCCGGGACCTCCACATACAGCGGCCCCATCGCAGAGCACTGCGTTCCCATCACCCCTCGCAGCTAGCCTGGACTTCCGATTCTAAAGGGAAGCAGGAAGTCCCTGTGCCGGGCCAGGCTTATCCCCTCCTAGATTTCTGTTTACTTCGTGAGTAAAGCAAGCATCAAGAGCTCTTAAACACGGTCAGCCCCATGGTGGTTAAGGGAGTCAGATCCCACGTCGCAGTCCACAGTTCAGACCCCAGCCCAGTGGTCTGGAGAACACATCAGGTGCTTCCCAGCACGATCATGCCCTGCTGGGCTGCTCTTTCGCATCCCTCTATCTTTGACAAACACACGTGCCCTCCAGCAATGAAAAAGAATAAAACCGACATCACCAACCACCATGTGGTATGAAGTATCTCCCTTCAGTAGCTTATGGTTACCAATGCAAGGCATGATTGTTTTTGCAGTTATTCTGACTGCTGTGGCTGACAGCGCTTAGAGAAGAGGTCCGAATGGCCAGGAGGACCGGCATTAAGCAGACAAGAGGGGACGGGCAGCCTGTCCAGCAAGCCATGTGTGCAGAGGGCAGAGCGTGAGGGCGGGCGGCCAGCAGAGAAGGCCGTTCTGCCTGCTGCAGTCCCTTCTCGTTGCTCATTACCAATAGCATTTGTGGAGGCCATGGATGCCAGACGAAGTGAGGGGCCCCTGCCCTGTTCTGGCCTGTATAGATTTTTGTTCTTTTTCTAATTCTTTAATTTAATTAGTAGTAGTAGTATTTAATTTGGCGAGAGAGAAAGAGGGAAAGTGAGAAAACAAGCCACCAGGTCCAGGATTCATACTGAAATCAGCCCTGTGGGAGTCCAGCACCTTAACCACCATGTCACCTGCCAGCCCCCCAGATTTTTGTTCTTAAAAGGTTTTTTGCTTTGTTTTGTTTTCGTTGTTATTTTGCTATAGGGGTGTACACTCACCAGAGAGGGAGGAAAGTGAGAAATCACCTCCCAGGGGGTTGGCCATGCCATTGCAGTCCCTTCTCTCGGGACTTTGAGTTCACGCACATACACCTGCTGTGTTTTAAGCCACGGTATCCAGGACTTGAACCACAGTCAGCCATGTGGGATCTGGCCACCAATTCCTCTCCTGTTTCTTACATGGCAGGTAAAGCCTACAGGGAAGACCTCTCAAGTCAGAGCTACCTCAGTCCCTGCCAAGGAGTCCCCCAGGAAAGGGGCTCCTCCAGGACCACCCCCTGGAAAGACAAGGCCTGCAGCCGCCCAGGCTCAGGTGGGGAAGCGAGAAGACTCGGAGAGCAGTAGTGAGGAGTCGGACAGCGAGGAGGAGACACTGGCCCAGGTGAGACCCGCCAGGCCCTGAGCCACCAGCGCTCTTCAGTCATCCCATAGGTTCAGGTGCAGGTGGGGAAGGAAAACTAGATGACGGCTGGGAGACACGCTGCTGGGGAGGCAATCATTGTTCATCGTAGCTGCCCCCATGTAAAATTTGGGAAGTGACACGTATAAATCAGGATCTTCTAGCTTAGCTTGAGAAATTAGAACTCAGGCCACCTGGGGCCTACTTTCCTGGCTGAGCTGAGTAGTGAAAGGTCGGACCTTTATGCCAGTAGGGAAGCACAGAGCTTCCCTCTGCCCTTCCTGGTCCTCCCCTGAGCTGGTGTCACCCCCATTACCTCCTTATCCCCATTACCTCCTTACTGCTCTCCACATCCTCCTCTGGCCTCCAGCTGCAATGCCCATCCCATACCCGGCCTGGTGGGAAGGGATGGCAGTCAGGGGAGTACTTCTAGCTGCTGCCACTCTGAGCTGGGGGTAGGACAACCAAGTGTGATTAGGCTGGGGTTGCTGGCTTATGCCTGCAGTCCTGTCTGAGGCTGTTGTCACTCCTTGTTCAGACTCCCCAGACAAGCATTAGAGCCCTGGGTTTTAGGTGTTTCTGAGTCAAACAGCGCTTTCAGCTCATAAGGGAGAATAAGCAAGGGGACTCGTGTTTCCTGTGGCTGTGGGGCATGCTGGGCCAGCAGCTGCCTTGAGTGTGTGCAGGAAGGAGCTAGGCCGCCCGACCTGAGAACCAGGTGTGTGAGGTCATTGCTTGCCAGCCATGTCGCCTTCTCAGCTGATTCCTGTCTCCCCACCATGTGCTTGACCAGGTCGTGGCCCCTCAGAAGGACAGTAACTCCCAAGCTGCTAGAAGCAAGAGCCTGACCTCAGGACCCCAGGAGAACAACGCGGAGGGGTCCTCCGAAAGCAGTGATGAGGAGCTACCATCGGGCCAGGTAGGCTGTACTTTTGCTTTAAAGGAACTGCGAGTCCAGAGCCAGGCCAGTGGGCTTCTGGGGGAGAGGGCAAGTGTTTCCCACAGGGAAAATCTCACCACATTTAAATAGTCCTCCACAGTTCTGGAGGTCTTTCCTCTGTTTTGACACATTCATCCTAACAGTGAGCCCATAAGGCAGGCGGCAGAACATGGCTGCACACATGGGCTTCGGAGCCAGACCATACAGGGTCAAGGGCCAGCTCTCCCACCCACCAGCCCCAGGATCGGGGCAGACACCTGGGCCGTTGTAAAGCAGGCGCAAGCGTGATGCCTCTCTGCTGTGTGTGTGATGCCGGTGCTCATGCATAAAGTATGCAGCACGTCCCCTGCCTAGCCAGGAATGCAAGTTGTGGTATTCCACTTGGCAGGTCGGGAGCTAAGGCCGTAAGAACTGAAGTGGTTCCCTCGTTCTCATAATCTATAAGGCTGCGGAAGGGCACAGATGTGTCCCCAGCTCTGTGTGTTCCCTATTTCTTCTTTGTGACTGGGAGCCTTCTGCAGGGCTCAATAGGATCCTGTGGGCCTCATGCCTGTGGGGCACCTTCCTCTGCTCTGCTGCACCTGGCACTTGGAGCCCATGATCCTTCTAGACTAGAGCCTCCACAGGATGAGACCGAGCCCCACTTGTCTTCCTGACCTCAGAGCCCCAAGTCAGCTGGGCTGCTGTGGTCCGTGCTTCCTGCAAGCCCAGGCCTTTCTGGCAGATAGCGTTAGTCTTCCTCTGGCCCTGAGTTCCTGGGAGCTTCTGCCTGGGTTCTCAGAGGGCCAGTTTCCCCGCTGGAACCTAACCAGAGCTGCTAGAGTCCTGCAACCCCCAGACCAATGGCATCTCCTTAATACCACATTCCGCATGCCTGTCGGTCCATCGGTCAGCTCAGGTGCCGCCTGCACACCACCAGTGTTGGGGTGCCCACTGCCCTTCTTTCCTTAGTAGCAGATTACAGAAATAATGATAAGCTACAGCTAACGTTACGGGTCACTCCCAGTTCGCCAGGCACTGTGCAAAGCCCTATATTTGCATTATTCTGTTTAATTCCCACAATCATTCTATGAGGGAAGGTCCTTTTGTTATTCCCATTTTAAAGCAGAGTGCATGAGGCTCAGATGAGTTGAGTGACCAGGCAGTGTCACGTGGCTGATGACCAGTGGAAGATGTGTTTGAGTAGGCCATGCACGCGCATACCTGCTACCTGGCCCTGCCCTGATGCTGCCCTCTCTAGGGCACGGGCACCACCCTCTGTCTCTCTGAGGAGCCGTTCTGAGTCTGCCTCCTTCTCTGAGGGATCCAAACAGCTGGGAGGGAGGGGGCCGCCTCGCCGTTCTCTGTGGGGGCGGACTAACACAATTAAAATGAACATCATGCTTAAACTGAACTGTTTAATTGGTACGTTAGTCCTGAAGATTCAGGAGTCCCTATTAAAAAAGGCAGAAAGAAAAAAGCTGGCATTTTGTGCACCCCCCAGGAGGGTTCGGGAAGGCAGGCACAGCCTGGAGAAGCTGCAGCCTAGCTGGCGGACCTTTAGCTCCTAATCCCAGCTTGCTCATTATTATTATAATTATTATGCATTTATTGAGTACTTCTCTATTGACAAGTTTCGCTCAGTTTTTATTATTAGTCAGTGTGGCAAGCGGAGCTCCTGCTTAGGAGGCCACCATGGAGACCGGGGCTCCGTTCCCAGGCCCTTTACTGAGCCTCATCCCCACAGAGTGGAATTTCTTAGAATCTGTCCCTTGTGACAGTGACCTCGGACCAGAGTCTGGGCTTGACCTTGGCTGGGCTCCAAATGAAAAAGAAAGCAGCGAGCTTATGGGGTGCTGTGTGTGTCAGGTGGCTACGTTACCGTTCCACAGCACAGTACTTCAGAATGTCGTGTTGTGCACTTACTTGTCAATGAAAATTCTTTTTTTTTTCCCCAAGTTTATTTCTTCAGTGAGTGTGAGAGTTAGAGACAGAGATAGCATCCTCCACAGGGTCGTGAACCTTATGCCAGCCCTGGATCTCAGGTGTACACATGCCCAGTATGCTCAGGGAAGTCTCTGAACGTGAACCCAGAACCTTCCCATGGATTAGTCTCGGAGTGTCACTTTTACTGCTGTGCCACCATCTGGCCTCTAATTATCTTTATCCTTTCTTTTTTTCTTTTTTCTTTTTTCTGTGTACTTAAATCTGAAAAAAAAAAAAAGAAAAAGAAAAAAGAAAAGAGAGAAAGCTGGGGAGCTGGTGTGTGCCTGTAACCCCAGCTGCTTGGGAGGCTGAAGCAAGAGGAATGAGACTTTGGGGCAACATAGACCCTATTTCTAGGGAAGAAAAAAGTAGATCCTGCCCTCAAAGTCGCAAGTTGAGACAGCAAAGAAGAAAGAAATCTGTAAGAATTTAAACCAGGGTGTTAAATCGAGCCCTAGCCTGACTGATCCCGGGGGAGCCCCCGTCTGGTGCCTGGAGAATCAGTTCCTATCCAGCCCCTAGCCTCAGTTTGCTGGTCACCCTGGAGGTTCAACCTTCTTCACCCATTCAAGATGGCTTGTGAATCTCAAGGCTCCAGGCTGCAGCCCCAAGGAGCGAAATTTCTCAGTCCCCTGGGATCTGTTGACCACCACCAGCAGTTCTGAGAGAGGCTCTCAAAGAAGCAGTGTCTTGGTGACTGTCCTTTGCAGCAGCCTGGGCCATCAGTCCCTCTCCCCGGCTCTGCATCAGACTCCCAGGAATGCAAGCCAGAGTGATGAGCTCAGGTGGCTTCTGCAGGCCTCAGACCCTGGCCTCCCCCTGGGTCAGACCACTCAGCACCTATAGGGAGGTCAGCCTGATGCTGAGGCAGTGCTGGTTTCACTGCTTCATTTCTACCTGGTTTTTCTTGCTGAGCCCGCAAGTATACCCTGCATATGTGCGCCTTACAGCGGTTTCCACAGTGCATCAGAACCCATCCGGTGGCTGCAGCCAGGGTGCAATTAGAAGCCTTTTAATGATGGGACCAGCAGTTAGCATAATGGTTATGTCGCTGGACTCCAATGTAGTCGACCGTGGTTTGCGTCCCGGACCCAGTGGCTTAAAGTAACGCCGGGCGCGTGTACGTACGTGCCCAAGATCCTGAGAGGAGAAGGGAGGAGAGGGGATTGCAGCGTGGCCATCCCTCCTGGGGGGTGATTTCTCGCTTTCTGTCTCTCTGTCTCTCTCTGTCTGTTTGGTGAGCGCATGCACCCTATAGCAAAAAAAAATACCTCTCCAAAAAAAAAGGAAGCCTTTCAATGAATGGGAAGCTGAGGATCAGGAAGGTCGGGGCATGACCACACAGTGAAGTCGTGGCAGCGTTAGGCACAGAAGCAGGTCTTCTCCCACACCTGGGCAGCAATGCTGCCTTTTCAAGGTCTGTGGACTGTGACTGCACTCCTGCCGTGCTCAGTGCTCAGCGTGGGCTGTGTGGGCCATGGTCCCCCTTGTGCCCCGCCCCTGCCCTTGCAGCCAGGCCCCCTGCACCAGCTCCCTCCCACAGCCGCGAGGCCGGGGCGGGGTGGCGTGGGCAGGTGGAACTAGGAGGAGGCTTTTGCTGCTGAGCTGCTTTTAACATCCCGAGACGCTATTGTTTGCCTCAGTGGGTTCGTTGCCTCTCTTCGTCCCCGACAATCTGTTCCTCTGTCTTCTCACATATATATAGATCCCCCCCTCCCTCAACTGTAAGCCTGCTCCCACTTTCCATCCTTCTCTTTTTCATCACGTGGGAAGGAAGGCTCTGGAAGTGGCAGATCAGAGCAGCCGCGGGGGAGGCTGTTTGGCAGGGGTAGGAAGGGCCTAAGCCCAGCAGAGCCTCCACCCTCAGGCAGCACCTTCCTGCCTTTTTACTTACCCCTCCTTTCACCGCAGCCTGGAGTTGGGAGGTGCTGAGCCAGGCTCAGGAGGTGGACAGAGTGGCTTGAAGCAGGCTGGGTCCTAGACCTGCTGTGGCCCTCCTTGACCTCAGCCTGCTTCCTCTTCCTGCCATGCATCGCCCCCCCCAGCCTGAGGGAGCCAAACCAGCTGTGACATCTGGGGAGCAGTAAGCTTGCCCAGTTCCAGCCAGACCTGGAGTCCCCTTGTGTGCTGGGGGTATGTCCGGGGAAGCTGTTACAGCTTGATTCTGCTGTTCTGTGGGAAAATGTAAAGCAGGGCTAAAGGGGTAGTCCTATGGAAGGAACCCCTGTGCCGGTCCAGCCTCAGCAGCTAGGAACATATGTGCGCGTTTCCTGCGAGCCCTCCCCTCGGTTCCCATGCTTGCTGGAGAGCCCTGAAGGCCCTCTCAGCCCCTCATTCAGGGCAGCTGTCACTGATACAGACCAGAGTCTACAAGGACAGCCGCAGTACCTGACTGACCCATCCACGTAGTACCATTTCCCCAGTCGTCTCATGAGTGGGGGTTTTTATGTCCAGCCTTTGGGTGAGAGTCTGCCAGGAGACCCCCACTATGCTGAGTTAGCAGCCCCTGGGTCTTGATCCATTGGCTCCCTACACACATACACACACACACACACACACACACACACACGTTTCCCCGTTCCATTTATTTGTTGGCTAAACGGTGGTGGAGCTGGAGGCTGTGCCATAGGCCACGTCTCAGGAGGGCCACAGCAGTCTCTGGGGTGGGAGCGACTAGACTGAACAGCTCCCTGGGTGAAGACCATCATGACGGGGCTGCAGGAACACTGCTCGGGCAGGCGCTGTCTCTGAAGTCAGCGGAGGAGAGCGCTGCACGCTCTGCCCTGGCTGTGCTTCCAGGAGGCCGCATGGCCTGGGCAGTGCTCTTCCCCTCTCTGGACTCGCACTGCTCTCACTGCACAGCAGCCGATAACTGCCACGCTTGGGGCTCAGCGGGGGTTGGCAGGGCTCCCATGAGCTCTAAGGTTGGGGTGGGCGTGGGCCAGGTGTGCTCTGGGCAGCTCCATCAGCCTCTGTGCCTGGCAACCCCAAGTTCTTTGGGACCCCTTGACTTGTAAAATCCTCCCCTGTCCCGTCTTCCCCTTCCCCTGGCCAAGCCTTTAATCATGGGGGGGTGTTTTGTTTTTGTTTTTCAAGGTGATTAAAACCCCTCTGATTTTTGTCGACCCTAATCGTAGTCCAGCTGGCCCAGCTGCTACCCCCGCACAAGCCCGGGCAGCGAGCGCCCCAAGAAAGGCCCGGGCCTCGGAGAGCACGGCCAGGAGCTCCTCCGAGAGCGAGGATGAGGACGTGATCCCCGCTTCGCAGTGCTCGAGTCCCGGTGAGCGCGGCCCCTGCAGTGCTGCCTCCCCCACGACACCTGCCAGGCTTGGCTGTGGCCACTGGCACGCCCCGCATTGAAGTTCTGAATGAAAGGACTCTGGCCCAGTCGCCTAAAGATGGTGGTCAGGAGGCAGTCTCTGGGGCGCTCCTGGCTGACCCACAGGCTTGGAATCAGGCCCATTGGCTAACCGTGGCAGGGCCCAGGGTCCTGTGTAGTCTGAGGAAGAAGGGCACTGTAACGACCGAATGTGGCACCGACTGGCAGGTGGCAGTAAGCGTCCTGTGCCTGGCGGCATGGGAAGGGGGTAGGGTAATCCCAGAGCGGAAATACTGTAGGGAGAAACTTCATCTGTTAACTGATGGCAGGGCCAGATCTGGGGTTTCTTTGACATCTAAGGCTTTGATTCCACCAACGATAACAGGACAGTGGTTGAAATGGCTAGTTTTTTTTTTTTTTGACACTTTTAGGAGAAAAATACCTGATCCTGATAGAATGGTTTAAAAATACAAATTAGCACAAAAGAAAAAAATATCACCCATAATCCCACTGCCCTGAATAACTGTTCCCATTTTACAAGTGCTGACTTTCCAAAAAGAAACCATAAGATGTACACGTGTTGTTAAAGTAAGACCACAATGCGTGTAGCTGATGCCCATCTTTATTGGCTACATCGTGGCGTTGGGTTTTGTCATCATTAGCTGTGCATGGCATGATTGCTACTGGCCACAAAGCTGGCCTTTGGGCAGGCAGACCACGTTAGTTTAGTCAGTGTCGTGCTGGGGGGTGGGGGGGGTTTGCTTGGGCGTGCTTGGCCGTTGTAAGCCGAGCTGCAGTGAGCACCCGTGAACAGCCTGTGCAGGTGACTAGAGCAGTTCCCCTGAGACAGCGTTAACTGCAGGGACAGTCGTTAGCATCAGTGCCCCAGCCCAGTGCTCAGGAACAATGGCCTGGCCTGAGGGGAGGAGACAAGGAGAAAGCCTGGGGTCCCTTCCTTAGCAACCACCTATTCCACTGAGCCTCATCAATTCTGTCTGGAAGGCTTGGGGAGGGGAGCAAGCGAGTCTACCTGTATCAGCCCTAAGCACAGCACTGGGTTCCTGGGAAGGGCTGGTGAGAGGGTTATTGCTATGCTGGGGGGCCTCCAATGGGGTTCTGCACTCTGATGCACCCCCTGTTCTCCATTTCAGCCATTAGAGCCAGCGTGGTGACTGTGCCCAGTGCCCGCCCACAGATCGCCCCCAGGGCCAGTAGCAGCAAGGAGCCCAATCAGGTGTCAGAAGGCATGAAACAGGAGGGACCACCCAGTCAGGTACCTGGGGGGCAGGGAGAGCTGGGGCAGCCAGGGGGTGCTGGCTGCTGCACTCCCACCCTACCTGCGTGTGGGAGTCAGACTGCAGTTGCTGGCTCCCCCAGCCCCCCACAGAGGTAGCAGCCACTTAAAGCCAGAGGCCTTCTTGGCCTCCTGGCTCGAGTCCTGATGCTGGACACCCGAATCACCTTTGACTTGGGAAGAATGATCTGGAAGCATGGCTTCAGGGCAGAGCCAGCTCTGCTTCTTGGGTTTCTCCTCAGCTTTTCCAACAGGCTGGGACCTTTGGTTTGCTTTGCTTTCTTCCTCCTGGTTTTGAAATGCTGTGAAGAAAAGTTGCCCTTTTTTGTGTTCGTAATAACGACTATAATGTTCTTCCTTGCCGTTACCATTTTCGGTGCCTTTTATTTAGTCGTTGCCTGAATCTGCAGGCAGGGCAGGGTAGGGGTAGGGGCAGCGGGGTGGGGGGGGCGAGCCAGTCTTCAGTAAGACTGAGTGCACCCCCCACCAGTTTGTGGCTTGCCGGGACTAAGCAGCCCAGACCCAGTCTCCTGACTGCACACTCCAGCCCCCACTCGAGGGAGTAGGAGAGCCCTGGGACGGGCCAGGGGAGTTGGGCAGCCGCGTTTGGAGGGCCCGGGGTGCTACCTACTCACTGGGCTCATCACAGGCAAGAGCACACAGAGACCTGGACGCACGGGTGCTGAAGGGTAGCCTCACGTGGTTCCTGCACTTGGAAAGCCGCGTCCATTTACCCGTGCAGCCTATGCCGGGCACTGGGGACACAGCAGGGACAGACAGGAAGGTCTGTGTTTTGTGGCATTCCCAGGCTAGCAGGGCTTCAGACAGGAAAACCCAAATCTGTATAAAGCCCTCTCCAGCTGGCAGGTGCTTCGACAGAAACAGAACAGCAACTAATTTGAATAATGGGGCAACCTGTTTTCAGAAGAATGAGCATGGAAGGCCTCCCTAAGGAGGTGACGTTAAAGCACGAGCAGTCAGTTACAGATGGCACCTGGTTTTCCGCCCAGATAGCGACGTTGCCCCTTTGACTGCCCCAACCCTACCCCAGCCAGATAGGGTCTGGCCAGGGCATAGCATAGACGGTATCCCGAGAACCAGGAGTCTCATGGCTGCCTCTGGCTGTCCACAGGTGACAAAGAAGAGCCCGACTTCCCTCCCGCTGACCCAGGCTGCCCTAAAGGTCCTCGCCCAGAAAGCCAATGAGGCCCAACCTTCTCCTGCCAGGGCCCAGTCTTCAATAGGGGTGAGCTTGGAGAGCCATGCCCACCCAGCTCTGCCCCCAGAGGGGAGGCTGCTTCCCCTCTCAGCCCTGCCACAGAGTGGGGGAGGGAGGGCACCGGCCAGGCTGAATCTCCTTGTCCCTCCCCGCAGACTTGCCCGCATGGGGACTTCCACCCTCACGTGCACCCTAGACTGGCAGCCTGGCCTGTAGAAGCACCATGGCACCCATCTCGGAGTGGTGGGAAGGACCGAGCGAGGTCGCGCGTGTGCCGTGCCTCACGCAATGGCCCAGATGAAGGGCGGACGCACACTAGGCCTAACTCGCCCTACTTCTTCCTTCCACTCTCTCGCCCTTCGCCAAATCAGGTTGATGGTGCTGTGGGAACACTTCCTGTGGCGAGCCCCCAGAGGACCAAAGTGACCAACAAGCTGAGAACACCCAAGCTTCCTGCGGGCCAGCGGGCCACAGCCACCGCCTCGGGACACTCCAAGGCCAAAGCCCCCAGGAGCTCAGATGACAGCGAGAACAGCAGTGACAGCTCTTCAGGGAGCCCCAAGGGTGCTGGAGGGCCCCCAAAGGCCAAGTCGGCCCACAGTCTGGGTGAGGGTGCCAGAGGGAGAGGCGAGGGGAGGCTGAGAGGGGGACAAAACAGGCTGGTGGAGCCGTCAGCCGCAGCCCCCACTCCATACCATGATCGATCTGCAGCCTGGGCCAAGCCAACCCATACTGGCCTCGGTTTCCCCGCCTGCGTAACTTCACAGGGAAGTCGGTCCAGGTGATTGCAAACACCGGCCTGCTTCTTGACCACTCTCGGCTCCCTTAAATGACTCCCCAGAATTCCAGAGCCAGCCTCTCCCAGGGGAGCAGCAGAGAGGGCTTTGGCAGTTCACTGCTCCCCTAGGAGGCTGTGCAGCGTGTCGAGTTTGCAGGGAGCAATAGGAAGCCTCGGGCAGCAGGGTGAGGGACATCCAGGAGGCCAGGACATCTCAGATCCTTTCTTAAAGGACTCTGCCTAGCCCAGTTGGCAGGGGCCACCCAGATCCCAGCAAGGTACCTGTGCTTCTCCAGCAGAGCCAGTCCCCTCTGGGAAAGAGACCTTGGTGGAGGAGACCTCTACAGAGTCCAGCGAGGAGGAGGTGGTGGCACCATCCCAGGTAACTGCCAGGGAGTGGGCTGTCAGGTCACCGACTTAGTGCTGGAGCCCCGGGCCAGCCTCCTGGCCCCTGGTGCAGTCGTACGTGAGACTATCCCTTGGGTTGGGTCTGGACCCTTCCTCTTCCCCAGGGCTCAGGGCACAGTCCTATCTGCAGATAGGCTGGTCCTAAATCCCGAAGGTGGCCCAGCAGCAGAACAGCCAGGCTCGGGAACCAGCAGTTAGCATAATGGCTATGTCGCTGAACTCCCACGTAGTCGACCGCAGTTCGCGTCCCGGACCCGGTGGCTTAAAACTCACGCCGGGCGCGTGTGCGTGCGTGCCCAAGATCCCGAGAGGAGAATGGAAGAGAAGGGATTGCAGCGTGACCATCCCCTCCGGGGGGTGATTTCTCGCTTTCTTTCTCTCTGTCTGTCTGGCGAGCACACGTGCCCTATAGTGAAAACCTCTCCCAAAAAAAAGAACAGCCAGGCTCGCTCTCTCCCACGTTCCACACGGCCACAGCTAACCCTCACGGTCTGTGGGAAGCATTGACCTTGTTCCCGGATGGTACCAGACACACGTGTTCCCTAGCAAATTTCTACTAAGGTTACTGTCTGTATGTAGCACGTGCTAGGAATTTTTCGTTTGCATGAGTAATAAGAAATTGCCTTTTTAAACGTGCCAGTGTGCAGTGTGTATGGGGCAGCAGGTGGCGTGCAGGTTAAGGCAGCCGGAGCCCATGTAGTCAGCTGCACAATTTGAGTCTTCGGGCTTGGCAGATTGGAAAACAAGCCATGTGCGTGTGCTTGCATGCATGCCCAAAATCCTGAGAGGAGAATGGGGGAGAAGGGACTGTGCTGTGGCCATCTCCCCTGGAGGGAGATTTCTCACAGGCTGGGTGAGGGTGCCTGAGGGAGAGCGAGGGCCAACTGAGAGGGGAGCGAACTGAGCCTGGTGGAGCCGTCGGCCACAGCCCCCGCTCAGTACCTTGATTGTTCTGTGACCTGGGCCAGGTCAGCCCGTACTGAGCCTCGGTTCCCCGCCTGCGAAACTTCTCTCTCTCTCTCTCTCTGGCAAGTGCATGCACCTTATAGCAAATTTTAAAAATAGATATGTAAATAAATAAAACGTGGATTAAATTAGAGTTCTCCAGGAGGCACACAGCAAGGGCTGGAGCTCCCCTCCAGCCTCAGTACACACTGCTCTGCACCGACAGGGCTACCCACTCCCAGAGGTCCCTGGGCTAGATTCTTCTCAGCAGGACCTGCTTCAGGCCAGGTGGGCTGGGGTTACAGCCTCTTTCACACTGGGCTTCTTCAGTCTCTCCTCTCAGGGTATGTGACCCCTGGGCTGACCCTGGCCAATTCCCAGGCTTCGAAGACTGTTCTCAAGCCAGACTCCAGAACCTCGGTTTCCTCCACTCTGGCCGTCAAAGATGACCCACACAGCAAGCGGGAGGCAGAGTCCCAACAAGCAGCAGGCGCCATGTCCCCTAAAACAGGTGAGTCAAGGGCTCTAAGAGGGGCACAGAGGGATGAAACCTTTCCCCCAGCAAGCCTGCCAGCATGGTCCCATCTGCCACCAGGGCCTCTCCAAGCGTGGCCTGTGGCCCTCCAGTAGACCTGGAGGTGCTCCTCACAGTGCAGGTGGCACCCGAACCCAGGTGTTGGTGCTAGCCTGGACATGGGGTTTCTCCAGCCCTGGGGGAGGCTGATACACCCGGCGAGGCCACCTCTGCCTTGAGTGAGCAGCGTCTTGGCCATCTTGTGATGTGGGCCTTGGCTGTCTCTGGCTGTCCTGCTGGCTTGTCCCCAGCAGTGTCTTGTGATGCGCATTGTGGCTTAGACAGAAGGCCAGAGGGTCCTCCAGCCCCTGGAGGAGAGGAGACCCTAAGCAGCGAGTGCCCCAGAGCTGCTCCAGCCAGCTCCTCTGGGCTGTGTCAGCCCTCCAGGGCAGAGCTGGTGCAGCAAGTCTGGATCAAGGCATGGCACCCAGGAAGTAGTCGCCTGGCATTGGGAAGCAGACTGTGGTTTAAGTCACCTGGCCTGGGGGCAGTAGCCATCCCTGACTCCATCAGAGGTAAGGGACAAGTGTCTCCAAGAGCACACCTGGGCCAGCTTGCCTTGATGTTCTGGAGTATTTGCTGACAAAAAGCAAGAACTGGGCTCCGAGGAAAGAGGCCCCACTTAGCTTCCCTCTCCAGAGCACTGAACAGGGCCTCTGCCCATCCTCTGGCCCCTTGGCTTGGCCTGTCCTGGGTATCTCCCCTACCCCACCACAGGGCTGGGGCACTGGGAGGCTCGCCGCACTGCAGGGAGCTGCCCCTGTCTCCTCTGATGTGGGGCACCCTCCTGGGCCCCTCATGACGACCACCTCCAAAGCCAAACCACTGAGATCCTCTTTTTATAAATTGTCAGAGGGTGCAAGAGCGAACGTGTGCTGGCCAGAGAGAGAAGGCATCCTTCAGTGTGGTGTGGGCGCTGCAGCCTTCTCCATCTCTCCATGCTGTCAGGGATTTGGGGCATGCACACACACATGCCCCGAGTGTTTTCCAAGCTACTGGGGCCAGGATTCAAGCCACGGTTGGCCATGTGGGATACGGCTCCCACTAGGCTGAGGGCCGCCTTCCCTCCCCAAGCTATCTTCTAAAGCCCAACATGTATGTCCTTCGTGCCCCGAGGCCCAGGTTGAGCGAGACGCCCTAGGTCACTGGAGAAGGCAGAGGCAACAAGAGGAGCTTTCCCTGGGCTTCCGACTGCGGCCAGCCCAGTCAGACGAGTCATGGCTCCCTTTCTTCCCCAGCACTCTTGTTGTGAGAGGCGGGTGCGACAGGAGACATTTCAGAGGGGGCTGTGGAAGGTTTTTTTTACACGTGTAGTCAGCACACAATTATCAAAGGCAAGCAGAGGCGTGGAAAATTCTAAACAAAGGCTGCACCAGAAGTCACTCCGGCAGGCAGTGAACCTGCCTAGTCAGCCGCCACATGCATCCACACTGCAGCCAAGTGCGCCCCCTAGCCAGGAGGGCTGTGAGCCCACTGTGTGCAGGTGGCGTGGCCTTCGCCCACGTTATAAACCTGGAGTTTGTAATAGGGACTCGCCCTTTGTCTGATCCCGTCCATTTACCAGCAGGGATGCTTAGGTCCTGGGAGGGGTTGGGTGCTGGACAGAGTTTTCTAGCAAGGTGGTGGCACAGTCAGACCGCAAACTCAGGTCTCCTGCCTCCCCGCTCTGGATTCTTGGCTAGACTGTCTCACCTCCCTCCCATCCGACTTCTGTCTCAGGCCCTGTCGCTAGCCTTCCGGACTCACCCTCCATGCCCAGCCCTCCGTTGTGCGGCATTCAGTGTGAGGAGACCAGGAAGGAGTGCTGTTAGAAGTGCGATCAGGGGGACCAGCAGTTAGCATAATGGCTATGTCGCTGGACTCCCACATAGTCAACCACGGTTCGAGTCCTGGACCCAGTGGCTTAAACTCAACGCCAGGCGCGTGTGCGTGTGTGCCCAAG
>NW_006159793.1:1831109-1831626 GCF_000334495.1 Tupaia belangeri chinensis
GTGTGCGTGTGTGCCCAAGATCCCGAGAGGAGACTGGAGGAGAAGGGATTGCGGCATGGCCATCCCCCTTGGGGGGGTGATTTCTCGCTTTCTGTCTCTGTCTCTCTCTCTCTGTCTGGTGAGCACACGCGCCCTATAGCGAAAACCTCTCCAAAAGAAAAAAAATAAATAATGGAACCACAGTTGGCGTAGTGGCTATGTCACTGGACTCCCACATAGTCGACCGCGGTTCGCATCCCGGACCCGGTGGCTTAAAACTCACACCAGGTGCATGTGCATGCGTGGCCAAGATCCCGAGAGGAGAATGGAGGAGAAGGGATTGTGGCGTGACCATCCCCCCGGGGGGTGATTTCTTGCTTTCTGTCTCTCTGTCTCTCTCTGTCTGTTTGGCAAGCGCACGCGCCCTATAGCCAAAACCTCTCCAAAAAAAAAAAAGTGTGATCAGGGTGGGAGCTGCTGAGAGGGTGCCAGTCCGAGAGACGGGGGGGGGGGGGGACCCTGGGCCTTGCTTTCCCCG
>NW_006159793.1:1833683-1839556 GCF_000334495.1 Tupaia belangeri chinensis
TGTGCATGCGTGGCCAAGATCCCGAGAGGAGAATGGAGGAGAAGGGATTGTGGCGTGACCATCCCCCCGGGGGGTGATTTCTTGCTTTCTGTCTCTCTGTCTCTCTCTGTCTGTTTGGCAAGCGCACGCGCCCTATAGCCAAAACCTCTCCAAAAAAAAAAAAGTGTGATCAGGGTGGGAGCTGCTGAGAGGGTGCCAGTCCGAGAGACGGGTGGGGGTGGTGACCCTGGGCCTTGCTTTCCCCGTCTTCCACCCTAGGAGGAGGTGGGTTCTCTCCCTGCAGCCCCTAGCTATCACATACCATAAGAGATATGTCCCCCAACTCTCCCAGATCCGTTACCCCAAGTCCTCTCTCCATAGGCCGAAGAGAGGCCACCTTGGGCCCCACCCCTCAGAAGCCCCGGAAGCCTAAGGAGGCCATGAGCTCCCAGGCCTCACTGCAGAGCCACATCACGCAGCGCCTCCTAGGCGAGCCCTGGCCACTGAGCGAGGCCCAGGTCCAGGCCTCAGTGGTGAAGGTGCTGACAGAGCTGCTGGAGCAGGAAAGGAGGAAGGCTGCCGAGGCCACCAGGGAGGGCAGCCGGAAGGGCCGAGCCGGCCGCAAGCGGAAGCTGTCGGGAGACCAGCCCGCAGCCAGGGCCCCCAAGAGCAAGAAGAAGAAGCAGCTGGTATCTGGCGAGGGCACAGAGGGCACTGCTGCCCCAGAAAAGGCCTCCAGGACTCCTAAGGGGAAATCAAAGAGCGACAAAGCGAGTGGTGAAGGCAAAGAGAAGAAGGGGAAGGGGGCTCCCGGCTCTGGAGGGGCCAAGGACAAGCCGGAAGGGGAGCTGGGGCTGATGAAGGTTGAGGGTGGAGATCTAAGTGACCCAAAGAGCAAGAAAGAGAAGAAGAAATCCGACAAGAGTAAGTCGCTCACCCCCTGGTCTCACACCCAGGCTGCCAGGTACCACGTGGGGTGGGAGGAGCCCTCTGCCCCACCTGGTCTTACCCCTGCTGGGTGGAGGGGAGAGGCTGGAAGTGGTTTATGCAGAGGTGTGGGGGCACTGGTGGCAAAGCCAGAGCTAGATTCCAGAGCGCCTGGGCCGCCCTTGCTCCCGGAGCAGAGTGCTTCCTGACAGTGTTCACCCTGAGCAAGGACGAGGTGGTGTCCTGTCCCCTGCCGCCCACGTCAGCAGAGCTGGAGGATCCTGCCCCTGCAGCCAGCTCCCTGGAGCACAGCATATGGGGAGCCAGAGCACTTGAACCCTCACCCAAGCCCTCCGCCCCCCAGCGATTCCCTGCGGTGGTAGTTTTAGCCCTTTTTCGTACTCGGGCTAGTCCCCACCTAGGAGTGTCAGGACCTCATTGAATCCTCAGGCCGGCCTGGATGGTGGTGGCCTTCAGTCCCATTTTCCAGGTAGAAGGCTAAGGCCCAAAGAAGTAGAGAAACTGCTCGGGCTCTCAGAGCTTCGCGGGGGAGCCAGATCAGGAACTAGGCAGGGCTGTGCAGCTCGGTGCTAAGTGGCAGGAAGAAGCGAAGGAGACCAGTGATGGGCGCCCGAAGACCCCGCTCACCCTAGAGCAAGGCAGGGCCACCTGCAGGGGGCCTGCAGACCTCGGTGCTCAGAACCAGTTTCCGCTGCCGGTGGAGATGGATAGGGCCCTTTGGAATACAGGTCTGGGGAGTTTTATTAGTGAGTTCAAGGGCAGCAGATGCTGTGCTAGTTAAGGTGCGAGTAAGTTCAAGGACCAGCTCGTGACTGGTGGTTAAGGTGGCTGATCCCACACGGCCAACCAAGCAGTCCTGGACCCGGCAGCTTGAGAAACACCCCAGTGTGTGTGCACATGTGCCCAAAATCCCGAAAGGAGGAGGGGGAGAGAGAGGAGTACAGCATGCCACACCCTGCTTCCCCCACTGCCCCATCTGTTTGGCAAGCATATGGGCTCTTTGACAAAATTATTTTTTAAAAAGTGAGATAAGGGGTCAGCAGGTAGCATGGCTGACTGTGGTTCGAGTCCTGAACCTGGTAAGTTGCTTTCTCACTTTCTCTCTCTTTCTGTCTGTCTTTCTCTTTCTCTGGTCAACTTTAAAATATTAATAACAATACTAAATAAATGAATGAATGAGTAAATCTTAAAAAGAAAAAACAAGTGAGATAAAATGAGTAATAACCCAGGTAGTCCATGGCTAGATCAAACACGAGTTTTGACACACAGGGCAGGCAGGTGGCCCTGCTCAGTTGTCCACTGGCCTGTGCTGGTGGCTCCCCGTGGTGTGGGGAGAACTGGGTCCTGGAACCCTTCCCCTGTGGGTGTCTCCTGATGTCCCCAGATCTTGGGGGTTTTTTTGTTCACAAAGTTTACTTTCTTCCCTCAGGAAAAAAAGACAAAGAAAAAAAGGAAAAGAAGAAGAAAGCAAAAAAGACCTCACTCAAAGACCCTGACTCATTTCAGAAGAAAAAGAAAAAAAAGGTAGAGCGAGTCCTTGAAGGGCCTCAGGCCGGAAGAGAGACCGAGCCCCAGTGTCTGGGGTAGTGCCAGCCCCCCACCCACCTAGACCTGGTCCCTGCCCTTTTCCATTCTCAGGTTTTGGGGGGACTTAGGAATCATGACACAGGGGAAAAGCCGGGAGTGGGGTGGTGCGTGGAAGCACAGGAGTGACCCCATCTTGTCTGTGGGGCACAAGGATGTTCTAAGAGTGGAGGGTCAAGGAAGAAGGGACCTTCAGGTGGGCATTGCAGGCTTCCAGACAAGAGGGGATGACCCTGGCTGGCAGGAGATCCCCACTGAATGAACCCACACCTGTCTACTTCCGGGTATCAGAACCCCCTGAACAGGGGCTGTGCTCATGGCCCACAGCCCACACCTTACACGGGTGCAGTTCTACCCAGGCCCACAGGGCCTGCTGTGTTATCAAAGCTGAGCCTCTGGCTCCCTCCTGGAGGGTGCAGGAGGCACTGCCCTGCCCTGCCCGCAGGCATCCCTGCAGACCGAGGATCTGCTCGGGAGGCCACAACAGCTTCAAGAGCCTCTCATACTTCTCTCCCACAGAAGAAGACAGCGGAACAGACCGTCTGAGGGCCACAGGCACAAGGCCCAGGTATGCTTCCTGGAGGAGGGCGGCTCTGGCATCCAGGTGGTCCCAGAGAGCCAGGCAGGTGGGCCCTGAGGGGATAGGGACTGGAGAGGTTCCATTCTTCCGGGCCAGTGGGCAGTGCCAGGAGTGGGCACTGTGGCTTCAGAAGGATCCAGAGCAGTAACAGCATGGCCAGCCGCACCCCGTGTGCTGGCCTCAGCCTGCTCTAGGAGGCAGGCATGGGTGGTTAGGTCAGGTGCAGCTTGGTGTGTCCCTACCCCATCCCAGTTCCTTCCCTTATGATCTTGTAACATGGGGGGCTTTCCTTATGGGAAGGGGTGGTTGACTGGGGATGAGCCATCGAAGGGATCCATGCCCACCCCGCCCCGCCCCCGTGGAGGAAAGGGTGGTGGTCACAGGAACTGCTCCACCTGGCTGTGCTGGCCCTGGTTGCCCCCTACCTTCCTGGGACCAGACAGGCACCAAGAAACATCCCGGTGCTTAGTCAGTACCCCTCCCATGCTTCGGAGAAGACGGTCAGGAACGTTTACGTCTGGATGCGTTTCCTTCCCCAGGGCTTTCTTAACCATGCGGTGACCACCCCGTGCCTCTGACCTCTGCCCGCTAAGGTTGGAACTGAATTTTAACTTCCCTCCCTCCACAGCAGAAGACAGCCAGCCGCAGGGTCCCAGTGTGGGCTGGGCCGAAGGGCATAGCCCAAGACCTCACCCCCACTCTCCCCAACACCGGACGCTTCATAGAGATGTGTACAGTATATATATTTTTTTAAGTAACCTGCCTCTTTCTCAAACCCACCACGCCCAGAGCGTCGGGACTCTCTACCACTTGCTCCGCAGACCCCGTGAGGCCCAACCTGCAGCTCCTCGTACGCCTCTCAGTCTCCAGCTGACCCTGGGGCTTTAGCCTCCTCCTGTCAGTTTTTCCAGTTGGTTTTGGGTTTTGTTTTTGTTTTTCTAAGAACTCAGAAAATAAAAAAAACTTGAACGGTTCAAGTTCCCAATGTATCTGGGGCTAATGTTTTGCGATGGCCTTACTCTTGGAAGGGATGGTCCAACTAACACCGGGAGGTGAACAGCCAGCCAGGACTGCTTCCTTCTGACTATGTATCGAGGACCAGGATACGATGGCAAGTGGGACAGAGTTCGCCAGAGGAATTGGCTCTGTGAAGCACCCTGGGTGCCTAAGTGGTGGGGAAGGCTTCCTGGAGGAAGTGACATGTCAGCTAAAGGGGAGCTGGGGGAAGATAGGAGCTGGTTTCTGGATGCTGGAGCAGGGTATGCAGATACCCAGAGGCCAGAAATAGAGGCCGCCTTTTGGACTCAGGACGAGCAGGGGCAGGTTCACTTGGGGGTTGTGGTACAGGATAGCCACGGCCATGATGGGAGCCGGGAAGCCAGCCAGGAGTGACTGCCCTCACACCCAGCTAATGCTCTCTGCTGGTCAGGCCAGAAGTGGAGGAGTTGGAAGGATGTCAGGGTGCCATCTGGGGGTCTGGGTGCTGGCTTGGGCGTGGACAAAGGTACCCAGGATGTCTGCGCTGCCCTGGGCCAGAGCATGGCACCCCGGAGGTCCAACGCAGTGTAGAAAAGTGCGGGGCTGGTGGTCTTGGGAGCGGCACCCTCGACTCAGGGCCTAGGCCCTGTGTCCCCACCGAGTGTTGGTCAGAACACAGCCTCAGAGTCATGGCCGCGCTGGGCTTGATTGATCCACTTACCCTTTTTGAGTATTAGTACACCTTATACTTTAAAATGGAGGACTTCACTGAAGGTCTTGGTTGGGGGCTCCTCTTGAAAAGCCAACAGATTGGGCAACAGTTCCAAGCTGCCTTCCGGCAACGGCAACTAGCGCTCACTAGTGAGTGGCCAGCCCCTGGAGAGGGCCCGTTCGCCCGCTCTCCACAGTCCCCACTTCCTGCCCTCCATCACCCCAAGGCTAATGGGCCTGTCCTCATGCGAGTGTTGACCGCAGTATGGGAATGAAGCTGGCATGTGGGAAGTGAAAGCAGGCCCAAGAGGAGCTTGGACTTAGAAAATGGCAAGAACCGATTACTTTGGGGGAGTCAAGTATCCGTGTGTGTTAAACTTGCAGCCACGTGCGTGAGTGTCCAGGGACCGCAGCCCTGGGCCCCTGGCCTCAGGCTTGTGTCTGCGCTTGGACTGTTCTCGCAGATGACTTGGGGTGTTTGGTTACCTCTGGGGTAAAGGCGCTGGGTCCGCAGAGAAGAGCCGGAGTCCGTCTCCTACTCACTACCTTTTATTCTGTCCTGAGCCGGGGCCCTGAGGGCCAATGAGCTGCGGGGCTGAGCAGTGGGAACGGGCTTGGCGGAAGGTGGTTGAAGGGTTTGGGGTGGAGAGGCTGGACTCCAGGGGAGTGGCGCTGGCGGAGGGGAGAAGACTGCAGATGTGTCCAGCCTGGGGTTTGGGGAGGGTCACCCCCTCCCCTGTGCCTTCCATCCTCATCCCTGAGCCTAGGTCGTGGGGCCCAATGTCAGAGGCTGCTGTGATGTGGGGCCACCTCAGGCTTTGCATCCCTGTTGACAGATGGGGTGGGCAGCAGGACCTGTGTCATCTGTGCTGTTTGATTTCATCTGTCATGTCCAAGGTGACGGAGATCCAGGTGTCCAGGTCTCATAGGATAAGTGCAGGACAGAGGTGGGGGGAGAGCGGGGTGTGAGGGGAGGGAGGGCCGAGGGAGCGGGGGGAGCAGGAGGAGCGGGAAAGCTGGCGGAGCCGGAGCCGGGCCAGAGGAAAGCTGCGGCTGGATGCTGGCTGTGCTCGTCTCCCAGCATGACTGCGGG
>NW_006159793.1:1840079-1843984 GCF_000334495.1 Tupaia belangeri chinensis
TGCCCCTGGGAGCTGTTGGCCTGAGTGTCCTGGTCCCAGGTGCTCCAGGAGAGACCTCGCCCCGCAGCCTTCCTGGGCCTTCCTGGGCCTGCAACACTCGCTGGCACAGAGCCACTGCTTACCACTGCAGTTGTGGTGCCCGCGGCTCCTGGTGTGGGGGACCTCGGTGCCGTTGGGGAAGACGCACCAGCAGTAGCCGATGCTCCCGTGGCACTGGAGCGGCATGTAGTTGCCGTTCTCATCACACTTGGGCCTGAACGTGCCCGGGTGGACGGCGGGGATGCGGCTGACCTCCTCCTGGCACTTGGTCAGTGCTGAAGCGACAGGCGTGATGAAGACAGGGTGAGTGAGTGGGCTCAGCTAGGGGCCACTACTGGGTGCTGGTGTCGGCCCAGCGTCTCCACCCACTGCACAGACCAGCCTCGACCAACAAGGTCCCGAACTAAAGAGGAAGTGGAGGGCTGTGTCTCACTGATCCAGAGCTTCTGACACACCGAGCCCGTTAGAGCCAGAGATGCCCTACGATCCTGATTGCAGGCATGCACCTTGGAAAGCGTGCGCTTCCTGTCACTGGGGGTGCTGCGTAGACATGGGAGTTAGCATCCCATGGGTGTGGAAGGGATTCGAGCATTGGCTAGGAGTTGGTTGGGTTAGCATGTGAGGTGTCTTTATGAACCCGAGAAACAGGCTCAGGGCAGGTTGGCCCATTGACCTGCCACTGAAGGACCCTGGAGCCCAGGGGAAAGAGATTGGTCCTAAGTTGCACAGCAGACTAGAGACCGCGGCATGATGAGAACAGCCTCTTAAAGGCCTTAGTGCACATTGCCGTGAGGTGGGGTGAGGTGGGAGGCGACCAAGGGTCCCTGCTGTGGCACTCACTGGTGACCTTGACCACCCGCCCCCCACCCCCTGGAATTGCAGAGGGCAGTGCAGGGGGAAGTCGTTAGGAGGGCTGCTGCCTGGTAGGTTTCAGGTTGGTTTTGCTCTAGACCCCCTTAGGCAGTGTCATCCTGCACAAAGGAGGTCACCTCACAAAGGGGGGCCCTGTACCACCTGGGCCCTTCCATGTAAAGAAACACCCACGGGTAAGATGGGGTGGGGGCAGTCAAGCAGGAGAAGTGAGAGGGTGGGAGGTTCCGCAGTCCTCGATCAGGGAGTGCCGTAGCCCTGGCCCCCAAAGCTCCCACTTCTGTACCTTTTGTCGGCGGCTCAGTGGGCTTCTCCTCCATGGAGTTCTTGCTCATTTCAAACAGGAGCCACTGGTGCATCCAGCTCTCGAAGACCTAGTGGGGACAGAGGTGGTGGCGGTCAGCTCATCGCCAGGCCCCCGTGGAGTCCTGCTGCAGCCGGGTTGCCCCTCAAGGACCCGTGAGACATCTGTCCAGGTGATTCTCAGTTCCAAGCACTCTGGTACTCAGGGCTTTGTAGGTGCTAGTAAGTCCCTAGTCCCACCGCTCCCCGGCCCCACCTGAGGTACTAGGGGGAGAGGGTTTCAGTGCAGAAGCCACCGACCTTCCAGTCCATGGTTTCCATGGTGCTCTTCAGGTGCTTCAGGTTCTCTGGGAAGCTTCCCTTCAGCTGTGGGTACACCTTCAAGGGGTCAGCCTTCTGCAAAGTGACAAGGTTGGGAGATTAAAGAACTCCCTGGTGGCCAGGTGAAATGTGTAGCTCACATTCCCCCGGGTTTCCCTGCCGAGAACTGTCCCTCAGCCGTGATGGGAGGGCAGAGGGGCAGTCAGTTGCATAGCACCAAGACCCCCGGGCCGAGACTCGGGCTCCAGGTTCCAGGTCAGCTCTACGATAACCCCTGGTCGTCTTCCTGTTGACGCCCACTCCCCACACCGTCCGCACTTCCTCACCGCCTGGCCACTTTGTTCCCCCGGGTTTCCCTGCCGAGAACTGTCCCTCAGCCGTGATGGGAGGGCAGAGGGGCAGTCAGTTGCATAGCACCAAGACCCCCGGGCCGAGACTCGGGCTCCAGGTTCCAGGTCAGCTCTACGATAACCCCTGGTCGTCTTCCTGTTGACGCCCACTCCCCACACCGTCCGCACTTCCTCACCGCCTGGCCACTTTGTCTCCCACACTGCCTGGGAGCCCATGGCTGTAGACGCGGGACCCAGAGCCTTGCCTAGTGCCTGACAGAGCTGACATGCAGTAAGTGTAGGAAGGAGGAAAAGGGCGCCGAGCAAGGCACTTCAAAATTTTGGGTCTTGGTTTCTCCATCTCAGAAATGGTGGGTGGGGGGAGCCAGCCTGTGGCCCGATGGTTAAGGTGGCTGGATCCCACATGGCCAACTGCATGGTTTAAGTCTCATACCCCCCACATGGCCAGCTGCATGGTTTAAGTCTCATACCCTGTAGCACAAAAACCATGTTGGGCATGTGTGCACACATGCCCAAAATCCCAGGCGAAGAATGGAGAAGGGATTGCAGCATTTCCCATGGGAAGTGTTCTCTTCCTGTCTCATGAGAGCACACACCCTCTGTCAAATGAAAAATTAATGGGGGTGGGAAGCTGGACTGCACATGAAATTTAAGGGTCATCCTTCATTCCTTCAATAGTTCAGTGAGCACGCCTTGAGAGTCGGGTGAGCCAGGCACGGTGCAGGCCTGGAGCTCGGCCTTCCGGGTGCTGTATGGGCAGGCAGGGCTGTCCCACCAGCTCCTCGCACTCACCAGGAGCAGGTGCATCACGTGGTCCTGAGTCATGTTCCCGTACTTGGTGGCATTCTGCACGGGCTGTGGAAGAGAGGAGCAGGGTTACCAGCACTGCTTCCTGGAAGAGGAGGCCAGAGCAGGAACCAGCAGCTGGGTACGAGTCTGGAGCTCCAGGCACCCAGCAGGCCCATCTCCGTCACCTCCAAATGTGAGCACTCGAGCAGGTCACTCTGCCTTCCTGCCTTAATGACTCATGGGTGTAACGGGCGCAAGCTCCCCTGCCCTGGGATCTGTCAAGCAGTTTTATGAACAGAAGCATTTTCAATATGTAATATCAAGGGTGTGGGGTTGGAAGGGGACTGTAAAATGATAGAAGAAATGAGGCATTCTTTGTAAACCATTGGGACCTGGACCCTCTTCTCAGGGACCCTCAGAGGCTCCTCTCCCTGCACCAGCCCTCTTCTTCCTGAAATAGACCCTGGCCTTCCTCCAGCAGTGAAGACCTCCCCCGCCCAGCTGGGCTTGTCCGGGGTCAGTCATCCTCCCCTTCCCCTCCCCTGGGCACCTGCCCCCATCCAGGCTAGGTAGCATTGCCCTCTTGCCCTCGCATGGCTCTGCTCCCCTTACCCCCTGGGGCAGGCCATCCATGGGCAGCGCTCTCATCAGCAGTGGGGTGGCCATCCGCATCTTGCTCAGAGGCTTGGCGGCTGTGGGGCAGAGCACAGCGTGAGTGCGGTCCCAGTGCCCAGACAGACCCCAGACCCCAAGGAGGGAAGGCTAGAGTTCCAGGCCCGAGGGAGGGGGCAGTGGGCCCAGGGGCAGGGAGGGCAGTGGTCAGGATGGAGGAGGGTACGCACGCTTGGGCAGCTTCATGCGCAGGTTCTCCAGCTGCAGGTTCTGGGAGGTGACCGTCAGCTTGTGCAGCTGGCCCTGCTGCTGGTACAGGAAGTAGGCAGTGGTGGCCTGGCCAGCCAGGAGCAGAGCCACCAGGACGGAAAAGCCCGTGTACAGGGCTCCGCGGCCGCACTTGCTGTTGGGGAATTTGGGGAGAGGTCAGATGAGAGGCCATGGAGGGGGAACCAGCAGTTAGCGTAATGACTATGTCGCCGGACTCCCACGTAGTCGACCGTGGTTCGCGTCCCGGACTCGGTGGCTTAAAACTCACACCGGGTGTGTATGTGTGCATGCCCAAGATCCCGAGAGGAGAATGGAGGAGAAGGGATTGCGGCGTGACCATCCCCCCTGGGG
>NW_006159793.1:1844011-1846352 GCF_000334495.1 Tupaia belangeri chinensis
ACAGCAAACTGGCTTTGGAAATGTGCCTTGAGGACATCATGGCCCCCTCCTTCCAACCACTGATGTCACTAATGTCCTCCCACATAGACATTCTGGAGCAGCCTGTCCCTGGACCTAAACTGACACAAGTCCTTGTTCACTCTGGACTTGGTGTCCCCGTGCAATGATAGGTCAGGGTCGAAAGTCTCCCTGGGTAGCCTCTTCTGAGCATCCAGGTGGCCCTCGGGGGGAAAAGGCTTCTTTTTTCATTTTTATTTTTATTCTTTTTTTTTGGCTTTGTTTTGTTTGTTTTATATTTTTTCCATAGGGTACATGTGCTTGCTGGAAAGAGAGACAGAGAGAGGGAAAGTGAGAAATCACCCACTGGGGGGGATGGCCATGCTGTAATCTCTTCTCCATTCTCCTCTTGGGATTTTGGGCACACATGCACATGCACCCAGCATGGTTTTCAAGCCTCTGGGTCCAGGACTCATTGTGCTCAGTCATGTGGGAGTCCAAAGCCTTAATCGTGTCTTTATTTTTTTTTTTTAATGCTGGAGGTCATATCTCTCTCTCTATGTGTTGAAAGAGAGAGAGAGAGAGAGAGTGTGTGTGTGTGTGTGTGTGTGTGCGTGTTAGTTGACAAAATTATATGTATTTACCATGTAAGAGAAGGTGTTTTTGCCCCTGTACCCAGCTACCCACCCCCACAGAGAAATCAGATTTAAAAAGAAAAGGGAAGGAAGTGTGACAAGGACAGCAGAGAATGTGGCCCACCTGAAAAGGAGAAGTAGAGCCTTGATATTTAGAGTGGGTGGGGGAAAATTGGACAATGTTGAGCATAAATGAGAATATCCACCCAGAGAGGATTCGGCAGGAGTGCAGATGCCTGAGCCTGAGCGCTGACCCGGTGGGTTTCTCATGCTCTCTGGGCTGGCCATCTGCGCGATGAAGAGTGGCCAGCCCCTCAGACGGCAGGAAGCCCTCGCCACTGTGGACTTTGTACTGTGTGGGGGCGCATGCACATGTTCCAATATGGGGGACCTGAGGATGTGCCCCAGGACCCTGAGAGTTCCTGAATGGTTCTCCCTCAACCCACACCAGGAGCAGGACTACCAGAACCCTGCAGTTGATTTGACCAAGTCCTTTCCCAAATTCAGGCACTCCCAGTGTGACAGTGCTGGGAGGTAGGGTCTGTGGGAGGTGACTGGGCCGTGAAGGTTCTTCCTTGTGGATAGGATCAGGTACCCTTTCAGAAGGGCACCAATGAAGAGAGTTGATTCTTCCTTGCCCAGTTGCCTTGCTGTGAGAACCCAACAAGGAGGCCTTCACTAGATGGCAGTAGCTTGATCTCGAACTTTCCAGCCTCCAGAAGTGTGAGAAATACATTGTCATTCTTTATACATTACCCAGCCCAAGATATTCTGCTCTGTCAGCATAAAACAGACTAAGACAGACTGCACTGAACACTGTCAAGATGGGACATTAAATAATGTAATTGAATGTGTTAAAAAATGTAAATAAAAATTTAAAAATTTAAAAAATTTAAAAATAAAAAAAGATGGGACATCACTGTGCATACTCCAACAACCAGCCAGGTGAGTTTAGGAAATGCCAGGAGACCTTTCTACCTAGTAATTCATGAATCACAGACTTGGCTCATCCTCATTGGCCCTCTGTGCTTTCTGGGCCAACAAGAGTCATTCTGAAAGAAAAAAGTAGAAACCCTGAACAGGGAAAAGGAAGAGACCAGGTAGGGGAAAACAAACTCTACCTCCTGGCCCTCCTGAGGAACAGGAGTGGCCTCACCTCTAGAGAAGGAGAGGGATGGAAAGTCCCTCCCACCCCCATCTTCAGTCTTACGTGGGTTCAGGTCTCTAGCCTCATTATCTCTCCATGCTCAGCCCTTCTGCAACACACACTGCGCTCTCATCCCTTCTCTACCTCCTGCCATGTGATCCTGGAGAAGCCCTTTCCCTCTCTGAACTTTGGTTTCTCAGATCAGAAAGTCTGAGTAGAGATTCATGCTAGCGATGAAACTGGATTGGACTGGTTCTGCTCTCCCTTAGCTGGGCGACCATGAGCAAGTCACTAACCTATTTGCATGAGTAAATCTGGCAAGAACATGTAAGGGTGGTTGCACTGAGGCAAGGAGGGTAAAGCTCTTGGCCTACACCTAGCTCATAGCACTCTCTACATAATAGCGCTTAGCATGATTCTCAAGGGAGTTGCTAGTTTAGCATCTGGTTTCCTTCCTCTTGAATGCCTGTCCCCTGGTTCTGGTAGAACGCCAACTCTTATCACCCCCTCTTTATTTCCTCCTTTGTACTGCCTCCTTCTGGAATTAAAAAAAAAAAAAAAG
>NW_006159793.1:1846652-1875450 GCF_000334495.1 Tupaia belangeri chinensis
AAAAAAAGATGGGACATCACTGTGCATACTCCAACAACCAGCCAGGTGAGTTTAGGAAATGCCAGGAGACCTTTCTACCTAGTAACTCATGAATCACAGACTTGGCTCATCCTCATTGGCCCTCTGTGTTTTCTGGGCCAACAAGAGTCATTCTGAAAGAAAAAAGTAGAAACCCTGAACAGGGAAAAGGAAGAGACCAGGTAGGGGAAAACAAACTCTACCTCCTGGCCCTCCTGAGGAACAGGAGTGGCCTCACCTCTAGAGAAGGAGAGGGATGGAAAGTCCCTCCCACCCCCATCTTCAGTCTTACGTGGGTTCAGGTCTCTAGCCTCATTATCTCTCCATGCTCAGCCCTTCTGCAACACACACTGCGCTCTCATCCCTTCTCTACCTCCTGCCATGTGATCCTGGAGAAGCCCTTTCCCTCTCTGAACTTTGGTTTCTCAGAAAGTCTGAGTAGAGATTCATGCTAGCGATGAAACTGGATTGGACTGGTTCTGCTCTCCCTTAGCTGGGCGACCATGAGCAAGTCACTAACCTATTTGCATGAGTAAATCTGGCAAGAACATGTAAGGGTGGTTGCACTGAGGCAAGGAGGGTAAAGCTCTTGGCCTACACCTAGCTCATAGCACTCTCTACATAATAGCGCTTAGCATGATTCTCAAGGGAGTTGCTAGTTTAGCATCTGGTTTCCTTCCTCTTGAATGCCTGTCCCCTGGTTCTGGTAGAACGCCAACTCTTATCACCCCCTCTTTATTTCCTCCTTTGTACTGCCTCCTTCTGGAATTAAAAAAAAAAAAAAAGTAATCTGTCAAAGGCAGGAGCCAACCAGAACTAGCAAGAATCATGACACAGATGTTGCCAGGCAGAAGTGTTCACAAAAGGGTCCAAAACAAGGTCTAGTCTGGAATGGCCTGAGCACATAGAACCAGGCCAGTTTCAGCAGCAATAGCCAAACTAAAATGAAATCCAGACACAGATTTGATGAAGAGATACCCTTTCTGAACACTGAGTCCACCTGAGTCTGTAACTCACTAAGAAATCACACCTCTGAAAGGGGGCCAGGGCTGGCCGTGTAGCGCAGTGGTGAAGCACTTCAAACCATGGCCAACTATGGTTGGAACCCTGGCCGAGTGACTTGAAAACATACCAGTCACATATGCACACATACCCGGGATCTTAAGGAAGGGAGGTTGGAAGAAGGGGAATTGCAGCATGACTGGGCCCCGTGGGAGAGGGGCACTTTCTCTGTCACTCTCTCTCATTACTCCTTTATACACACGTGACTACAAGCATTTTTTGTTTAACTCAAAATGTGGGGTCAGCAGGTGACATAGTGCTAGACTCCCACCTGACAGACGGCGGTGCAAGCACTGGACCTGGTGCCTTGAAAATCATGCTGGGCACGTGTGTGTGCATGCCTAAAATCCCAGGGAGAGAATGGAGGAGAAGGGATTGTGGCATGTGACCATCAACCCTAGGGGGTGATTTCTCACTTTCCCCCTCACTGTCTCTTGCTGCCTCTCTCCAGCGAGAGCACGTGCCCTACGGCAAGACCCAGGCCCACGGGAAAAAAAAAAAAAAAAAAAAAAAAAAAAAAAAAAAAAAAAAGCTTTGAAAGGGGGCCAGATCCAGAAGTGAGCACCCACTTTGAAATCAAACCAGTCCTGGGCTCAAGCTCCTCCTCACTAGCTCTGACAGCCCTGGTAAGTCACTTAGTAGTAGCCTCACTCTCTTCTGCTGTAAAATGCGGTTGGTAAAAGCAACTGTGGGAATTAGGATGAGGTTAAGCCCTTAGTTATGTGCCCAGCACGTAACAGTGACAGCTGTGACAGGAACATGGGGAACAGAACCATTAATATAGCTACCATTGTCATTGCTGAGACCCAGGGAGAGGCAGTGGCTTTTCCAAGTTCACGTTTGACAGAAGTAAAATCTAGACCAGTCTCATTCTCAGCAGGGAGTTGCCGTAGGACTCCTGGAGTTCTCATAGGTCACCGTGCGAGCAGTCTGCCTGCATCTGGTTCCCTCGTCCCTCCCAGAACACAGTCCTTGAGTCATCTGGGTGTCTCCCAAACCCCTGTCTGCCTGACAACAGCTGACATCACATCTAGCCATTACGTCCCTGGAGACTGCAAATTTGTTTTTTGGAGCTGGGGAAGAGTAAGGGTATTGGGGTGGCTGCATTCTAGCCTCCTTTTGGCTTCTGGAGGGAGAACACATGGGTGAGGCTGTTCGAGGGTTGGGAGAGGGGATCTGGGGCCCTCTGAATGACCGTGCTGGCCCCTTGCAGCGAGGGAGGGGGCCACAGGTAGGGCATGACCTGCATCAATCCTGAACTTTTCCAGAGACTTCTCCAGAGCCAGTCCCTCCTTTTTGACCCCCTTCCCTTGCACCCTCCTGTGACGACAGATGTCCCCATCTCCCTTGCAGACACCTGCGGCTATAATTCCCTTGACACAAACACCGATACCCATAAATGGGAGGAAACTCCTAGCAAAGAGCTGTTCCTCCCACCTTCTTTCAGAAACTTTGTTTCTCCACTGAAACCTTTTCCAGCTCCGGCCCAAGGTTTCCAGCCTAGGGTTTTATTGCTCAGTTCCAGCGGAGTCTGTGACGCCCTTAACGTCTGAAACTCCAAGGAGAGAACCCAGGACTCTCCTCTTTCCAGAAGAGGGAAGCGGTATGCAAAGGAAGTTACAGACCCCTGATTGAAAGGAACATCCTCATTTTATAAGAGGGACAACCGAAGCCCAGAACCAGTCAGAAACTTGCTCAAAATCACCCAAAAAGTAAGTTAGAGGCAGAGCCTGACTCCCTCCTCCTGTGACTGGCTCCAGGCCCCCCATCCGTGAAGCTCAGGCTTGGTGTGCTCTCTCCTGGCGCTCACACCTACCTCTCCGCTTCTCTGGGGCGCTGGCCCAGAATGGGCACCTGCTCATGGTTGGAGATAAGGTCGCGCTGGTCGTCCATGGCTCTGCCTCTGTGCTGCCTGGCTCCTGCTGCTGCTAGCTGCGTGTCTGGGACCGAACCCCCAGCTCGCCTCTTGAAGTTGGTCCTGGGGAGGAATCTGATTCGTCCACAGGAGACCACCCCGCCCACCGAGGAGATGTGGAAGTGAAAGTCACAAAGCTGGAAATACCCCACTCCCCAAAGCTGCCTTTCGTGGGGCAGGAAAAGGGGAGCTCCCCGGCAGGTAGAAAGGCCAGCACGATCCCATTGGCTGGACAGAGCCTTCATCACTTGTTTCTGGGCAGACCTTTGAGTTTGTCAGGCTCTTTGGATGTTTCAAAAAAACAGGCAAATGTCCAGTCCTTAGACAGGAAATCACTCTGAGGCAGAAAATGTCTGTGTCTGTCTCCCACTCTCACCCATAGGTGAGTGGGTGCAGAAGGGGGCTGTGCACCCTCCGTGAGCTTAGCCCCCTTCTCTCTGACCTCAGTCACGTCATTTCACAAATGGGGGTGGAAGATTAGACCCGCTGTTCCCTCTGCTCCCCTCTGACATGGGCATGTGATAGACCTAGAGTCCTGGTTTTAAGGCTCTGGAGCTAATGCTGGCCACCACTTCCTGAGCCCTCCTGGTGCCATCCCCACGCTGATCACCAGGGCATTTACAGCCACCCTTGGAGGAGTGCTTCTTTTACCATCTCCTTTGCCAAGTAGGGACACTAAGGCTTTGAGGGTCTCCGTGTGGCTCGGGAAACCCATGTTCTAACCTCTGTACTCTTCTGCCTCCTAATGCTCAATTGTGTGTTCAAATCCAGAAGAGTGGGGGCCTCTGCAGGGGAGGAAGCAGGAGGGCCTGGGCAGGAGTGCCCAGGGGATATTCAGC
The DNA here is from genome assembly GCF_000334495.1 of Tupaia belangeri chinensis. Taxonomy (NCBI): domain Eukaryota; kingdom Metazoa; phylum Chordata; class Mammalia; order Scandentia; family Tupaiidae; genus Tupaia; species Tupaia belangeri. The sequence continues at coordinate 1,850,487 of NW_006159793.1, forward strand.
TGTGTTGGCAAGGTTTATTGCTTCGTATCTGCAATTCGTTTACTGTGACATGGTAAGAACTCTAGGGGCCCAGACATGATGCAGCGGTAAAACGTGACACTCTGCAAAGCTATCCTACATGGAGGGGAGGGGTCCCAGTTCTGGTCTGGGACCTCCCTGAGGCAGGCAAGCTTGTGCCGTGACCTCAGGCTAGCTGAGAGCTGGGGTGGACCACGGGATCAGGACCTCCTTGAGGTGCTATCTCTCTCTCTGTGTCTCTCTGTCTCTCTTACTCATGGAAGAAATAAGTGTGAAAAAATAAAAAAATATATTTTTGAAAATAAAAAATAAAATAAAATAATTATATGTATATATATATATATATATATATTTGGTCTCTACTTCTGGTTCCTGACACAAAAGCTTCTAGGACTCTCAGAATCTCCAGAGTGATGAGAACATCTTTATGGTAACAAGACGACTGATGGCAGAAGCTCCTAGAAGCGGGTGGGTTGTCAGAGGGCACCAACATGTGATGTGAGAGTTGGGGCTTTCAGACCCCACTCCCAGAGGAAAAACAGGCAAATGTCCAGCCCTTAGACAGGAAATCACTCTGAAGCAGAAAATGTCTGTCTCCCACTCTCACCCATAGGTGAGTGGGTGCAGAAAGGGGCACCCTGTGAGCTTAGCCCCCTTCTCTCCAGCCTCAGTCACGTCATTTCACAAACGCGGGTGGAAGATTAGGCCCGCTGTTCCCTCTGCTCCCCTCTGCCGTGGGCATGTGGTGGACCTAGAGTCCTGATTTTAAGGCCACCGCCCCGACCTGCGGGGAAGGAGGAGGGGATAGAGATTGAGACAGTCACCAATGGCCAGTCCTGTGTGCGTAATGAAACCTCCATAAACCCCTACACTTCAGGGCTTGGGGGACTTCCGAGTAGGTGGATGCGTCCCTATTCAAGGGGGCGGTGCACCCCTACTCCACAGGGACAGCAGCTCCTGTGCTCAGGACCCTCCTACCTACCTTGCCGTATGCACCTCTTCACCAGAGTCTTTCATAATAAACCAGTAAACGAGGAGTGTGTCCCCTGAGCTTTTACTGCTGATTGCCCAGCATGAGGAGGGGTCACGGGAAGCCCCGCTCTGTGGCCAGGTCAGTCAGAAGTATTGGAGGGCCTGATTCGCAATCGGCATCTAGGTGGGACTGAGCCCTTAGCCTGTGGGTTCCCACAATGACCCCAGGTAGATCATGTCTGAATTAAATTACAGGAGGTGCAGCTGGTGTTCAGAGAGGTGGAGAATATGCTGTGGTTGTGGGAAAAAACCTGCACATTTAGTGTCAGAAGTGTCGTGAGTGTGGGACCAGCAGTTAGCGTAATGGCTATGTCGCTGAACTCCCATGTAGTCAACCGTGGTTCGGGTCCCGGACCCGGTGGCTCACACCAGATGCATGTGCGTGCATGCCCAAGATCCCGAGAGGATAATGTAGAAGGGATTGCGGCGTGGCCATTCCCCCGGGGATTGATTTCTCGCTTTCTCTCTCTCTGTCTCTCTCTGTCTTTCTGGTGAGTGCATGCGCCCTATGGCAAAAACCTCTCAAAAAAAAAAGAAGTGTGAGTGTAAAGAAACAAGTTTCCTTTTATGTACCGTATTTGTTTTATTACCCTTTATCTTATGTATGTTAATGTTTGCATGAATGATTTTTTGAAACACAACGGCTTTGTGGGTCTAAGATTCAATGAGTCTTGGATTTCAAGAGTCACAGAAGAAGAGAGAAGAGCAAACGCGGCCTTGATGCAGCAGACCTGAATTCAATCCCAAGTCAGCAACATCGTCGTCGTGTGACCTGAGCTAACCCCACAGCTCTTCTGCATGTTCTCCTCTTCAGACAGTAAGGATGACGGTACTGAACTCGCAGAGCTTTTAGATTCCAAAAGCACTTGGCTAGGACCAGTGGGTAACATGCTGGTTAAGGCTCTGGATTCCCCCATGACCGACCTGAGCCCTGACCCAATGGCTTGAAAATCACTGACACTTACACGTGAGTGAATGCTCACAGCACCGGTATCTCTAATATCCAAGAAACGAGAACAAAGCAAGAATCCATCACGTGGTGAATGGGTAAACAAAACACGGTTTATCTATACAGTGGAACATTATTCTGCCATAAAGAAGAATAAATGTCTCGATAAAACTTTGTAAGGAGTATGGGATTTCCTTTGGGGTGACAGGATGTTCTGGAATTAGTGATAATGGTTGCACAACCTTGCAAATACATGGAAAACCATCAAATTGTACAATTTTTAAAATTTTATTTTTATTTATTCATTCCTTTATTTCAATGTGATGAGAGAGAGAAAGCGAGAAATCAAGCCACCAGGTCCAGGACTTGAACTGTGATTGGCTATGTGGGAGTGTCCAGCACTTTAACTACCACACCACCGGCTGGTCCCTCAAACTGCACAATTTTGTAAGGCTAGTATCGCAATGACATTTCAGTTTTTCAAATCGTTTTAATGAACAGGGCCAAATAGCAGCATAGCCATGAAGCACAAGGCCTCTCAGGCTGATCCACATGGGGAGATCGCAGGCCTGCGTCCAGAGACTTCCTGAGTACACTGAGCCCTCGTGTATGCAGGTCGCACGGCTGACTGAGGCTGGGGTGGATCACAGCATCAGGACCTTGCTGAGGGTGCACACTCTCTCTCATTCATGAAGAAATAAACTTTAAAAAGTATAATGGCGGGGCCAGCAGGTGGCGAGGTGATTAAGGCACTGACTCCCAGGTGGTCGATCGCCGTTCAAGTCCTGGACCTGGTGGCTTGCTTTCTCACTTTCCCCCTCTCTCTCTCTCTTTCTGGTGAGTGCACATGCCCTAGAGCAAATTGAAAAATAATAATAATAAACAATTACTTAAAAATAGCTTAGTGGTGTGTAGAACATGTGGTTATCTTTCCTCCCTGCTTTACGTTCCTTCTGTCACTAACAATAGGTTTTCTTTTAAATATAAATCTATAAGGACAAAAGAGAACAGGAGCGAAGAAAACAACAGAATCAGAGAAGCCGGAAAGCAGAGAACCAGTGTTGAGTCCTCTGCAGAATCAGAGAAGTTGAATCCTAAACCTGCAGCTGGAAGAGCTAGGAGCCACCTGTTCACGTGGAAAGTCAGCCCCAGGGACAGATGTGTCAGGTGCCTGGGTGGTGATTACAGGCAGGGCTAATAAAGAGAGGGGGCTTGTTTCAGTACTCACATCCTCTCTCTCCCTGAGACAAGATGGAGTTTGTTCCTGGGACGCAGTGAAGGGCATGAGCCCTGCCCTGAAACTGAGAGTCCCAGTCATCTCCCTCACCCAGAATGCCGAAGCCAGGCCTTCTCCCACCAGGCCTCAGACTCGAGCTTTCTCTGGGGAACATGACCATCCCAGAAGGAACGATCTGAAGATTCTGACATTGGGCTTTCCAGCAAAACCACCTGGCCAGATCACCCTGCAGGAAGTCCTAAATGGGTAAGCCCTACTCACAGATCAGAGTTTTTTAGACAATCAGAATCATGAAAAAATAAATAAATAAAATTTTAAAAAATCATGAGACAGCTTTAAAAAGCTTTTTAAAAATGTTTTTCTTGGAGGGACCAGCAGTTAGTGTAATGGCTATGTTGCTGGACTCTCATGTAGCCGACCGCAGTTCAAGTCCCAGACCCGGTGGCTTAAACTCAGGCCAGGTGTGTGTATGTGAGTGCCCAAGATCCCGAGAGGAGAATGGAGGAGAAGGGATTGTGGTGTGGCCATCCCCCTGGGGGTGATTTCTCCCAATGGGGTGTGTTCATGCCACAATCCCTTCTCCATTTCTCCATCCTGTCAGGATTTAGGGCACTCACTCAACCACACCCAAGGGCCAAGATTTAAACCGCAGTTGATCATGTGGGATCTGGTTTCCTCGACCACTAGCTATAGGGCCAGCCCTAAATGTTTTCTTTACTGATGAGCGAGCACACGTGCATGCATGAGAAATGGGGAGACAGAAAAGCACCCTCCACAAGGTCTGCTCATGCCACAGTTCCTTCCCCTGGTCCTTCCGTGTGTCAGGATCCTGGGCGCTGGCCCACACGCTTCCATGTTCTCAGGCTGACCAGGCCGGAGATTCAAGCCACAGTCACTTGTGGCTTCTAGCCCTGTGGTTTGGTATGCTACCAACTGTGCCAGTAGGCCTGAAAAAGCCTGTGACATGACAGAGAGCGAGCAGCACAAATCACCGAGTGAGAAAAGGCACTGTGAAGGGGACAGAATGTTTTCACAGCCTTGGGGGAATCCAAGATGGTACTGCACCCATGAGACAAGACCAGGATGGAAAGATATTAGATAACTAGCAGATGAAAGTTAAAGTAACTTTCTAACTCTCCTAGAAAGTAAACAAAAAGAAAAAGAAAAAAGAATCAGAGAGATGGGGCCAGCAGGTGGTGTGGTAGTTAAGGCACTGGACTTCCGCATGACTGACCACGGTTCAAGTCCCAGGCCTGGTGGCTTGCTTTTTGGTTCTCCCTCTCTCTCTCTGTTTCTCTGGCAAAACTCACAAGAAAAAATAATAAATAAATAAGTAAATAAATAAAACACTTCTTTTAAAAGAAGAATCAGGGAGAAAAGATTAAAGAATTCAAGACCAGTCAGCCAAATATCAGAGTCCCTTTTTGAAATAGAGAACAGAGAAAATCTGGGGAAGAAAGTATCGGTGAAATAATTCAGTACAATTTCCAGAACTCGAAGACATAAATTTCCAAACTGAAAGGGCACAGTAATACTGAGGACAAGGGATAAAATAATTTCACAGCAAGGTACCTTCTTGTGAAGGTTCAGGGAAAAAAGAGAAGATTCTGCCAATTTCCAGAAAGAAAAATAAATAAATAAATAAGACTGATATAAAGGATCAGGGATCAGAATAAATTTATTTATTTGTTTATTTAGTTAGTTTTGCCATAGGGCACGTATGCTTGCCTGAGAGAGACAAAGAGTGGGGAGTGAGCTATCACCCCCCTAGGAGATGGCCACGTAGCAATCCCTTCTCCTGCATTCTCCTCCCGGGATTTTGGGCATGCGCACACATGTCCCCAGCATGATTTTCAAGTTACTGAGTCTGGGACTTAGACGGCAGTTGACTATGTGAGAATCCAGTGCCTTAATCTCCACACCAGCTTTAGACTTCGTAACAGTAACACGAGAAACCAGAGATAACGGAAGAGTGCCTTCAAAATTTTAAGTGAAAATTAGTTCTGCCTTAGATTCTCTATTGAGCCAACTCATCAAGTAGGTAGGAGGGCATTAAGATATTTTTGGGCGGGCCAGCCAGGTAGCATGGTGGTTAGGGTGACTGGATTGACGCCTGGCCAACTACATGGTTTGAATCCCAGACCTGGTGGCTTAAAAACACTGGACACGTGTGTGCATGCCCTAATGCCCGAGAGGAGAATGAAGAAAGAAGGGACTGCTGTGTGGCCATCCCCACAGGGCTTTCTCATTTTTCTCCATCTGTCCTCTTCCCCATCTCTCGAGCAAGCATATTTGCCCTATAGCAAATTAAAAACAAAAGCAAAAAAAGTTCAGACATCTGGGAACTAGCAGTTAGCGTAATGGCTATGTCGCTGGACTCCCATGTAGTCGACTGCGGTTTGCATCCCGGACCCGGTGGGTTAAAACTCACACCGGGCGCGTGTGCGTGCGTGCCCAAGATCCTGAGAGGAGAATGGAGGAGAAGGGATTGCGGCGTGACCATCCTCTCTGGGGGGTGATTTCTCGCTTTCTGTCTCTCTGTCTCTGTCTGTCTGGCGAGCACACACGCCCTATAGCAAAAACCTCTCCAAAAAAAAAAAAAAAGTTCAGACATCTTATATCTCAAAAATTTTTCCTTCGATAATGCCCTTTCTCTCAGAAGGCTTCAGGAAGGTATGCTCCACCAAAATGAAGAAGCTCACTAAGAAAAAAGGAAGACATTGGACACTAGAAACTACAATTCAACTAGGATGCGAGGAACAAGAAATTCTAGGAGCTAAGCAACAGGTCCAGATTAGATCAGGCCCGAAGGCTCTGAAAGACATTTCTTCAACTGTTACATTCAAATCAGCGAGACAGTAAGAGGACATCCAGTTTTAGCCAAATTAAAGGAGTCTTTGTTAACCCGAGGGCTGCAAGAGGACTAGAGTCACTCCAAAACCTTGCAGCCCTGAAGCAGGGGGGAGGAAGGTTTAAAAAGGCAAAAACCACAAAGGTTAAAAAAAAAAAAAAAAAAAAACTACACAATTTAAAAAAGTATAGGCCTTGAGTTATGCAAGAGTGGTTTACAAAAGCCGAAAAAGCAAGTTATCAGGAAGGACATTATAATTAGCTGTATCTGCTGGTGATAAATACTCGGTTAGTGGGGGTGGATACTAATCATCTACTGGCGATGAGCATTCAGCAGGGAATTTTCAGGAGGCACATATGGGTCAGGTTACGGGGAAAGGAAAATGGCAGCAGAGCCATTTTCAAAATGGAGGTGCTCATGCCTCACAACAAGACAAAATAGATCAATAATCTTACATGTCTGAAGGCACTGACAGGCAGTTTAGGTCATTTTGAAACACACGAAGTTGAATTATGATGATTTTATCCAAGAGTAAGCAAGTGGAAAACTAAGACAAATACAAAAGTGAAACCCAAAACCATGACTAAGTCTTGGAAAAACAAAAGCCATATAGGAAACAAATAGCTAAGCTAGTATGCCAGGTAGCTCAGCTATAAAAGCATTTACATTTATGGGTTAACCATCGAATGCTGACGTAACCATCAGTATTTTAACAGATGAATTACGGTGTACAGGATGAGAAGACAGAAAGAGGAACACGGTGGGCAAGGGAAGTAAAAGAGCTCAATCTTCGTCTTCCGTAGTGAAAAGCCAGCCAGATAATGTCTCAAGTGGAAAATCAGGAAGTAAGGGCACCAAGAAGTTATTCAGAAATATGCACATAAATACCCGAAGAATCAGCTAAGAAGTTTGGAAGTGGTGGGAAGAGGAGGGGGAAGATATACTATTAATATTTTTCACAGCCAGCTCTGTAGAAGTATTTGATTCTTCAAATTATGTGAATTCATCATTTTGATACAAAGTAAAACCAAATATAAAATAAAGGAAAAAATGCATTGAAGTCAATAGATTCTTCGTAGATTGTGATAAACGGCAGTCCAATGCTTTTTCTCTGTGAGACAACTTTAGGGCAAGGCTGAAGATAATCCTAAGGTCACCCTGTCCTTGCCCACAGGAAACTAGAGACTCATTCCAGCCAGGAGAGCGACCCCGAAACTGGGCTTCCCAAGGTGGGCTGGATGGTGGCTCTCTCTGTCTCTCCTAGTGGGATAATGGGGTCTCAGTTTCCCCTAGTTGTTTCCCAGTTGTCACGTAGGCCGCACTGCCCAGTGAAGGAGTCTACCCAAAGCTGTTTGCTGGTTGCAGAGGGAAGGGTGCTTTACAGTAGGGAAAAATAGGGCCAGTCCCATAGTGAGCTGTTGTGTTGTGCATAGGAAGATGGATCCCAGCTAGTGCCACGATGGCTAAGGCAGCTGAATCCCAAACAGCCAGCTGTGTGGTTTGAATCCCAGACCCCACTTTCTGAAAAACATACCATACACGTGTGTTCATGTCCAAAATCCTGAGAGGAGGAGAAGGGATTGCGGTGTGGCCATCCCCCCAGGGAATGCTTTCTCACTTTATCTGTTTTGGGTGAGCACACATTCCCTATGGCTAATTAAAAAAAAAAAATTGCATCAAAATAAATGAATGTTTTAATTCTTTTTTTCCATAAACTTTTTTTTTTAGGTTTTTGCCATAGGGTATGTGTGCTTGCTGGAGAGAGACGGAGAAAGGGAAAGTGAGAACTCGCCCTCTGAGAGGAATGGCCGTATTTCCATCCCTTCTTTTTCATTCTCCTCTCAGGATTTTGGGAACATGTGCATATGCCTGGTGTGATTTTCTTTTTCTTTTTCTTTCTTTTTCTTTTTTTTTTTTTTTGCTATAGGGTGCGTGTGCTACCCAGAAAGATAGAGAGAGACAGAGAGACAGAAAGCAAGAAATCACCCCCCAGAGGGGATGACTACGCCACAATTCCTTCTCCTCCATTCTCCTCTCGGGATCTTGGGCACGCACGCACACGCGCCCAGTGTGAGTTTAAATTACCAGGTCTGGGACTCAAACCACAGTCAGCTACATGGGAGTCCAGTGACATAGCCACTACGCTATCTGCTGGTCCCAACTTGGTGTGATTTTCAAGTCACCAGGTCCATGGTCAGTTATGTGACAGTCCAGCACTTTAACCACCCCACCACCTGCTGGGCCCTCAAAACTAAACAGTTTTCTCTTTTTTTGGAGAAGTTTTCGCTACAGGGTGCGTGCGTTCACCAGACAGACAGAGAGAAACATAGAGACAGAAAGCGAGAAATCACCCCCCAGGGGGGATGGTCACGCCGCAATCCCTTCTCCTCCATTCTCCTCTCGGGATCTTGGGCACGCATGCACACGCACCCGGTGTGAGTTTTAAGCCACCGGGTCCGAGACGCGAACCACGGTCAACTACGTGGGAGTCCAGTGACATAGCCATTACACTAACTGCTGGTTCCCGGAAAAAAAAAATGATTTTCTTTAAAAAAAAAAAAAAAAAGCAAGCAAACAAACTAGATCTCATATGGCAAATGAAGGTTTGAATCCTGGTCCTAGTGGCTTGAAAAACACACCAGGCTCATGTGCCTGTGTTCCCCAGATCCCAATGGGATGTAAAAATGTAGGAAAATGGGTTGCAGAATGACCACACCCCACTGGCATTTGCTGTATCTCTCTGGTGAGTGCACTTGCCCTCTGGCAACTAAAAAAAATCAAATAAAATAAAGATAAACAGTCAGTCTTGTTGTCAGCACCTCAAAGAAGTCATTTAACAGCAACACCAATAGCAGGCGCACCCATGGGACAGCCTGACACTACGTGTCACATAGCGGGAGCATCTGCTGGGCAGGACCTTTGCTGAGGGCTTGTTAACCTGAAGCTGCCTTTGGACCTAAACCCCAGTTTCTAGCAAACAAAGAGGGTAGAAGAACAAGTTAAATAACACCATGAGGAGCTGGCAGGTGGCATGGTGGTTGGGGCACTGGACTCCCACATGGCTAAGCATGGTTCAAGCCCTGGACCTGGTGGCTTGCTTTCTTACTCTCTCTCTTTCTCTCCCCCCACCCACCCTCTCTTTATATATATATAGATATATAAAACATGATGAGGAACACATCCCAGACAAATCCAGAGACTGCCTATAAAGAATAAGTGTCACCAGGACCAGCAGTTAGCGTAATGGCTATGTGGCTGGACTCCCCCGTAGTCGACTGTGGTTCGCGTCCCGGACCTGGTGGCTTAAACTCACACCAGGCGCGTGTGCATGCGTACCCAAGATGCCGAGAGGAGAACAGAGGAGAAGGGATTGCGGCATGGCCATCCCCCCTGGAGGGGGGGGGTGAGTTCTTGCGTTCTATCTCTCTGTCTCTCTCTGTCCGTCTGGTGAGCGCACGCGCCCTATAGCAAAAACCTCTCTAAAAAACAAAAAAAGAATAAGTGTCACTGAAAAAGATGTATGCATGTTTTGTTGTGTGTGTGTGTGTGTGTGTGTGTGTGTGTGCGTGTGTGTGCGCGCACGTGTGTGTGTTTAGGGTTCTACATTTCAAAAGATTAAAGAGTCAATAACCCAAATGCAATTTGTACATCTTGACAAGATGTCTGGCTTCAATTAGAAGATAAAAAAGATATTTTTAGAAGCCGAGGAGGTTTAAATATAGACTGAACATCAGATGATATTTGGGAATTATTGCTTTCCTTAGGCGTAGTAATGGAATGTTAATCTGATAGGAGAATGTTTTTCTTTTTGAGGAGCTGAAGGCTGAAGTACTCAGAGGTTATGGGACATGATGTTTGCAACTTATTTTCAAACTGTGCAGAAAGAAAGGTATGATATTAACAATGGTTGATCTAGCTGGTGGATATTACCTTTCCATATGCTTAATGTTTATTTTTTTTGAAAGATTTTTTTTTTTTGCTATAGCCAGAGAGAGAGAGAGAGACAGAAAGCGAGAAATCACTGATTCCCGCCCCCGCCCCCCCGCCCGCCGGAGTGGGGTGGCCGTGCCGCAGTCTGCTCTCGGGATTCTGGGGCATGCAAGCACACACACCTGGTTTCAAGCTGCCGGATTGGCCATATGGGAGTCCTGCACTTTAACCATTTTTTTTACACCACTGGCAGGGCTCTTACGTTTAATTTTTTATAATAAGTTGTTGGAAAAAACCTTAAAGGCAATTGTTAACAGATGCAACTGTGAACAGATGAAATTATGCTAGCTGCTAGGAAGACACTATTCCTGTCCTTTTTACGTTGACACTGTGGAGACATAGTTCTTTCTTATCATAGACATATAACCTGTGTTTTAATCCTCATCAAAATTTCTCAATAACTGTCAACATTCCTGGGTTGTTTGGTTTTTGGTTTTTTTTTTTTTTTTTTTGAGAGGTTTTTTGCTATAGGGCGTGTGCGCTCGCCAGACAGACAGAGAGACACAGAGACAGAAAGCGAGAAATCACCCCCCAGGGGGATGGTCATGCCGCAATCCCTTCTTCTCCATTCTCCTCTCGGGATCTTGGGCACGCACGCACACGTGCCCGGCGTGAGTTTTAAGCCACCGGGTCCAGGACGCGAACCGCGGTTGACTACGTGGGAGTCCAGCGACATAGCCATTACGCTAACTGCTGGTTCCCAACATTCCTGTTTTGACAGGGAAAAAAATTCCCCCTTCACCTCTCACCACATGTGCAATTTTGAGCAAGTTACTTAATTCCTCTGTGCCTCAGCTTCCTCATCTGTAAAATAGGCATGTTAATAGAACCCACGTCACTGGGTTGTTGAAAGGATCGAATGAACTAATACACACATGCCTAACAAAGTGTACAGTAGATGTGAGAATGTTCAGTGATAGAATTTCTGCAATCTTGTTAAATCTGAATCTGGGACCCTGCGTGTGTACGGAGATGGAAGCTGCTCAACAGAGTCGGAGGGTTCTGGTCCTCCTTCCCTGGTCCTTTCTGGCAGTCTTGCCCTGTGGTGTGGCCTCTGGCTAGTCCAGGTGACTGCTTGGGATGCCTGCTCTCCCTTGGTCTGAACACTTCAGGTCGCTGAGATGTGACTTCCCACCCCTTCACCCTGGGCGAACCAGACAGACGGAGCCTCCTGGTCCTACCCCTCACCAGCCTCCTCAGTCCCTAAGTTCCTGCTTAGCTCTGTCCAGTGTCCCACATGGTCAGTCCATCCTTTCTGTGTGGGGCCTCCCAGGACCTTGGCACACCTCAGCCTTGTACACGGGGCCAGAAAAGGGGCGAGAGAGAGAGAGACAGAAAGCGAGAAATCGTTGATTCCCGCCCCCGCCCCCCCGCCCGCCGGAGTGGGGTGGCCGTGCCGCAGTCTGCTCTCGGGATTCTGGGGCATGCAAGCACACACACCTGGTTTCAAGCTGCCGGATTGGCCATATGGGAGTCCTGCACTTTAACCATTTTTTTTACACCACTGGCAGGGCTCTTACGTTTAATTTTTTATAATAAGTTGTTGGAAAAAACCTTAAAGGCAATTGTTAACAGATGCAACTGTGAACAGATGAAATTATGCTAGCTGCTAGGAAGACACTATTCCTGTCCTTTTTACGTTGACACTGTGGAGACATAGTTCTTTCTTATCATAGACATATAACCTGTGTTTTAATCCTCATCAAAATTTCTCAATAACTGTCAACATTCCTGGGTTGTTTGGTTTTTGGTTTTTTTTTTTTTTTTTGAGAGGTTTTTTGCTATAGGGCGTGTGCGCTCGCCAGACAGACAGAGAGACACAGAGACAGAAAGCGAGAAATCACCCCCCAGGGGGATGGTCATGCCGCAATCCCTTCTTCTCCATTCTCCTCTCGGGATCTTGGGCACGCACGCACACGTGCCCGGCGTGAGTTTTAAGCCACCGGGTCCAGGACGCGAACCGCGGTTGACTACGTGGGAGTCCAGCGACATAGCCATTACGCTAACTGCTGGTTCCCAACATTCCTGTTTTGACAGGGAAAAAAATTCCCCCTTCACCTCTCACCACATGTGCAATTTTGAGCAAGTTACTTAATTCCTCTGTGCCTCAGCTTCCTCATCTGTAAAATAGGCATGTTAATAGAACCCACGTCACTGGGTTGTTGAAAGGATCGAATGAACTAATACACACATGCCTAACAAAGTGTACAGTAGATGTGAGAATGTTCAGTGATAGAATTTCTGCAATCTTGTTAAATCTGAATCTGGGACCCTGCGTGTGTACGGAGATGGAAGCTGCTCAACAGAGTCGGAGGGTTCTGGTCCTCCTTCCCTGGTCCTTTCTGGCAGTCTTGCCCTGTGGTGTGGCCTCTGGCTAGTCCAGGTGACTGCTTGGGATGCCTGCTCTCCCTTGGTCTGAACACTTCAGGTCGCTGAGATGTGACTTCCCACCCCTTCACCCTGGGCGAACCAGACAGACGGAGCCTCCTGGTCCTACCCCTCACCAGCCTCCTCAGTCCCTAAGTTCCTGCTTAGCTCTGTCCAGTGTCCCACATGGTCAGTCCATCCTTTCTGTGTGGGGCCTCCCAGGACCTTGGCACACCTCAGCCTTGTACACGGGGCCAGAAAAGGGGCTTTCTGTGGGGCGGGAGCAGGCCTGGGCTCCTGTATCTGTTGTACCCGCCCCAGGTAAATACCCATCTCTTCTTTCATTCACTCAGGCCTTTCGTCGCTCGCTACTTATTTACTGAACATTACTTGTGCCAGACACTGTCCTAGGTGCTTGGGATACAAGCGAACAAAGTGAACAAGTACCCTTATCCTGAGTTTATGTTCTAGGAGACAAACAAGTAAATACTGGGACCAGCAGGTGGTGTGGTGGTTAAGGCACTGGACTCCCACATGGCTGACCACAGTTCAAGTGCCAGACCTGGCAATGTGCTTTCTCACTCCCCACCTGCCTCCACGCCATCTCCAGTCAAATTAAAATAGTAATAATAATAATAATAGTAATGATAAATAAAGTAATTCTTTAGAAAAAAGTAAATGCCATCGTTAGAGAGTGGAAAGTGCTATGGGAAAAGGGAAGATGCTGATGTTTCTGGAGAAACAGGATGGAGGCAGGATTTTACAGGACAGCAGTCCCCAACTTTTTTGGCACCAGGGATCAGTTTCATGGAAGACAATTTTCCCCTGGCTTGGGGGTAGGGTGCGATGGTTTACGAGAGCACAGAAGCTATCTCTCTTGCATGTGCAGTTCACAATAGGGTCCGTGCTCCTACGAGAATCTCAGGCTGCTACTGATCTGCCAGGAGCGGAGCTCAGGTGATAACGGGAGCAATGGGGAGTGGTTGTAAATACAGAGGAAGTGTCATGTGCTTGCCCGCCACTCACCTGCTATGTGGCCCAGTTCCTAACCGGCCACGGACCAGTACTAGCTCTAGGGTGTGGAGGTGGGCTTCACTGCCCATCTGGAGAGATCTGAACACAGGCTTGAAGGGCAAGGTAGTTAACTGAGCCCATGTCTGTGGAAGAACTTTCTGGGTGCAAGAAACAGCAGAGCAGAGGTCCCACTGTGAGTACGCGCTTGGCACCGTTGAACAGCGAGGAGTCCGTCGTGGCTGAAGTGCAGTGCCTGAGGTGCGGAGTGAGGGACTCGAGGTCTGCGAGGTCTGCGAGGTCTGGAGCTGACCCTGCAGCCACCCATCCACAGGACTCCCACTTTCACTCTGAGTAAATTGGGAGCCCCGGGAAGGCTTTGATCAAGGAGCACCTGACTTGTGCTCAGAAGGGACTGGGGCTGCTGCAGTGAGCATCTAGCAGGAGCAGACCGTCCTCACAGCCTCACAGGATGCTGAAGATCAAAGAGGAGACTGGCTGGGAGACGCTTCGTAACAAAAGGTCCCCAGGGTAGTTACAGTGTTTCTGGGAGGAAGAGACGAGCTGCTCTGCTCGGTCCCACCTAATGGAAGAGCAATTGAGACAGGAAAGGATGACGATGTGCCCAGGTCCTGTGTTCTGCAAGCGATTTAGGATCTGGGCTCCCCCACTCTTCCCCAGAACAAGGCACCGTTGGGCAAGTAATGGCAAGGTCTTTGGAGACATGGTGGCAGCTGCATGGCCGGGCAGGACCAGGTCTCCCCTGCTGGTTCGTCCATTCATCGTATTGAATGAATGTATTAAGTAGCACCGGTGTGTGTCAGGCCCTGCTCTGGCCTGCGGGCTGGGACACAGAAGCACTCAGAGACACCTGGTGAGGGCTGAGCTGGGTCTCTGGTGAGGTCAGGGTGCAATCTCTGCAGGAGAAGGATATTGGTCGGAGACCAGGCTCCCAATGGCAGGGGCTGGGTCATCTGTGGCTGGAGTCAGGCTACAGGTCAGGTTGGAGGCAGGGTGACCAGCCAGGAGGCTGTGTTGAGTGGCACTGCAGAGACCAGGCGTGATGGGGGCTGTAGCCGAGGGAGTGGAGAAGAGAGACGATGGGTGAACAGCCAGGAGGGAAAGCCTGCGTCACTCAGGCTGGACCCTGCGGGGATGGGGCCACGCCACTGCTGAGCTTTCACACTGGGGTGCCGGGAAGGTGATGTCATTCTCGAGAACAGGAAGTCCTCGGCCCATATGGAGCAGTGAAGTGCAGTGATGGAGCGGACTGGAGTGAGGGGGAGAGGGGTGTCAGATGTTGGCCAGAGACAGGCCAGGTCCAGGTCTTGCAGGCCTGGTAGCCCCTTGATATTATTATTTTTTTTGAAGGTTTCGAACATACTTTATTTCTTCAATAATGCCGTATTTTGATGGGTAGATAGTGCTTTTTCTTGGCATCAGTTGTAAGTTGGTTTTGAAACAATTCAGTATTACACCAGCTGGGATGATCACTGATCTCCCTGTTCCTTTGGGGTGACTCTGCCAACAGGGGACAGGTGCCATGCTATTCCAATTTGTGTTGCTGTGTATGTCCATACAGCAACACAGAAAGTGGCTCCTCTAGCTAATACAGCGCTACCATATTTGTCATGAAAATCAGGTGTCCGTTTCTGCTGGCTCAGCCTTGCCATTGTTTGCTGAATGCTTCGAACTTGGAGATGACTCAGTGCGTTTTTGGCCAGGGGCAACACTGTGAAGCTGAAGACAGAATTGCAGCAACTGCGACTCCGGGTTTGTTGCGAATTCGAGGTAGGTCTTGATATTAGTCAGAGAACCGTGGGGAGCCAGCAGAGGGTCCTGGCGGGAGCTGCTGGGGCCGTTTATCCTTACAACCCTGTGTGTTGTTTAGATTAGAGTTTAGGGTGCAGGCACAGGAGCCAGAAGTCTGGTTAGGAGTTGAAGCAGTGTGGAGGTTATGGTGACCTCGGGAGGTGGTGGGTTGGAGAGAAGGAGACAGATTGGATTGCCATTCGAGGGACTCGTGTGGCCGAGGGAGAGGGAAGCAAAGATGGTGCCCAGGTTTGGCGTGTCCAGTGCTCCATGGTGGCCTGCCCTGAGCCTGCGCCAAGAAGAGCACATTCCAGAAGTGGAGCCAGAGTTTCGTTCTGGCCGTGTTCTGTTGTGATATCCACACTGGCGTGCAGACGGTGGTCTAGGACACCAGGCTGAAATGTGAAGAGGGAACATACTCTGCCTTAGCAGCAGCTGGTAGCATTCACAACCATAGGACAGAGGGGCCTCGAGTGGCTCTGGCTGAATCCCACCTCTGCTACCTCCCAGTGCCCTGCGGCCGTCTCCTCTTCTGAACGATGGCAATGACAGTAGACCCGACTTCCTCAGGTGCTTATGAGACCTACTTAGCACGCTTCGCTTAGGTTGCTTAGTAAGTGCTTACTGCATTTTAGCTGCTAACGTCTCATTATGGTTGTTACTTTCCCGGAGGTACAGCTACAGCTTGTCGCCCGGTAAGGTCCACACTTAGGTTTAGCCCTGGCCCTTAGAATTCTGCTCTCTTGGGGGCCAGCAGGTGGTGTGGTGGTTGGGGTGCTAGACTCCCACATGGCCGAAGACGGTTCAAGTCCTGGACCAGGAGGCTTGCTTTCTCACTTTCTCTTTCTCTCTCTGTCTCTCTCTTTCTGGTGAGCACACATGCCCTATAGCAAATTAAATAATAATAAATAAAATGAAATAAATCATTCTTTAAAAAAAAATAAAGAGGACCAGCAGTTAGCATAATGGCTATGTTGCTGAATTCCCATATAGTCGACCACGGTTTGAGTCCCAGACCCGGTGACTTAAACTCCGGGTGCATGTACGTGCGTGCCCAAGATCCCAAGAGGAAAATGGAAGAGAAGGGATTGTGGCGTGGCCATCCCCCCTGGGGGTGATTTCTCACTTTCTGTCTCCCTGTTTCTTTGTCTTTCTGGGAAGCACATGCGCTCTATAGCAAAAACCTCTAAAAATATTTTAAAAATAGGGGAACCAGTAGTTAGCATAATGGCTACGTCGCTGGACTCACACGTAGTCGACCGCGGTTTGCGTCCCGGATCCGGTGGCTTAAAACTCACGCCAGGCATGTGTGCGTGTGTGCCCAAGATCCCGAGAGGAGAATGGAGGAGAAGGGATTGCGGCGTGACCATCCCCCCTGGGAGGTGATTTCTTGCTTTCTGTCTCTATGTCTCTCTCTGTCTATCTGGCAAGCGCACACACCCTATAGCGAAAACCTCTCAAAAAATATATATATATTAAAAATAAAGAATTGTGCCCTCTTCTGCACTCACCTACAGGTTATTTCTGTTGTTTTGCCGTTCTCAAGGCTTATTTCCTTCTAAAGGTAGATTTTTCAAGTTCATCTCATCTCGAACATCTCAATGATTTTCCCAGGGTCGTGGCTTCCTCTTGCAGAGTCCCTGGTTGGTTGCCAGGAAAGCTCGGCTTCGCCAACCACACAACGGGGGTGGGAAAATGTAGCTTCAAGGCCTCCCCTCCCGCCTTCACAGGCCTGTTTGTTTGCTCCAGGCCCTTGCAGTCCCCAGATTTGGAATTCCTCTGGGCTGACTCCGCTGACTGCATATGCTAAGCATCTACTCACAGGGCAGCGTTCTGGCATGAAGAGAAGCCCTGATTCCGGAGCCAGATAGAGCTAAATTCAAATCCAGACTCTTCTACTTATTGCTATGTGGTCTTGATCAAGGTACTCCATAAGCCTTAGTTTCTTTTCTTCCTTCCTTTCTTTCTTTTTTTTTTTTTTTTTTTTTTTTTTGGATATTTTTGCTAAAAAATCTCTGGGTGTGTGGGCTTGCCAGAGACACAGAGGGAGACAGAGAGAGAGAAACCACCCCTAACGAGAGATGGCCACACCACAATCCCTTCCTCCATTCTTCTCTTGGTATTGTGGACACTCATGCACACATGCCTGGCTGAGTTTCAAGCCAGCAGATCCTGGACTCAAACCGTGGTTGACCATGTAGGAGTCCAGTGCCTTAACTACCATGCTACCTGCTGGCCCCAAGCCTCGTTTTCTTTATCTGCAAAATGGGACTAATAATAACCTTGCCTACTTCATAAGGTGGTGTTGAGACTGATTAAGGTAAGCATTATGTATACAAACCACTCAGCATACTGCCTGCCTCAGTAAAAGTCTGGCATCAGCCTAGGGCTATGCTATCTATCTATCATATGGTAGGGCCAGCAGGTGGCGTGGTGGTTAAGATGCTGGACTCTCACATGGTTAACTGCAGTTCGAGTCCCAGACCTGACAGCTTGCTTTCTCTCTCTCTCTGGCAAGCACATGTGCCCTATAGAAAATAATAATAATAAGTGAAAAATAAAATAATAATATGGTAGCTACTTCCCACATGTAGTAGGTGAGCCCCTGAAATCTGGCCACCCCAAAGTGAGACATGTTGTAAGTGTAAAATGCAAAATAGATTTTAACTTAGTACCCAAGAAAACATCTTAATCTGATTTATATTGATTATATATTGAAATGAAAATATTTTGGAAACACTAGGTTAAATAGAATACATTATTAAAACTAATGTCTATCTGGACCTATAGAGCAGTGGATAAGCACTGCTCCTAGGGAACCCAGTCCCTTATGGCTGACCATGGTTCAAATCCTAGTCCCGTCACTTGGAAAAACATGCCGAGTGTGTGTGTATACCCAACATCCTGATGGGATGGGGAAATGCAGGAAAAGGATTGAGGCATGAGCACGTCCTGTCAGAGGGCTGTTTCCTCCTCTGTCACTCATGCACATACCTCTAGCAATAAAAAGATATCTATCTATCTGTCTATCTGTCTGTCTGTCTATCTATCTATCTATCTATCTATATGTAGTGTCACTTTTGTATTTTGTTAATATGGCTACTAGAAAATTCGAGATCAGTGCACGGCTTGCATTGCATTTCTTCTGTGCTCTTTCTAGTGGGTTTTGTCGTCGTTTTCTGGCAGGGAGGAAGAGAGATGGCACTTCAGGTCAGGGACATTGAATTGTACCGACTGCCTCTGTCTCATACATATGGGATCTGAGCTGCAAAGTCTCTTTGGAGTTCATGGAGAGCCAGTCTCTTCTGGAAATATGTGGAAACCAAGGCACATAAAGATGGGATATGCAGAGGGTGGTAGAATGGAGGGAGACAGAATCCAGATCAGAACCCAGGCTTGGTGCAGGAGGCCTCTCCGTGTCAGAACAATGCTGCCACCTGGTGGCTGAGGCAAGCTCCCACAGCAGTGGGGCTCCCTTCAAGGCAGGACTCTGCTACCTTCTACTTCCCAACCCTCTGCAGAGATGCTGGCCCAGGGAGGGTCCTCCCCACCTCCTCATCCTCTTCCTCAACTTCCCTGGTATCTTGGGTGTGCTGAGTCCCAGCATTCTCTTGATGAGAAATGTGATTAAGGGCACAGCTGTGTCTGTGGCTGTAGACAAACGTAGGTTCTAATCCCAGCTCTCCCCCTCTCTAGCTGTGTGCCCTGAATAAGTCACTGAACCTCTCTGACCCCCAGTTTCCCACATGTAAAATGTGGACCACAGCAGTACTTACCTCAAAGCAACCGACTGAGATGATTGCTGTCATGTGAATCACAAATATTTCTAGAACACCAGGTGTGCACTGTTCCAGGCGCTGGGAGACAGCACTGGCCTAAATAGACCAGCCTAGTCATCTCCAAGTCCAGGGGTTCTCCAAGTGCAGTCTCTGGCCCATCAACATCACGCTGGTTGGGCACTTACTAGAAATGCAAATCTCAGGCCTCCTTCCCTGACGTACTAAGTCAGAAACTCTGGAGGTAAGGCCTAGGATCCGAGTGGATGCATGCTCAGATTTGGGGAGCACCAGACTTGGCCGCACCTCTATGTCGGGTGGGGTTGAGGGCTGCGCCCATGGCAGAATGCAGGGATCAATAGCTTGGGAATGACGGCCAGGGGTGAGGGGTGGCTAATTGACCTGCAAAGGCTCGATCAGGCGACCAGTTCCGCAGAGATCTGGAAGCAAGAATCTAGAGAGAGCATGCCTTCTTTAAAAGATACACCCTGGAAATCGTCTGCACAACTCAGCTTACGCCTCCCTGGCCGTAATGCAGACAGATGAATCACACCTAGCTGCCTGGGGAGGCTGGGGACTTCTGTATTTACTCTTTTTTTTTTTTTTCTAATTTCTTTATAATTTTATTTTTCATAAGATAGACCCTTCCCTTCTTCTTTCCCTTTTCTTCTCTTAGCCCCCCTCCCCTAGAGGGCCTGCACTCACCAGAAGAGAGAGAGGGAGGGAGAGAGAAAGCACCTCCCAATGGTGCATGGTCACACCACAATCCCTTCTTCTCTCCAATCTGCCAGGATTTAAGGCACATGCTCACACATGCGCATATGCACCCAGCATGGTGTTCAAGCTGCTAAGGCTGGAATTCCAACCACTCTTGGAGGAGTCCACCCAGCGAGGCCCCAGGATCTGTCTGAGCCCCCCGACCTTTGAGCTCCGCTTCCCATCGGATCAACATGTTGGCAAGACCACTGTTGTGCACCCCCCCACACACACACACACCTTGGAACAAAGCTTGGGTCAATTAGCATGTCAGCAAGGCTGTTTTGCTATTTGCTCCAGAAACTGTGGCAGCCTTACTGGGAAGCGACCCCCCTCTGGCTCCCCAATATACTACTTAAAAGAATTACATAGCTCTCTTATACATCCTGAGTGTACGATAAATTCTTCCAGGATGTCCCCCAACTGCTCCCCTTTGCTCTGATCAGGTACTATTAATTACAATGCTTTATCTCCATGGTCACAATAGAGGGTGGACTGAAGTTCTTTCTAGGCAGAAGTAATCTTGACCTTTGGAAGGCCCTTCAAAATACATTAAGGTAAACTTAATCCTTTCTTTATGTAAAATAGGATTAGACCAAAACTGGCCCAGGACACCTCCGCCCTCTCCAAGTGAAATAGATAAATATATTAGGATTCCTCAAATTAAGTTTTAGATCCCTACAAAACTGTATAAGTATCATTCTTTATTAAGATCCATAAGAACTAATATCTATTCTTGAGATTTTCTTTTCTCAGCACCATTCCCAGTAATCACAAGATGGCTGCTGCGCCGCATCAGCTGATAATCACCTCTGCTTACCAGAACCGCTTTCCCGGAAACTGCATTCCATGGAGACCCATCTACAATTGCGGAACTGCACTAGACCCGCCCTTAATCAAACCCTAAATAGAATCTATGTTCTCTATTGTTAAAAAACTTTATGAGCTGTTAATTGAAACACCAGCCCCTCTCCCTTTACTTGAATGTAACACGTTTTCAATAAAAACACACGATGATTCCTAGCAGTTGTCACCCCTCAGAGAGCGATCTTTGAGGGGTGTCCGGCATAGGACGTGCATGAAAAGGCATCGAGGCCTCTGTCTTCTGTTCACCTTCTCCGCCTTCGTCGAGATAACCCACCCATGCCGAGGCTGGACCCCGGCAGGATCTGGCTCCCTAAGCTCTGCACTTAACAGCTGTACTAAGGGACCAGCCCTGTAGTCTTTGTTCTGATCAGTCGTACATCCAGCTGAAAATGGAAACGCCTGTTTCAACAGAAGGGGAAGAGAGGCGATACCATGGAACCACAGTCTCTGGTGCACTGAGTGAATCTTGTGGTCTTTGGAGGCCTGGTTCGCACTCGTGTGTCTCCAATGATGGAGAGATCACCATCTCATGAAGTCGTCTTTCTCCCTCTTTGAGCAACTCTTTTTTTGAAACTCTTCTTGGGGCCAGTAGGTAGTGTGGTGGTTAAAGCACTGGATTTGCACACGGCCGCCAGCAGTTCGAGTCCCAGACCTGGCAGCTCAGATCATGCCAGGTACATATGCATGCCTCCCCAGAGTCCCAGGAGGAGAATGGAAGAGAAGGGATTACGATGTGGTCATCCCTTCTGGGAGGGGGTAAGTTCTCACTTTCTCTCTCACTATCTCCATCTGTCCCTCTGGCAAGCACATGCACCCTATGGCAAAAACCCAAAATAAAACAAGTAAATAATGAATGAATAAATTAAAGGAAGAAACTCTTCTTTGAGGCTCAAGTCCACCTCTCTAAAACTTCTGGCCCTGGCTAACGCTCACCACCTTAGGACTACACCTACCAGGACAAAACTGGCCCTATTTGAAGTCCCTTATTTGAATACATCTTCTCTTCAGGGCTAAGGTCAATGTAAAGTGCCCCTATAGCCACATCTTGGGAAAGGGTTTCCGATGCGGCACAGAGACTGCGACGGCCTTGACAGTACTCTCTACCTGTCACCACGTGTGTGAACGAATGCAGGCTGGAAGCCAGGGTCAGCTGGCAAGGCAAGGGCTCTGGCCCAGGCAGAACTCGGAGGAAACAATTCCTTCCTGTCCCCTTGGAATCCATTCTGTAATTTCTTATTGATTTTGCAGCTCAGTAATTCTTCCTTCACTGCCTCTAATCTCTGATTTCACCTACTACTGAGTATTTTGATGATCATATGTATTTTCCTGAGAATTTTTCTTATTTCTTTCAAATATACGTGATTACTATTTATAGCCATTGTCTGCTTTTTTCATTCTATTGTGTATTTCCTCTGACATTTGCCATGAAGTTACCTCACATGCTGATTCTCACGTCATCAGAAGCCTTGGCTGGGAGGGTGGTACCAGACCTGTGTGCTCTCTCTGCTGCCTCTCATGCTGGTGGCTTGCTTCCAAGTGTGTTGATTTTTTTCTTGTGGACTCATATTTGGTTTTACCTAATCTAAAGGAAACTAGAAGGCCTTAGTTGTGGGTGGTTTTCTCCAAAGATTTGCTTTTGCTTCTGCCAAGATCTCAGGAACACCCCTACCTGGAGCCGCATTAGCCCAGAAATCTCTATTTCTGGCTTACTATGGATGTCAAGTTTAACTCCCTCAATTTGGGGTTGAGGATTGGGGTTGGGACAGAATGAGACCTGGCTACTCTCAGGCCTCCCCCACCTTCTTTTTATTAATTAATTAATTAGTCTTTTGTTTGTGTGTTTTTGGAGAGGTTTTTGTTACAGGGTGCATATGCTCGCCAGAAAGACAGAGAGAGACAGGGAGACAGAAAGCAAGAAATCATCCCCCAGGGGATGGCCATGCCACAATCCCTTCTCCTCCATTCTCCACTCGGGATTTTGGGCACGCACGCACATGTGCCCAGTGTGAGTTTAAGCTTCCGAGTCTGGGACTCAAATCACGGTCGGCTACATGGGAGTCCAGCGATATAGCCATTATACCAACTGCTGGTCCCCTCATTTATTTATTTTTAAGAATTTTGCCAGAGGTCGGGACCAGCAGTTATTGTAATGGCTATGTTGCTGGACTCCCATGTAGCCGACCGTGATTTGAGTCCCAGACTCGGAAGCTTAAACTCACACTGGGCACATGTGCATGCGTGCCCAAGATCCCCAGAGGAGAATGAAGGAGAAGGGATTATAGCGTGGCCATTCCCCCAGGGGGGGGATTTCTCGCTGTCTCTCTGTCTCTCTCTGTCTGGCGAGCACACATGCCCTATAGCAAAAACCTCTTCAAAAAAAGAGAAAAAAAACTACAAAAAAAAAAAAGAATTTTGCCAGGGGCTGGCAGGTGACATGGTGGTTAAAGCACTTGACTTCCACAGAGCTGACCACAGTTCCAGTCCTGGACCTGGGGAGTGGAATCCTCTCTCTCTTCCCCCTCTCCCACCTGTGTGTGTGTGTGTGTGTGTGTGTCTCCCTAGTCAAATTAAAACAAAATAATAAGAATGATAAATAAATAAAATTTAAAATTCCTTTTAAAAAAAGACTTTTGCCATAGGACACATGTGCTCACTGGGGTCCACTAGAAAGAGACAAAGAGACAGAGACAGAAAAAGAGGGAAAGTGAGAAGTCACTCCTCAGAGGGGATGGCCATGCCGCCCTCCCTTCTCCTCCATTTTCCTCTGGGGATTTTGGAAATGCACCCCTCAGTGATGGAGAGGCTGCTGTGCTCCAAGCTAAACTGCGTCATGACTTGGCTTTCCTTGCAAACTAAACCATGAAAGGAACAGCTGATTGCATCCCTGGTTACCGAGAGACAGGAGGACAAGTTGCAAAGTCCCACCACAGGAAATAAAAGGAATGTGCCCGCGGTCACCAGCATTTCTCCACTGGGATTCCAGCCAGCTGTCCCTCATGCTGCTTGGCCTCAGAACAGAACAGGTGCCAAGTGCAGTGCCTAAACCTTTCATCTGTTTTAATTCTGATGATCCCCCACAAGGCAGCCATCATGGCTGTTCTCACTGGATGGCTGAGAGGTCAAGCCTAGGGTTTAAAGCTGCGGAGCTAGGATTTTCATGTGGGCATGTCTACCATTTGAGGGTCTGTGCACCTCATCCTGCCTGAGAAACCAGACTGGGGGCCAGCAGGTGGCGTGGTGGTTAAGGAACCACATGGCTGACACGGTTCAAATCCTGGATCTGGTAGCTTGCTTTCACATTCTCCCTTTCTCTCTCTCTGGTCAAATTTTTAAAAATAATAATGATAATAAATAATATTTTAAAGAATTATTTATTTAATTTTATTTATTCATTTAACTTATTTTAATTTGACCAGAGACAGACACATGCACATACACGCACAGAGGGAAAACAAGCCACCAGGTCCATGACTCGAACTGTGGTTGGCCATATGGGAGTGTCTAGCACCTTAACCACCACACCACCTGCTGGTCTCTATAAATAAATTTTAATGAGAAATAATCCTAAAAAAAAAAAAAAAAGAAAGATACCATACTAACAGTAGGAAAACACCTCTCATTTGTGTTTTGTTTTTCTTTGGGTTTTTCTTCCCAGTAACTTAATTTGGGGGCCAGAAGGTAGTAAGGGGTTAAGATGGCTGGATCTCACATGGCCAACTGATTGGCTTGAAAGACACTGAGCATGTCAGCATGCATGTCCAAAATCCCAGGAGGAGAATGGAGAAGGGATTACACTCCTGTGGGGGTGATTTCTCACTTTCTTTCTCTCTCTCTCGTCTCTCTCTGGTGAATACATGCACCCTATGGCAAAAACTCAAAACAAAACAAAAATTTCAGATTTACAAAAAATTTGCAGATAATATAGCATTCCTGTATGCCACTAACCACTATTTGCCCTGCTGTTACCATCTTATATTACCATAATCTATTTGTCAAAAATAAGAAACACTGGGGCCGGCAGGTGGCATGGTGGTTAAGAGTGTTGGACTCCCACATTGCCGGCCACGGTTCAGGTCCTGGACCTGGCAGCTTGTTTTCTCATTCTCCATGTCTGGCTCTGTCCCTCTCTGCTCAAATTATAAATAAATAAATAAAGTTAAATAAAATAATTCTAATAATTAAAAAAAATAAGGAACACTGATATAGTCCTATTAGCTGAACTCCAGATTATCTGAATTTCACTAGGTTTTTTTTTTTAAGAGAGATTTTTGTTATAGAGGGATGTGCTTGCCAGAGAG
>NW_006159793.1:1875484-1884592 GCF_000334495.1 Tupaia belangeri chinensis
CCCCCACCCCCAGGAGGATGGCCACACCACAATCCCATCTCCTCCATTCTTTCGGGATTTGGGACATGCATGCACATGCACCTGGCGTGAGTTCTAAGCTGCCAGAGATGCAAACCACAGTCAACTACATGGGAGTCAAGCACTGTAACTGTTACGCCATCTGCTGGTCCCAGGAGTCCACAAGCGGTCACACCAATTTCCTTTTCTGGTTCCAGGATCCAGACCAGGATATCACACTGCAAGTAGTTTTCACGTTTCCTTGACTACTGGTCTTCTCTATCCTGCTTCTCGTGACGTTTTTTTGATTTTAACTATTTATTTTATTGTTATAATTTTTAAGTTTGCTTAGGGCACATGTGCTCACCAAAGAAAGAAAAAATAAGAAAGCAAGTCACCAAGTCCAGGACTTGAATTGCAGTTGACTATATGGGAGTCCAGCACCTTAACCACCACGCTGCCACCTTGCTGGCTCCATTTCTCATTACTTCTAAAAATATATATATTTATTTTATTATCATTGCTTTTTTTTTTTTTTTTTTGAGAGAGATTTTTGTTATGGGGCACATGCCCTCGCCAGAGAGACACAAAGAGACAGACAGAAAGAAATCAGCCCTCAGGGACGACGGCCATGCTACAGTCCCTTCTCCTCATCTGCTTTGGGGATTTTCAGCACACACACACATGCACCCGGTGTAAACTTTAAGCCACTATGTCGGGGACTCAAGCCGCGGGCAACCACAGGAGTCCAGCAATGTAACCATTATGCCATCTGCTGGTCCCTTATTATCATTTTTTTGTTAAACTTGACCAGGGAGAGAAAGAGAGGGAAAGCTAGAAAGCAAGCCACCACTTCCGGCACTTGAACCAGTCAGCCGTGTGGGAGTCCAGCACCTTACCACCACACTACCAGCTGGCCCCACTTCTCACTTCTGACAATGTAAGGAGGACTGGTATTTTGTAGAACATGATGTAATTGGGGTACAAGTTTCTTACGTTTAGACTGAGGTTATAAATTGTTAGGGAAGTATCAGAGATGAAGTGTTCATCTTGTGTCAAATCGGCAGGTTCATAGCAACGTGATTTTTCACATGTTGCTGTCAACCTTGATTTGGTTAAGGCAGTGTGTGCCAAGTTCCTCGAGTTGTTACTATTGCTTTTTCCAGATTCTTTCCTTTGGAAAGTAAGGCACTAAGTGTTTTGGCCCACACTCTAAGGGGAAGAGAGAGTATCTACTTAGAATTATTCCCTAATGGGTCCAACAGGTGGTACAGTCAAGGTGCTGGACTATCACATGGTTGACCACAGTTCAAGTCCTGGACCCAGTGGCTTGAAACTCATGCTGGGCGAGTATGCACACTCAGGATCCCTGAGGATGGAGAAGAGACTGCGGCATGGCCATTTCCTCTGGGGAGTGATTGCTCGTTCTCTCTCTGGCAAGCACACGTCCTCTAGCAAAAATCTCTCAAAAAAATTGTATTATTTCCTAAGGAAGGTTTGTACCTTCTCTCACATTTATTGAAATTATTACCTTTTTAAAAAATATATTATCAGGGGGACCAGGAGTTGACGTAATGGTTATTTTGCTGGACTCCCATGTAGTCAACTGTAGTTCGAGTCTCAGACCCAGTGGCTTAAATTCACGCCAGGCACATGTGCATGCGTGCCCAAGATCCCGAGAGGAGAATGGAGAAGGGATTGCAGAGAGGCCATCCCCGCTGGGGGGGTGGGGGTGATTTCTCGCTTTCTGTCCGTCTGTCTTTCTGGCAAGCGCACGCGTCCTATAGCAAAAAAAAAATATATATATATATATTACTGGGGCCTGCAGGAGGCTTGGTGGTTAAGGGTGCCGGATTCCCACATGGCCAACTGTGGTTTGAATCCCGGACCTGGTAGCTTGCTTCTCTCTCTTTCTCATCAAATTAAAATGAATAAAATCAGCTAACTCTTAAAAAAAACACACACACAGAAGGCTAAAACAGGATCTGGAGACCACCATAAGGGCCTGTCTCACCTTTGCCAAGTCACTTCCTATGCTGGTCTTCTCAGCTGTACAGTGGGAGTAATAGTACCTTTTTTATTTTTAAGAATTATTTTCCAGCTTGATCAGAAAGTTAGAAAGCAAGCCTCCAGGTCTGGGACGCGAACTGTGGCCAGCCACGTGGGAGTCCAGCACCTTTAACTACCATGCCACCCGCCAGCCCCAATAGTACCTTTTTCATTAGGTTTGATTCAAGATGACTAAAATACCTTGTAGGGTTTGGCATATAAACCATGCTGCTCAGTGACCCACTTCTGCCTCAGGACCTCCCCACTCTCTATTCCCTCTGCCGGAACACGGCCTGCTCCAATGTCTGCTCACCCAGGCCATCGGCTTTGTCCTAAACAGCAGCATCTAAGCGGATGTTGCCTCTGCCCACCATTCCAGGCCAGGTCAGAGTACCCTTTCCTCTCCAGTGCTAGCCCTGCCCACCTCTCCCACCCCAGTGTAGCAGTCACCGCCACAGGGCTCCATGGCAACCCTGTGCAGAACACTCAGTGCCACTGGGTCCTTGGAGCTGCACACAAGCTTCCGGAAGTAACTTTATCTTCATCGTTGATGAAAATAGGACTGTGTGTATTTGTGGGTAACTAAATCTTTATGTACTTTATGTACTGATGTGGAACAATCTAAGATCTGCCAAGTGAGAACAGCAAGATGCAGCCGAGTGAGCCACCGGCTCTGCACAGAAGGTGTGGGGGGACGCACACCCACACGTGTGTATATATGGCTCGGGCTGGAAGGCTCCTCTTCTGCGCAGGCTACACTTGGAGCAACAGTTCCCATTCTGCTCTGGCTCTTTAAGAATTGGGCCACTTTTAGAACCAGCATCTCCACTTCCAAAACAAGGTCTCTGAGGCCTCGGTCTGCTTTAGATGCCTGATGCAACTTACTGCCACGAGGAGCACGTGGAAGGCCACCTGCAGCTCCCGCGTTCCACCGCCTCAGGCCCTTTCTCCCAGGAAGCCAGTCCACACGGTCCCACATCAAGGGCAGAAACAATCCCTCCTGTGTTCCTATCTGCACCCTCTGAACACACACTGTTCGCTTGTGTCTCTGCCCTGTGACCCAGAGTCAGGAATCAAACAACCTCAGTGGCCCCCACACGAAGGAGAAGACTAGAACAGACAGTTCTACACGCAGGCGATTTATTAACAGAAAACAGTAATTTGCGGAGTCCTGTTCACAGACGGCGACCACGGCGACCCCCCTTCCTGCGGGTGCTGTCGGAGGGGATAGGGGTGACATCCTCTGTGGGAAGAAGAGAATACATCACTGCCTGGTGCCCGGTGGGAAGGACCCCGGGCCTCCCTAGACCAGTGCTCTAACCAGTCAGCAGGACCCTGCTGCCCCACCAGAGGCCTCAGTTCGCAGATGAATGCAGAGACGACCCAACACAGGTTCCGTTTCTGACCAGGCCTCAAACTTCCTTTCCCGAAAGCAAAGCAGGCTCTAGAGCGTATGTGAGATGGCAGAGGACACACTGGTCTCTGCCTCTCGCCCACATACGGCAGGGGAGAAGCTCAGCAACTGCGACAGAGAAGATGGAGTCTCAAAAGCTCTTAAGAGAAGCTGGCTAGAGACTCGGACCAAGGGGTATTATACATTTCTAATGACAGGGAAGGGCAGTGTCTGCTTTCTTTGAGCCAAAAAACCATAGCCCTGCTCTTAGGCGAGTTGCAGTCCCGCCCACCTCAGTCCTGGCTGTCGAGCACTGCAGACCTCTTGCTATTTGGTAGGCGCTGAACACCCCACAGACCAGACTGCCTACAGCAGTGCCCTTGAGCAGCGCTGGGGAGGGACAATGTACCTGACCCCCCACCAGCAACGGCAGCAAGGCCCGCACAGGCAGCAGGGCAGGGCACTCAGGACTGAAACCACACTGTCTCAGTGCACACGGGTAAGAACTCACACCAAGGTGGTCAGGATATTCAGGGACAGGCTTTAAAGTCTCATGGTGTCTCTAAGCTGCCTTTAACAAACCTGTCAAGTTACTGGACTAGGCCCCATGTCTACCACACACATCATACTCTTTCTGGGATCAATGCTTCCCAAACAGATCTAAGTGTTAGCCAGAAGCTGACACTTACCTATCCGCCCAATCTTCATACCCGAGCGGGCGAGGGCTCTGAGGGCTGACTGGGCCCCAGGGCCAGGGGTCTTGGTCCTAGGAAAAGAAGGTTCAAGTTAAAAAAAGCCACTGGTCAGGTCACTTGGAGATCTCCTTCCTAAGAGCTCACAACCCTCTAGCTCAGGATCTGCGAACTTTCTGTACAGGATCAGACAGTAAGGTAAGCACCTCAGGTTCAGTGGACCATTACAGTCTCTACTGCACACACTGAAAAGGGAATTGCCGTCAGCCCACGGCTATACAAAAAATGACAGGTCAGACCTAGCCCGTGGACCTGCCTGCCCCACTTGGTCTGCATTTTGGTCAAGGCCCTTCCCCTTTCTGCCACACCCTCAACTCTTTAGGTCTATGTCAAGTGCTGTTTCTAACTGTTCCACCCAAGATATCACCATCTGCTGTGGGACCCCCTGAACTTCCTATCAAGCCTGTATCCACCCAGCTGTCTTCAGTTCTAGTTTTCATGTTCCATACCCCAAAGACCCATCCCTACACCCGCCATCACTCTCTCCTGTAAAACACAATACCTGGTGTGCACTGTGTAATCCACACACACAGAAAATTGCAGAGAGTGGGTGCACAAGCAGGAACCAATCACTAAATACATGTATGCCCAGCACCAAGGTGCTCAGACCACACCACCACCTAGGATGCTGTAAGAGGCCAGGTTCAGTTCTGGGGCCAAGCTGAACACACCAGGCATGGCTGCTTGCCTGTAACCCTAGCAAACAGGAAGGCCAGAGCAGGATCCCAACGCAGCAAGACCCTGTCAGAAATACCTTTTTTCCCTACCCCTCTTATTTATAAAGGAGAGGATATAAACCCCAACAAACCTTATGCCAGGTTAACAACAGAAAACCCAAGTCTGAAATCCAGGTGCACTGACACCCTAGCCTGGCTGTCTTACCAAGCTCAGCCTGACATACCTATTTCCCCCCGTGGCCCGGAGCTTGATGTGCAGGGCAGTGATGCCCAGCTCCTTGCACCTCTGGGCCACATCCTGGGCAGCAAGCATGGCAGCATACGGCGAGGATTCATCTCGGTCGGCTTTCACTTTCATCCCACCAGTCACACGGCAGATAGTTTCCCTGCAGATAAGAGCACAGGTCATTTCTTCCTCATTCAACAAGGATTCCGAGTGCTTATCAGGTCCTAACAAGGCCAGGGCGCTGCAGCTCAGGTTCGGCAAAGTGAGGCTCAGCCTGAGCATACATCTGACCTCAGACACAACCACGGCTCTGCCTTCATGGGGCTCAAGGACAGATGTAGTTAGAAGTCCATATTACCTTTATATTTGCCCTTTTTAGGATTTGTTTTTCCAATTTACATAGGGCACATGTACCTGCCAGGGAGAAGGCAAAGTAAGAAAACATTCCCTGGGGGGATGGCCACACTGCAATCCCTTTCCATCCTCCTCTTGGATTTTGGGCATGCACACACATTCCCAGGTTTTCCATGCCACTGGGTCTAGCATTGGAACTGAGTAGCCAGCCATGTGGGATCCAAACGCCTTAACCCATGTCAGGGGGCCAGGTGATGGCACAGCGGGAATGTGGCATTCTGATGTTGGACCTCACAGGAAGATCCTGGGTCTGTTCCCAAAGCTTCCCTCACAGATGCACGTGTGTCTGGGATCTGGACTGGATTACGGCATGAAGACTCTGTTGGAAGTGCCTATCTCTGCCCCCCTTCCTCTCAGAAAGGAAGTAAATGAACTTGGGGGACAGGGAACGAGCAGCATTGAGGATCCAAAGACTACCAAACCGTAAGGTCACAGAAGGCATCTTCTCTTTCGTAATGCCTAGGAAATTACATGACTTGTGGACTAAATGATGAGAGAACACTTTCCCTCACCTGGACAAGACAGTAATTCTTTAGAGAACCCCCTCAGCTGCCACCTAGACCCAGGGTCACCCCTCAGTCTTTGCCAGCTTGAAATCATGCCTCTTGCCCAAGGTACTCACTTGCCGGAAAGATCAGTGACATGGACAAAGGTATCGTTGAAAGATGCAAAGATGTGGCAGACACCAAACACATTTTCTCCTTCAGCCACCTGAGGTCCAAGGCTGATGACCTGTTCTTCTTTCTTTTCCTTCCCCTTGCGAGGTGCCATTTCTGAAAGGAAGCAAAAGAACCTCAATGTTAACATTAAGACAAAAGGCTTCCAGAACTCCCTGACCCTAGCTAAGAGAAATTCCAAATCTGGCTCCTCTACCAATACCGTACTACCCTCTCATCTCTGCCTCACTAAAACTCATTTCTCCATGCCTTGGAGATGTCAACTGGGTCCCACCTGACCAACTGTGCAGCACGAATCCTAGATTCAGCTGCTGTGCACAGGCCCCCAACTCCAAAAGCAGGGAGAAATGGAGGAGAGGGGATTGCACATTGACCATTCCCCTGTGAAAGGGCTCTCTCCTTTCCTGTCTCTGGCAAGTCCATGTAGAGTCTGGCACAATTAAAGAGGGAAAAAAGCAGCAAAGTACCACAAGAGTTAACTTTTTTCCAGAAACTACCCAAAGCACAATTCACAGTCCCTACAGAATATAGTGTTCGCAGCAGACCACAAGCATCCCCTTAAGTTTTCACCCAGTGGGCCTCCACGATATGGAAAATACACTGTCCTAGGTCTCTGAAGTCCTTGGAGTTTAACAGATAGCTCTGCACACCTGGGCAATCAATTCTCCTCCATGCCTTATTACTTCCGATACGCGAGCCGAGGAACTACTGATACTATGCTCAGGAGGATGCAACAAAGTCAGCTACAGAAGAGGGATCAGAACCAGGTTAGAGGATTCTCAGTCCACACACATCCAGTGTCAGACATGCATCTGGGTTTTCTGGGGCCCAACTACCAATTACAGGTTAAGCACCAAGTTGCATGAAAAACTACACCCTCAAAAGAAAGGCCAAGGCCAATTACCTATCCAATCATTGGAGAACAGTCTTGACAATCCTTTACCCCCCCCAAAAAAAGTCCACTGCCTTAATTCTGCACAAACTTCTCAGCTCAAAATTCAGGGTCCTCAATACAGTCCTCATACCTGGTCTCCTGGTACTTCCTGCGTTCCACAGACACCCCCCCCCCAACACACACCATTTGAGTTGTCTCCTATCCTTGGCAATTTATCTCCTGACATCCTTCCATGAGTGTTTAGAACCAGGTCCGTAACCTTTTACTACTGCTGATTCTTACAGACATTACATGTCCCCAAGGTAGGCTCATGGGAAGGACCCATCAGATACCCACAGTATTCTGAGTCCAAGTAACTGTAACTTAAGAATTTATCATACAGAGGGAGAAACCAACAGGAGGAAAGGAGGTGAGAACTGAGACAAGAGAACTGTTTTCTGTCTAAGGCCCCAGGCCTTCTGATCCCAGAGACCCAAACATCAGAGTCCACACACATCCAGTGTCAGACATGCATCTGGGTTTTCTGGGGCCCAACTACCAATTACAGGTTAAGCACCAAGTTGCATGAAAAACTACACCCTCAAAAGAAAGGCCAAGGCCAATTACCTATCCAATCATTGGAGAACAGTCTTGACAATCCTTTACCCCCCCCAAAAAAAGTCCACTGCCTTAATTCTGCACAAACTTCTCAGCTCAAAATTCAGGGTCCTCAATACAGTCCTCATACCTGGTCTCCTGGTACTTCCTGCGTTCCACAGACCCCCCCCCCAACACACACCATTTGAGTTGTCTCCTATCCTTGGCAATTTATCTCCTGACATCCTTCCATGAGTGTTTAGAACCAGGTCCGTAACCTTTTACTACTGCTGATTCTTACAGACATTACATGTCCCCAAGGTAGGCTCATGGGAAGGACCCATCAGATACCCACAGTATTCTGAGTCCAAGTAACTGTAACTTAAGAATTTATCATACAGAGGGAGAAACCAACAGGAGGAAAGGAGGTGAGAACTGAGACAAGAGAACTGTTTTCTGTCTAAGGCCCCAGGCCTTCTGATCCCAGAGACCCAAACATCAGAACAAGTTCCCAGGTATTAAAAAAAAAAAAAAGTAGGGCTCCTACGCTGTATTCCTGCAGATGGGGAAGACCTAAATAGGAGGCCTTACCTAGAGTCATGATAAACACAGTTGCAAACCAAACCTAGAAATAAAGCAGCCTGACTCCTGCTATGCCAAGCTGCCTCTACTCCACAGGAGCCAACCCAGACCTGAAAATGCCTGTCCGCAGTGCTCCGGGATCCATCCAGTGTGTGCCCTACCCAACTTTTAGCTAGTTCTGACCACAGTAAGTCCACCAGCGTTGGTGCACCAACTTAAATGTTCCTACCTCCCATCGAACTAGACTAACAAGGCGACCCAGTGCGATGAGAAAGCCTAAGTTCGGCCTGGAGAACCCTGAAAAGATTTCAGCAGCTCTCAGCTGAGGACGGAGCATAAATAGAATGTTCCCTCTCGGGGGCCACTCAATACATGCCAGCTACAGTCTCCACCATCCCAGTGTCACCCTAAAGTGGCGGTGACGGTAAATGCTCGAACACTGACGCCAGGTCCTATCCCCGTTTTCTGGCTCTGAGAGAGACCTACCCTGAGTGCCTGGAAGAATCACCCTGACCTCTGAGGCACCCAACACAGGGCCAGTTTCTCCTGCGTTCAGTCCCTAAAGCCTCGCTGCAACCCCAGGGGATCCGCGGCGCAGCTGTTTCTAGTTCACAGAGGAGTTAACACATTTCGGATAAGGCTCGGGGCCGGGATCCCCCAGGAAGCTGCTTGGGTAGGGGTGGAGTCCACATCCGACCAGGGTGCTCGCTCCCCGAGACCACGCCGTGCGGCCGCTCGAAAGTGGCCGGAGCGCTGGGCCGAGCCTTAAAGGCTAGACCCGCACTCACCCCCACTTCACTGGCTCCTGCCCGAAGCAGACGGCGCCTTCTAGGTCAGGGCGGAAACTTGATCTCAGCAGGCTCGGCTCCC
>NW_006159793.1:1884637-1901368 GCF_000334495.1 Tupaia belangeri chinensis
CCCCAGTCCCGCGCCACGAGCCCCGCCGAGACCCCCGGGTTCAGGATGCCGCCCGATGGTCCGCGCCCGGGCCTCCTACCTGCGCGTCGGTTCCAGACTCGGCCGCCGGAAAGAGAGAGTAGGAGAGGGCGGGACAACGGGTCACTTCCGTGTCCCGGAAGTGTATCTCTGAGGTCACGGGGTGAGGCCGGTTCCCGGAAGACATCCTCTACAGCGTTTCCCGAGAGATTAAGACTCGCGGTCGGGAAAGTGGTTTACTCTGGAGAACGAGAAAGGAGGCAAGGGGCTGCGTGTCACTGAGAGCAGGGTTGCTTACGTGACTATACAAAGCGGCTATACCTATTGGGTGAAGTGGGCCTGTGTTCCAAGATGGCGACGGCAGCGGCTAGACGGACTTCCGCCACCCTGACCGTGGATCTGGCAGCTTAGACGCGGCACTGCCCCTCGTGGTGCGGAAGGGGAACAACAGCAATAAAATCGCGGTAGTGACATTAACGTGTTGTTGTGGCGGCCAAAATGAGAACAAAGTATTCAATATTTAGATTTAAGCTTGGGCGAAGTGATTTTTATGCGTTTCTCCACTTAATAATTTAATTATTAAATTTATTTATTTATTTTTAAAATGATCATTATTCTTCCATTTTGATCAGAGAGAGAGAGACAGAGAAAAAGGGAGAGTGAGAAAGCAAGCCGCTTGGTCCTGGACTTGAACCGTAGTAAGCCATGTGGGAGTCCAGCACCTCAACCACAATGCCTCTTGCTGGCCCCCAATATGTACAGTTTAAATTACTCCTCTGCAGGTAAGGGCTGTTAATTGAGATCACCAACTTGTGGCCAATTTGGAAATTCTTACTTCAAAGCCCATGTTTGTTTGGTTTTTGTTTTCGTTTTTAGAAATTTTTGCTGTAGGGCATGTGCCCTTGCCAAAGAGACAGAGAAACCGCTAGAAATCACCCCCCACCCAAGGATGGATGGCAACACCACAATCCCTTCTCCTCCATTTTCCTCTCAGGACCTTGGGCATGCAGGCACATGCGCCTGGCGTGAGTTTGAAACCATTGGTCTGGGACTCCAACCACGGTCGACCATGTTGGAGTCCAGCGACCTTACCGTTCTGCCATCTGCTGGTCCTGCCCATGTATTTAATGACTATTTCCTTATATTCCTCTAATAAGAATATTAGAGAATCTTGAAGAATTGGAATAATATGTAGATGGAGATGCTGAAAAGGCCTTATTACATAACATACAATCTTATATAAATGAAATTGTGTGTGCGTATTTAATTTAGCTATAGGGCACATGCACTAGCCAGAGGAAGAGAGAGAAAGTGAAAAAACCCCCCCCCCGGGGGGGGGAGGATGGCCATGCCATAATCCCTTCTCCATTTTCTTCTTGGGATTTTGGGCATGCCTGCACATATGCCTGGCATGTTTCTTCAAACCACTGGATCCAGGATTTGAACCACATGACCAGCCACAGGGGGGGAAATCCAGCCACCTAACTACCATGCTGTGAGCTGGCCCTGAATCGTATTCGTAACATTTTTCAGTCAACGTTGCTGTGCATATCTTTCCATAACAACTGGTAGATAACCTACAGCTTTTTTTTCCCAAACAAATATTTAAAATTTGAATATAAAAAGTGTTTACTATAGTCATTAAAGAGCTTTTTGTTTTTGTTTTTGTTTGTTTGTTTTGAGAGGTTTTTGCTATAGGGCACATGTGCTCGCCAGAAAGACAGACAGAGACAGAGAGACAGAATGTGAGAAATCACCCCCGGAGGGCATGGCCGCACCGCAATCCCTTCTCCATTCTCATCTCGGGATCTTAGGCACGGGCACGCACACGAGTTTAAGCCACCAGGTCCAGGAATCAAACCTCAATCAACTACGTGGGAGTCCAGCAACATAGCCATTTTGCCAACTGCTGGTCCTGAAGAGTGTATGTTTTAAAAACTCTCCTTTTGTCACCTCTGTCCCCAGCAACTCAATCCTCTTCCTTATGAGCAACCAAAAATACCCACATTGCATCATTTTTAACAAATAATACTCTTTTGTCTAGCTATGCCATTGTTCGTTCAACCAGTTCTCTATTAATGAACATTTAGGTTATTTCCAGAGTTTGAAATTGTAAACAAAACTGTCAGGAACACACTTGTGCTATTCTTTCCTCAGGGTAAACTGCTGGAAGTAAAAAAAAAAAAGTATTTAAATTTTGATATATGTTGCTAAGTTGCCCTCCAGAAAGTTTATATAAATTCCACTTTTTTTTCCTATAGGGTGTGTGCATTCATCAGACAGAGACAAAGGGAAAATTAAAAAATCACCCCCCCTCAGGAGATAGCCGTGCCTCAATTCCTTCTCCTCCATTCTCCTCTCAGGATTGTGGGCACACACGCACATGCTCTGGCATGATTTCTAAGCTTCTGGGTCCAAGATTTGAACTGTGGAGTCAGCTATGTGAAACCTAGTGCCTTAACCTCCATGCTGCCTGCTGGCCCTACGTTTCATTCCACATCACCTACTCTCCAAGAAGGTGCTTGGAGAGTTCGAGGAATTAAAAAATGGGCAGACCTGAGTCTGAGGCGTTTATCGCATATCCAAGTGGAGACGCTGGAGAGGTGGTTGGGTGTTTGTGAGAGCCAAGAGTGGGGGAATTCCAGCTGGAGGAGGGCAGGCCATTAGCTCCTGTCTCTGCTCCCCCACTCCACCCTCGTCCAGGCACTGGCAGCACCCCTAGCACAGGGGTGTGTTTGCCATCACCCCTCCTGGCTCATCCATCTATTGGTGAACACCGTCTCTGTCGTGGCTACTCAGGCTCGTCAGTGAGCCAGACAGACAATGGTCCCTACCCTCTTAAAAGGTGCATTCTGGAAGGAAGTTCAAAATAACACCGAAGTAAATCATCCTTCCTTCTTTCTTTCTGCCACAAGGTGTATACTCGCGTGAGGGAGAGACATGGAAAGCATCGGCGATGAGACCTGTCATCCCTCCATCTCTCAGGATACTGTGTTGCCGCCAGGGTTGGGATTAGAACTGCAGGCAGCCATGTGGAGTCCGGCTTCCCTGTGTACAGTGCTTAACTGCTGTGCTATGGGGCTGGCCCAGGCGTATACTATGAAGACAGAAGGTCAGCAGCAGCATGGAGAGGAGAGAACGCTGGGTAAGTAGAGGCTGTTGGAGGTCCGAAGGAAGGCAGCAGGCCGGTGGAATCAGAGAGGTTGGCGCTTCCCTGAGGGGAGGGTGGAGCCGAGGCATGAGGGGCAGGGAGCAAGGCTTGCCAGTGTCTAAGGGAAGATGGCACAGGCAGAGGCACAGCTTGTGCAGAGGCCCGAGGGTGGAAGCACCACTGGCGTACCAGGAACAGCAGGCAGGCTGGTGTGCTGGAATGGAGTGAGCGAGGGGGAGGGCGTGCTATCAGGAGCTGAGGTGAGGCAAGGTAATGGGGCAGGGTTCTTAAGAGTCACACAGGTCACTGTAAAGACTTAGGCTTTGGGGCCAGCAGGTGGCATAGAGGCTAAAGTGCTGGATGCCCCCATGGCTGACAGTGGTTCAAGTCTTGGACCCAGGGGCTTGAATCTCCTGCCAGGTACCTGTGCATGCATGCCCAAAATCCTAAGAGGAGAATGAGGAAGGGATTGCAGCATGGCCATCCCCTCTGGGAGGTGATTTCTCACTTTCTGACTCAGTCTCTCTAGCAAGTGTATGCACCTTATAGCAAAAATATCTCAAAAAAAAAAAAAACGAAGAAAGAAAGACAGAGATTTAGGCTTCTGTGTGTGGCAGTTACGGGGGTGAGAAAGCATGGCGTATGGGGGTGAGGACTTGCACCGCATGGCCAGGCATGTGGGATCCAGCTGTCTGGCCCACCTAGTCACAGAGCCAGCCCCGGTTGTATTTTGTAAATAGCTCCAAGGGATTTCGCACGAGATCAGACATTGGGCGTGGAGAAAGAAGGTCAGAGATGATTCCAGCAGTTATGGCCAGAGTCATGGCAGAACCAAAGGACAGCTGGGGTAGGAAAGGCTGAGGGTGGAGCAGGTGTGCAGGGGAAGACTAGGTGTCAGAAATTGTTGGGACAGAGGACTCTGGGACTGAGCTGAGGATCTGGGCTGGACGGTGCATTTGAGAATTGTATAGGTGGTATTTAAAGTCACAAGACTGACCATCACGGGACTGAGCGCAGATAGAGAAGTGGTCTAGAGACTGGGTGTAGAGAGCTCAGGGGTGAGAGGAGGTGGCCAAGGAGAATGAAGCAATGAACAGTGACATGGGAGGACAACCAGAGGGGACACATGCAGGAAGTCAAGTGGGGAAACAGAACTGAGAGGGACAGGCCGCTGCCCCCGTGCACTGAGAGGGCAGGCAAGGTGAGGGCTGAGAATGACCACTGGCCGTAGCCCCATGCAGGGCACTGGGGTCCTGGACAAGAGCCGTTCCAGTCGTGGAGGGGGTGCAAGAGCTTAAATGGAGTGTATTGAAGGGAGCCAGAGGGAGGTGTAGACAGCTCTTCAGTTATGCTGCAAAGGTGTGCAAAGGGGCAGATGAAGATTGGAAATCAAGAAGTTCCTTATTGTTTCTTTTATTTTTATTATTATTTTTTTGTGTGAGTGCTAGAGGGCATGTGAGCTTGCCAGAGAGAGAGACAGGGGAGGGGAGAGAGCACCCCCAAGGGGGTGTGGTCATGCTATAATCCCTTCTCCTCCATTTCTCCTGTCAGGATTATGGACATGTGTGCACATGCACCAGACTTTTTTTTCTTTTTTCAGTTTTGCCAAAGGGAGCGTCTGCCCTCCAGAGAGAGTCAGGGAGAGGGAAAATGAGAAATCACTCCCCATGAGGCATAGTTATGCCACAATCCCTTCTCTTCCATTTCTCCCCCTTTGGAGATTTGGGGCGTGGACCCACACATATCCAGTGTTAAGTCAGCAGGTTTGGAACTGGAATGACACAGTCAGCCATGTGGGATGCAGCCGCCTTAACCCCCACACCTCCAGTTGCCCCCCAGCATGTTTTTAAGCCAGTGGGGCAAGATTCGAAAGTCAGCCATGTAGGATCCAGTTCCCTTAACCAGTAGGCTATGAGATCAGCCTTCTTTGCTTTTTTTCTTAAAGTTTACTTCTTTGTTTCTTCTTTGAGAGAGAGAGAACACACCCTAGCAGAATCTCTGTGCTGCCACCCACCCCAGCCTCAGCCAGCCCTAGATCATGGGCACACGTGTGTCCAACACACTCAGAGTGGTCTCTGGACATAAACCCAGAACCTTCTTATGTGGGTGAGCCTCACAGGACGCCACATTTCACTACTATGCCACTGACCGGCACCTTGTTTTCTTAGGACTGCATCATTAACACGTAGTGTATGCTGATAGGAAGTGAACAGCTGGCGAAGGGGCAGTGGCCGTGAGTCAACGAGAGGTGAGGAGTCCTGGTTCATGGTGGAATAATCGGCTTTAGTTGGGAGAGAAAACAGCCAGTGCTAATGGGGGAGGAAGATGCAATGGATTAGGGGTCTCTATGGGGCCAAGAGATGGCTGCAGCAGGGGCTGGCAGGTGGCATGGTGGTTAAGGCGCTGGACTGCCACATGCATGACCGCAATTTGGGTCCTGGACCTGGTGGCTTGCTTTCTCGCTTTCCCTCTCTTTCTCTCTCTCTTACTTTGTCCCTCTCTGGTCAAACTGAAATAAACAAAGTAAAATAATTCTTCAAAAAGAAGAGAAAGATGGCTGAAGCCAAACTATTAAACCACTGATACTTTTAGCTGGTGGTCAGGGGTGGAGGGGCAGGATATTAAGATGGGGGGTTGGAGTCACAGGTATTGGTAATGACCATGGGAGGGAGGCAGGAGGACAAGATCTTTAGATAAGGGGGGGCCAAGGGACTAGAGGATTACAAACGCCACCTGTGTGGTACTGAACGACCAAGAGTTTAAACAGCAACAAACTCATGCAGGGTAGCCGGGAGTCTAGGGGGAAGCTTCAGGAGGGACAGGGTGGGGCCCAGGGGTGGGAGATGTCTGCACTAGGGCAGGGCCATGTCATGTGCATCTCATGAAGTGACATGAGACAAAAGCTGGGTTTTTTTAGGGAGGGGGGAGCAAGAATGGCCTGAACATGGCAGTGGGGAGCAGGGAGGACAACACTCCGCATCCTCTGGATCTTCCCCTGCCCCTCTGTCCCTCACTTCTGCAGCTGTAGAGGATGGACGAAGCCGCTGAGAGGGCTAGAGGTCCATGGTCCTCAAGGGGTGTCGGGTGTCTAGGATGAGGTGTGAAGGTGCATGGGAAAGATGCAGTAGAAGAGATCTTTCCAGGGAGGTTCTGGAATTCCTGAGGGTAGCAGAAGGCCTGAGGAGTGGCCGAGGGAGTGACTGAGGAGACTGCCTAGGGCCCCGCAGAGACTAGAGACCAGGAACAAGGGACTCTCTGGGGCAGGCGGTAAGGACAGAACAAGGTCCGTGCCTAGAAAGGCCTTAGTACCGACATCCGGTGGGCACCGCAGCATGCCTGGTCCTGCGCCGGCCAGGAAGGCCCCACTTCCCTCTCAGTGATGGTTCATGCTTACTTTGCCCTTGGGCTCTACCCTCTCCTCCCCTTCAAGGGTAGTTTTGTTAACGGGAGGAGGCCAGGCGGGGAGCTGCTGCGGCCCAGACAGAGTGCTGCAGACCCCAGGTGCAGCCCTCCTCTGGCCCCGGCCTTCTCCGAGTACTGGGCCCTGTGAAGCTTCGTGAGGTCGTGGGTCTGTGGCCATCCTGTGCTCCGGCTGCTGTCCAAGTGCAGCACACAGGGAAGAGCAGCCCCTGCGATTGTTGGGGTTGGGCCGGCGCACCCTCTAGAGGAAGGGGGCTGTGAAGGGTCTGGAGCAAGGCAGCATCTGCCCTAGAGCCCTCCACTGACCGTCCTGCCAGGGCGGTGGCTGCCTGCCCCTGACGTTCACAGGACTCACTGCGGTCTGGGCCACCAGCACGCCTGCATGGACCAGGGCCAGCACTCAGGTGTGAGCACTCAGCCGAGGAGCGCCCTGCCCAGTGGGATATGGGCCAGACACCGGCATGTGTGAGGGGCGTGCACAAGGCCCTGGCTGGGATGGACGGGAGGGCGGCTCTAGCTGGGCCGGGTGCCTCTCTGGAGGTGTTGCTTCAACACAGGCCAGAGTGGGCGTAGGGTCAGCCAGAAGGGAGGAGGAGGGTGGGGGGAGGGGGAGGCATCCCAGGCTGAGAAAGCCTGTGGGCAAGGGCCAGCAGGCGGCAAGGTGGTGAAGGCTCTGGATTCCCACATGGTTGACATGCTTCAAGTCCTAGACCTGCTGGCTTGCTTTCTCTCTCTTTGTCTCTCTATGATGATGATGATGATGATAATGATAAATAAAAATTAAATAAATCTTAAAAGGAAGGAAGAAAAGGTCTGTGAGCAGGTCTGGAGTCAGAGGGAAACGTGGGATAGTCAGGGATTTTAGAGAAGTTCCGTGTGGCTGAGGA
Source organism: Tupaia belangeri chinensis (assembly GCF_000334495.1). Classification (NCBI taxonomy): domain Eukaryota; kingdom Metazoa; phylum Chordata; class Mammalia; order Scandentia; family Tupaiidae; genus Tupaia; species Tupaia belangeri. The sequence continues at coordinate 1,892,114 of NW_006159793.1, forward strand.
GAGGGAGTGGTGAGACTAGAAATGGGGGGATGAGCCTGGAGGGCCTGACAGCCCTCGGCTGGGAGGCAGGTAGGACTCTCACAGCAGCCGCTCTGTTGGCTGGTGGGGCCAGCTCAGTCCAGGGAAGAAGGTCAGGGCCTGTCGAGGAGCTGCCCACCCACATGCACAGAACACAGGGGCCAGGGTGCCTGCTCTTGGGGAAGTGCCCGCTAGATGGCGCCTGATCTCCGCTCTGCTCGCCAAGGGACAGGCCTAGGCCGGGCAAGGGAGCACGTGGGGGCTGGGAAAGGCACTTCACAGTTTTAGAGCCCACATGCTGGGCGACTGGGGTGTGCATCTGTGTGTGCACGCCCATTCATGTGTGTGGATATCTGCACTTCAGTCAGGACCCCCAGCTGGGACATGGGGGTGATGTGATGAGGTCTGGGCCTACCTCCCTTTGTGCCTCATCACACACCCAGGAACTCAGATAATTATCTTACAGAGGGGAATCTGAAGCAGGAAAAGGTCAGGGTCATGCCTAAGGTCACTTGCCAATTCCGAGGGAAGTGGGTAGGTGAAGACTGAGTCGGGCATCTGTGCACTCTGCCACGCTTCAGGCGGACTTGCAGACTCCCAGGCCCTGAGAGCCATAAAGTAATGGCTAGCTAGAGACAAGCGCCTTCCTCACCTGGAGGCAGCGCCATGGTAAAGTTGTAAACCAACCAGTAACTTAATTGTTACAGATGGTGTTGAGCACTGTGGAGGAAGCAGACAGGAGGTTCCAGGGGCAGCAGGCTCCCTCTCTTAGAGGCCGAGCGGGCAGGAGCAGAACTCTGAGGAAGAGACACTGCAGCTGGGATGTGAGGGGTGGGAAGGTCCAGCTGCCTGGAGGGCTGGAGAAACACTTTCTGGACCAAGGGGCCAGCTGGTACAAAACCCGCCAAGGCCGGGCAGACCTTGGCAAGCTGCAAGGAGGCAAGGCTCGGTGAGGAGGAGAGAAAAGGTGAGGCCCTGCAGGTCGGCAAGGCCAGAGCCTGGTGAGAAGGTGCATTATAGTCTAACCCAGGGAAGGCAGAGAGGAGTGCGAGCAGGAAGCTGAGTGTCCCGGTTTGTATCTGTGAAAGGCCACTCTGGCTTTGTTTGGGGGACCAGCGGAAGGCGAGCTGGTGTGGGCACAGGAGGAGGTGAAGATGGTCATGCAGGCGAGAGAGCTTACACCAGGATGGCAGCTGTGAGGATGGAGAGTGATATCCAGAACCTGTGGACTTGTCAGATAGCTGGACGCGGGGTGAGGATGGTTCCAGATCCCCGGGTGGAGCAACGGGAGGGCAATGGGACCGTTGACCAAGGTGAGAAAGCCCCACAGGGGCAGGCCATGCTTTGGGTGCAGGATGAAACCAAGCTCAGGCCCTGTTGTTTCTAGAGCTGTCAGTGTGATATCTAGAAAGATGGGACAGGCAGGTGGAGCTCCCTGGAAAGATCCAGGCTGCTGGTGCAACTTCAGGAGCCTTTAGATGGTCTTCAACGTCAAAGGGTTGGACGAGCTCGCTGCAGACAGTCACAGTCCGGACAGTTCCACAGGGGGAGGTAGTGAGGGCCCGTCACTGTAGGCGTACAGGGAGGCTGATGTTCGTCAGGACTGCCAGAAAGACATGGCCTCTTTCAGGGGAACACAGTGAGCCCCAAGGACACCAGAGACCAGGCCCTGGGGCACCCCCGGGGCTGTGTAGAGGAGCGGAGAGGGTGACGGGCTGACTGTGTCTCTTTGTCTGGTTGGATCCTCCTTCCCCAGCGGCACCCTTCCCCCACACCATCTGGCAGAGCCCAGAGACTCACAGACCCTGGGGTGGGGTGGAGGCAGGGGGTGGCCTCAGGGATGGGGCTGTAATTTCAGCTGGGGGGCAGGGCACCTGGGTTTCAGCCACCAGGTGTGAGCTTCCTCTTTCTGGCACCTTCTCCATGACCGGCTTGGCTGCTGCCCCCACCCTCCCACTTCAACCGCAGCTACTCAGCCTCTCTCCCTGGAGGGAGCCAGGGAGCTGCCACCTCCTGCATTCCCACCTGGACAGGCATCCAGTCAGGTGGCACAGGGTCCCTGGGGGGATGAGGGGGGTGACCGGGAAGGGCTGCCAAGCTTAATTAATGGCTGTGAAGCCTTGGAACCTGCATCTGGGAGTCCCCCTCCCCCTGGCTTTCATCTTCAAAACCTCCCCACCAGCCTGGATGAAAGGGCCAGGGAGAGGCCAGGTATTAATAGTAATTATTAGTTTTGCTAATAAAGAGAAGAAATGGGGTTATCACCAAGTACAGCTGGTTCTCCCGTTTGTTTACCTCTGCTGTCCTTCCTGCTGGCTGGTTTTTCTTTCCTGTTCTTGCCTCTCTTCCCTTTTTCCCTAGGCTTTGCTGTCTCCCTCAGTCCTGGTTCCAAGCCCTGAGAATCCGCCCACCTTCCTTTGGTTTCCACAGCTCAGCTGTTGTGCTGGGAGGTCTCGGGCACCAGGAGGTTTGGGGAACCCCTCGTGCTTTGGTTGCAGAAGGAGAGCAGCAGACATGGGGTGGGAGCTATGAGTGTTGGGGGCTGTGTCCGTCCATTCACCTGCTCCTCCGCAGTTTTAGAAGTAGTTACTGGACATGCTGTGTGCCGAGCACAGGCCGGCTCCAGGGCTCAGCTCGGCGGACTGAGGTGGGCCTGCCTACGCGCGATGCTCTAGCCTGGAAGACAGCAGTCAGCAGTGACTGACGCACACGCACAAGGTCACAGACTGTGAGGCACACTGTGAGGGCCTCGGAGCAGATGTGAAGGAGAGCCGTGTGGGTGGCTACTGGAGACTGTTAGCCACTTTTTTTTTTTTTTTTTTTGAGAGGTTTTTGCCATAGGGTGCATGCGCTCGCCAGACAGACAGAGAGAGACAGAGAGACAGAAAGCGAGAAATCACCCCCCAGGGGAATGGCCATGCTGCAATCCCTTCTCCTCTATTCTCCTCTCGGGATCTTGGGCACGCACGCACACGTGCCCGGCGTGGGTTTTAAGTCACCGGGTCTCGGACACAAACCGCGGTCGATCACGTGGGAATCCAGTGACATAGCCGTTTACGCTAACTGCTGGTCCCAACTGGTGGCCACTTTGACGTTTGATGAGAAGGGCTTAGCTAGGAGGAAAGACCGGATAAAGGGTTCCTGGCAGGAAGAAGAGCCTTTGCCAAAGGCCTGCGGTGGGAAAGAGCTTAGCATGCATGAGGATATGGAAGGAAGATAAGGTGGCTGGGGAGAGCTGGAGCGAAAGGAGAGGAGCTGGGGACAGGCCTGGTGCCACGGACATGTGACCGCCGGGATTGCAGAGGGCCCCGTGCTTGGTTCGGTGTTTTGCTGTCAGTGTCCTGAAATTCTTCATAATTTTTGAACAAGGGGTTCTGCCTTTCCATTCTGCACTGGGCCTCGCGAATTCTGCAGTTGGCCCTGGTTAGAGAGGTTGGCAAGAGACAGTGTGTGTGTCTGTGTGCATGAACATGAGGACCGTGTGGTTGCTGTGTGTGAGTGAATGAGTGAACAAATGACCTGTGGGTGCACAGGGGGAGCTCATCCATGAGGTGGTCCAGGGTCATGCTGGCCTAGACTGGTGGCTACTGCTATGTGGAGAGAGCTCACGCTGATTTGGTCCCAGAGTGGATCCCCAAGTCCTGCAGCGCCCCCTACCTTCTTCAGAGCCTGAGACCTGTGGGGCTCCCAGGACCCGTGTGCATCAGGCCTGTGGCAGCACCATGAACAGGTGGGTGAGGCTGGGTTTGCCCCTGGCGTGACTTTGGGAAGCAGAGTCGTTTCTTCTCCTTGGGTGGAGGTGGCCCTCGCTCTCCTGTGAAAACTGAGACTTTGGAGCCAGAGGACTTGAGTTGGAATGAGGCTTTGACCCTGGCTAGTAGGTACGTCTAAGTGGGCTTTGTGCCTGGAATTTGCTTCTCAGAGTCTCAGTTCCCTCATCTGTAATACGGGGGTAATACTGCTTCTCAGAATTGTTGAAAGGGTTAAATGGGGGTAATGAGAGGAAAAAATTTTTTTCCTCTAAATTTGCTTAAGGGGAAAGAAAGAGGGAGAGAGAGGGGGAAGCAATCCAGGAGGGGGGTGGGGAAGGAGGATGGCCACATCACAATCTCTTCTCCATTTTTCTCTCATGTACACACGTGCACTCAGTGTGTTTTCCAAACCATGGGGTCTGAGACTCAAACCATGCAGTGAGCCATGTGGGATCCAGTCACCTTAACCACTAGGCCACTGGCTGGCTCAGGAGAAGAAAATTTCTGCAGGAAGTTTAAGGTGCTGGACTCCTACATTACCGACCATGATTCAAGTCCCAGATTCGGTGACTCGAAAATCACATTGGGTAGGTGTATATGTGTGCCCAAAATCCTGAGAGGAGAATGGAGAAGAGATAGTGACATGGCCAACCCTCTAGTGGTGATTTCTTACTTTCTGTCTCTTTCTGAGTGTATATACCCAATGGCAAAAAAATAAAAAAAAAAAATTACTATTGTCATACAATGTCTGGAGATTTGGAAAAACATTTGCTCCTGCCCTGAAATGTCTGCATAATTATGAACAAGTCATTCACTCCTCCTGGGTCTCAGTTTCCTGTTCTGTTAAATAGAGACAGTAACAATCTATCCTGTCTCTAACCAGGATGGCTAGGTCATCACTGGGATCGCTATGGCGCTTTGTCAGTTGACATGCACCTGTGAGTTGCTTGCACATTCCTGACCCCCGTCTCCCTCGTTTCCCTCTCTCATCTCAGGACGGCTTTCTCTAAATCTGCCCACCCAGAAAGAAATCACAGTTCAGTTCTCGGCAGTGTACAGAGCCCAGCCCCCAGGTTACCAGCCCTGCGATATGTTGGCCTTCATGCAGGAAAGTCTGCCTGGGAGTGAACCTCAGGTTCAAGGTCCAAGGTTGAGCAAGAAAGAGGAAGGTCCAGAAACCGGGTGGGGGAGGAGGAGGATGAGCTGAGGGAGGACAAAGGAGCCCGAGCCAACACCCCCGTGGCCTGGCTTCCTGCCTCACTCTGGGCAGGAAGCAGCCTGAGAACTGCAGAGAATGAGTCTATGACAAAGGGCCAGGGTGACAGTCCCAGGGAGGGCACAGCCCCTACGTCCTCTCTCACATTCACCCCTAAAGGCTGATTTACAGGAGCCCCCAAAACTTATGGGGATCCCCAAGCAGCACCAACCTGAGAAGGAAAGCCTTGTCTGAGACACTGGAAGGAGAATCTGAAGGCCCTCAAAGCCCTCTCCAGGCTCAGGCTGGTTGGAGATAGCCAGCAATGTGACCTCGGGGCTACTTGGCTCTCTGTGCCTTAGCTTCCTCATCTGGAGCACAGGAATAACAGTCATACCTTCTCATAGTGCCTCTGAGAGACGGAGGACTATCAAGTTCTCAGCCAAGCCTGGCATATAGCAAGTGCTTTCTTTACAAAGGTTCCTTATTATTATATTCATTTTCTTTTAAAGAATTATTTAATTTTATGTATTATTGTTGTTAATTTTTTTTTTTTTAATTTGACCAGAGAGAGATAAAGTGAGAAAGCAAGCCACCAGGTTTGGGACTTGAACCATGATCAACCATGTGTCAGTCCAGTACCTTAACTACCATGCCACCTGTCAGTCCCATTATATTCTTTTAAAAACGAGACTTCTGGGGCCAGCAGGTGGAGTAGTGGTTAAGGCACTGGATATTCCCACATGGGCAACCATGGTTTGAGTTCCAGACCTGGTAACTTGCTTTCTCACTTTCCTTCTTTCTCTCTCCCTCTCTGTGTCTCTCTCTCTGGTCAAATTAAAATAAATGAATGAATAAATTTTAAGGAAAAAAATGAGACTTCCTAGCAAGTTATGACAGAGTCTATCAGATCTGATAGATTTGTTCAAAGCCTTCCCTTATAGTTGTTGTATTTTTGGCTGGCAGCATTCTTCATTCATTTGCTTATTTAATAAATATTTGTAGAGTGTATCTGTGGCAACAAAGGGTGGCAGAGGGGGGGCCCTAGGACCTGACTGGTTCCCAGAGGGGTGCCTGAGTGAGAACTAACATTTATCCAACAGCTTTGGGCTTAGGTCATATGCACTCGCACTCTCGCATTCTCGCCAGCCTGGGAACGGGCATTACCCAGGTAGCAGAGAAGGGAGCCCAGTGAAGCCGGCCACAAGATCAGACACTACTGAGCAGCCCCCAGGGCACTTGCATCCAGGCCCGCCTCTCTCCAATGTCTGTGCTTTTCCAAGGCGAGATTCCGGGGCTGCCTTTCTGCTGTACTCCCACTCCCTCCTCCTGCCCTGCTTCTGCAGAGCCAGATCCCTGGAGACCAAAGGTCAGGCTGTTTGTCCATTGCCCTCTGTAGCAGGATCTTTGTCATTTCCACCCTGGTGCGCCTGACCGTGAGGCGCAACCTTGGGGCTTTCCTCAAAGGGGAAACCCGGCCTGGAAGCAGCCATGGAAAATGTGTCTGCGGTGACTCCTGAGGTCTGCCTCCTCAGCTGCAGAGTGTCTGGTCGTCTGGGGGCAGAGCAAGGTGGAGTCTCCCTGGGTGGGCACTGAGCCAGTGACTCCCCAGAGCCTGAGCTAAGTCATAGACTCTCTTTGGGCCTCAGTTTCCCCACTTGTAAAAAGGGGGAGCTCACTGGGTTCCTGCACCAGCCCTCTGTGTGCTATGTGAGCTGGGAGCCTATCTGCTATGGCAGGCCCCTGCCCTCCTTTCCTCTTGGGTTCTTGTGAGGATAAAATGGGACCATGCTACAAAGGGGACTTGGAAACAGAGTCCAGAGCTGGATAAGGGAGCAGATGCCGAAGCTGGTGAGTGTGAACTAAGAGAGACCCTCATGGCAGGGCTCCAGCATCACGGCTCACCCAGGCCACTGCCTGTGCCCCAGGCCCCATTCCCCCAGACTCTGCGAGACCTGTACTCCTGCGGCTAGGAGGAACCTGTGGGGGCTGCCTTAGCAGACAGAGCTGCAGCGTTAAAACCCCAGATAGACTCCCCTGAGGGTGGACCTGATCTTCATTTGCTCAAAGCTGGAACCTGGGGGCCTGTGGATAGCAGAATCAGAGGCTTATGTTCTGAGCTCTCTGAGGGCAAGCAATAGGCCTAGAGCTGGGATAAGCATCCTGCTAAATCCGTAGGTAGGCTGAAATCCACACCCCTGAGGTGACAGTATTAGGAGGTGGAACCTTTGGGAGATGATTAGGTTGTAAACCTCATGAGTGGGATTAGTGCCTTGTAAAGGAGCCCAGGGGAATTCATCTGCCTCTCTCACCATTTGAGGACATAGGGAGGAGGTGTCATCCATGAACCAGGAAGTGGACCCTCACCAGGTACCAAATCTGCTAGAACTTTGATCTTGGACTTTGCAGCCTCCAGAACTGTAGAAACATAGCTGTTCCATATAAGCCATCCAGCCCATGCTATGTTATTACAATAGTCCAGACTAAAAGTCCATCCAAAGCCAAGAAGTCACCCACCTGGATACATCTGTGGGACTTCCTACAACCTCCCTGACACCCTGCCATGCTGGGTTTGCTCCTGGACTTCCTCACATGCAAAGGTGGGAAAGGGAGTTGGGAGTAGGAAGAGAGACCCATGGCTGACCAGGAGGCGCTCCTCCCCATTCACCATGTGAATCACTTGGGAACTGGGTCTGGGACCCAAACTGCTCTGGGTCTCAGTTTCCACATCTCACTTGAAAGGCATATATCACATGCCCTCAGAGAGGCCAGAGTATGAGCCTTTGACTTCCGCCCTCCCATTGAGCAAATGGAGATGGGGTCCAACCTCAGGGGACTCCATCTGGCCTTTAACGCCCAGCTCCATCTGCTGCCGCAGCCTCCACATGCTCTCCTGAGTGGACAGAAACCAGGGGTGGAGGCAGGGCACCTCCGACCCCAGGAGGACTCAAAAGTCAGGAGTCTCCCTTCCAAGCTAGTACTCATGGAAGGAGCAAGGACCAGCTGGAGTGCTGGTGGGGGAGGCGGCTCCACCCAGAGGCCCACCCAGCTCAGTTCCCACAGGATGGGCCAGATGGCGGGGGCAGCTGATGGGAGGGCTCCTTGCTCCCTCCACCCCATGAGCTCTGCAGGGATCTGGATTTCTTTCCTCACAAAAGACACGTGGGGAGAAGCCTTCCTGCAAGCAGATTTGAGCTCACGAAACCTTCCAATCTGGTGGAATCACAGCTGTAGCATGGCAGAACCGCAGTGTGCTGCAGGTTTCTAGATTCCAAGAGGCGCCGCGTCCCAGGGTATTATTTTATATATATATATATATATATATATATATTTGCTATAGTGTGTGTACATTTGTTGGAGAGAGAGAAAATAAGAACCACCAGTGGGGATGGCCCCGTCGCAATCCCTTCTCCACTTCTCCTTTCAGAATTTTGGGCATGCAATTACACGCACCTGGCATGTTCTTCAGGCAACCAGGTCTGGGACCTGAACTGTGGAGTCAGCCATGTGGGAACCAGCACCTTAACCTCCACACCACCTGCTGGTCCCTAGGCTTTTAGAAGGTGAGTCATAAGATTTTAGGTTTCCAAACTGTGCTGCCTGGCACTGTAGCCACTGGCCACACGTGGCCACAGAGCACTTGGATGTGATGGGTCCAAACAGACGTGCTGTAAGTGTCCATACATGGGGGATTTGGAAGACCTAGCACAAATCTTATAGTAATTTCCTTGCAATGTGCCAGCTCTGTCGCACAGCAGTACTGTGCTACTCAGGGGAAGCCAGATCCCATGGTTCGGATCCCTGGCCTGGCCAGCCTGAAGCACTTGGTGTGTGCGCATTTGTCCGTGATCTGATGGGCTGGAGGGCTGGAGGGCTGGAGGAAGGGGATCACCGTTCTCTCTCTTTCTCTCTCTTTCTCATTCTCATGTGCATGTGCACATGCTCTACCATGAATAAAGGGAAAAAAGGAATTTTTCTTGTATGACATGTCAAAATGATAATGATGTTGGTCTCTTGCATTAAATACAATATATTTCTAAAATTCACTTTTTTTTTTCTTTTACTTTTAAAGATGTAGCCATTAGAGAGGCAGGTTGTGGCATGGCAGTTAAGGAAACTGGATCGCATACAGCTGACTGTGTGGTTCGAGTCCAAGACCCAGCCACTTGAAAAACATGCCAGGCCTGTGTGCATGCGTACATGTGCTACATCAAAAAGGAGAAACGGGGAACCAGCAGTTAGCGTAATGGCTATGTCGCTGGATTCCCATGTAGTCAACCGCTGTTCGCG
>NW_006159793.1:1901596-1910028 GCF_000334495.1 Tupaia belangeri chinensis
TGTGTGTGTGTGTGTGTGTGTTGTGGTGGGGGGAGTGCTTTTTCCTCTCTCTCTGGCAAGCATGTGCCCTCTAGCAAATTAAAAAAAAATCATAGCCACTAGAAAAGTTAAAAGTTTATATGTGACTTGGTTTATATTTCTAATGGACACAGCAGTTCTGGGACCTAAGAATAATATTTTCAGGATTTCAGAATCATGAAATTGTGGCATTTCAGAACCTTAATATGACAGGGAAAAAAAAAAAAAAAAACAGGGACCAGCAATGGCATAATGGTCATGTCACTGGACTCCCATGTGGCTGACCACGGTTTGAGTCCTGGACTGGAGGGCTTCAAACTCACATTAGGTGCATATGCATGTGTACCCAAAATCCCAAGAGGAGAATGGAGGAGAAGGGACTGTGACATAGCCATCCCTCCTGGGGGGGTGATTGCTCACTTTCTGTCTCTCTCTGTCTCTCTGGTGAGTGCACATGCCCTATAGCAAAAATCTCTCTCTCAAAAAAAAAAAGTTTATTAATTTCTCCAGGGAGAGAGAGACAGACGCACCGCCAACGGCGACCCCATGCCATGATCCACTCCTATCTCAGCCGGCTGGGCTCACAGGCACACATGCACTTGGTGTGCTTGGGGAGGACTCAGTATGCAAACCCAGGACCTTTTCCATGTGGATTCAGTTGCATTATCAATGTACCACCACCTAACCCCAAATAACAGAATTTTATTTTATTTATTTTATTTTTTAAAATTACCAGATTGTGTGTGTGTGCTCACCAGAGATAAGAGACAGAGAGATGAGGGGCAGAGAAGCAACTCCCGATGGAATGTGGTCATACTGCAATCCCTTCTCCTCCATTTCTCATTCTGTTGGGACTTTGGGCATGCACTCACAAGTACCCACTGTGTTTTTCAAGCTGCTGGGGCCGGGAGTCACACTGTAGTCAGCCCTCTGAGATCCAGCTCCCTTAACCAGTAGGCTACAGGGCTAGACCCACATGAATTTTAGAACCAGATTTCCAGATCTTTACATGGCTGACTTTGAATTTTAGACATGAGTTCCCAGCTCATGAAGGAGTCTAAGAAGAATCCTGGTCCATCCTTTACCCAAAGCAGGGTTTCCTCCAGCCTACCATGGCCAGCACCACCCAGACTCTGGCTCCCCCTTCCCTTCACCTGGTGGAGAACTCACCTAAGGCCACTGGGCTTTTGCAATGATTAGTGAGGTTCTCAGTGTTGGATGGGACCTTCTTTCCACAGTTTCTTCCACTCTCATGGTAGAACTCTCATGGAACACCATCTTCTGGGACCTCACAGGACAAATCTGCACCATCCTCCCTGGGAAGGTGGAGAGTCTGGGTCATGTCCTCCCCCTCCCAGGCCCTGTCCTGTAGGCTACAGGGCCTACCTGACACCTGTCCCTACAGGTGGGTGTCAGCCCCTGCCCTCCCTGGGCCCCTTAGCTCCTGATGACCAGCTCTGCTTCCCCAGCCTTCAGAAGAACTGTTCCTGAGACCCTGGTCATGGAGCAGGAGTCTTTCCAGCATCTCCCAACTTGTAGATTATTCTGCCCCTCCGAGAGCGGAGGCCAGAAGGCACTCAGAAGGGACTGTATGCAGGATACTGCATTACAGCTGGGCTTGAAGGGGTTGTGGGGTGGTGGAAAGAAGGCCACTCTGGGCAGAGGATGCTGGACACACACACACAGCCCCTTCCCAGACCTGGAGAGTCCCAGGCTGCCTGGAGTACAGGGTTAGAGAGTGAAGGTGGGAAGGCTGGCTGAAGGCAGCCTGGGAGTGTGTCTGGGGATTTGTGTGTGTGTGTGTGTGTGTGTGTGTGTGTGAGAGAGAGAGAGAGAGAGAGAGAGAGAGAGAGAGAGAGAGAGCCTATGTGAGCTATGGGGAGTATTGGGTAAAAATAACAGTCGTGACCATCACTCTGCCAGCCATGTTACAACGTAGTTTCCTAATACTTCATTTAGTCCTCTCGGCATCCCTGTGCAGGTAAGTACTGTTATGCTCATTGCACAAATGAACAGTTGAAGCCAACGTAAACAACAGTGAGGGCCGAACTGGATTCCGGCAGGATAGTCTGACATCAAAGTTCTTAAGGACTGGGTAGAGGGTAGGGTTGTAGGAGAAGGGAAGTGTGTGTGTGTGTGTGTGTGTGTGTGCATGTGTGGTATGCATGTGTGTGATATACAGAGCATGAGTGTGGCTGTGTGCTGTATGTGTACTGGGGTGGGGTGGGGGGATATCCCTGCCATTTCCCCACCCCCCAGCTCATTCTCCGGACAGACTCAGCTCAGACAGGTTGGAGTGAAGAGAGGGCCTTGGAATGACAAGAATGCCCATGCCTGTTGGAGCAGATAGCCCCAGACAAGGGGCCAGCCACCATGCCAGTCTCAGACCAACTGCCCCAGGGTCAGCACTGCCCCCTCGCTGACCAGGCTGGCTTCTGGCCAGGGCCCAGGAATGGCATCTGGACTGGACCCTGCATGCTTGCCTTGTTGGTGCCACCCCCTTCCCAGCCTCCATTACACACAAGCTGAGCAATGAGGAAGGCTGACAAGGGCCCTCAGGTCTCGCCCCGGCTCTGCTACCAACTACTGGAGATCTAGATGGGCCCCTCCTCATTCTTGCGCCTCAGTTTCCCTGTTCCTATACAGAGGAGAATAGGATTAGTTCAGGAATCTTAAACTCTGATGCCAACAGGGCCAGGAGAGTAATGCAAATAAAGAAAGTGGGGTGTGTGTGTGTGTGTATGGAGGGGTGGGGACAGAGAACTGGACAGCAACCTCCAGACCAAGTGACTTTGACCAGCCCTTCCTGCAACACTTACTAGGAGACTGGATTCCACTGCAAAGGTCCCAGAACCCCACACTGGCCACTTAACCTTTCAACCTCAATTTCTCTGACTAGAAAATGGCATTTGTAAAGCCTGCCCCAAGTCCTACTGCACAGGAGTGGTGAGGGTGAGCTGGAGTGACGGATGGGAATCAGTGTGGAGAAACCTCCCCCTCTTTTCTTGGGTAATCTAATCTTTGATTTGAGTGACATTGAAAGTGTTACTTCCAATGTGAACAGAATCACAGATGAGCATGTCAGATGGCAGAAGGCTGGATAGGAAATGGCTTGGGGTGAGGAAAGGTCGAAGCAGAGCCCCTCTGACCAGCAGCAGAAGGGTTTGGGAACACGCAACTTGGATGCTCTTCACACCTGCGTCCAGACTAGCCCCGACTAGCTGAGCTGTCCTTGCTGTTTGCCCAGCCTGGAGTTGGTCCTGCCTCCGGGGGTTTTGATAATGGACATTCAGAGACCACTTGTGCTTGGGAGTTCTCCTTTCCTTATGTTGTAATCAGTGCATTATAATGAACTCCACAAAAGGGGAAATTAACCAATTTCTATTTGTTTGCAGAAGGCTTTATCTTCTCTGGGTGCAGATTTTGAAATCTTTCACTCTCCATTCCCATTCTCTAGGTCAAGTGAAACTCCCCAGGGACTTGAGGGAAGTCGGGCAGGTGGTTGACGATCTGTGTTCAGCTGTGTTCAGCTTGCTCTCTGCAGGGGATCTGCTAAGGTTGGCAATCCTCTGTTTCCTCTTCTACAAAATAGAGTGAAGGATCTCCACCGTGCCTACCCTCTCAGGCTGCCCTGGGGTCCGTAGGAATTAGTGCATAGAAAGAGAAAATGCATGATAAAAAACAGAAAAAGTGCTACCGAAAAAGGTATTGTGCTTGCTGCTCTGAGAGCCACCCTTCCTCCCAGGCGGCTCCTGAGAGCAAGGGAGAGTCTGGGGGAGGCATGACACATGCATCCTTGGGCTCTGCTTGAAACAGGAAACCTGGCTCCTGAGGTGGGACTGCTTTGTAAACCAGCTGGAAGTGCTCTTCAAACAGCAGTGTCACTGAAGAAAGAGCTGGTGTGTAGCAGGGAAGGGTGGGAGGGAATCCCGTACAATCCAGGAAGAGAAGCATAAAACCCAGGTGGTCGTGGGCCCTGGGCACTGGGAGGCAGGATTTGTAGTGACAAGCAGTTCATCTTCCAGCTGGATGGACCCGGGTCTGCAATGTCTTCTGCTCCTGTGTGGCCTTGGGGAGTTGCTTCACTTCTCTGAGCTTCATACTCTCTGAGTTGCCGAGGGGACAGACAGAAAGCAGGTATCAGGCACTAGCGTCATTGATTACTGTTAACCCCCACACCCTAATCCCTCATCTCAGGCAGTCTTTATTCCCTAGAACATTTTATACCCATTGTCCACCTGAGTCTTGGATAAACTGCCCATTTTACAGATTTTCTCCTTCTTCTGTTTAACAGCAAGGTCTGCCAGGAAGCACACAGTCCTTCCCTTGAAAAGTTCATGGTGTGTGCACATGCGCACGTGCACGAGAGAGAAAGGAGGGGAGAGGAAACTGTTACACCATGTGGTCAGTGCTGTAATTATGGCGACCGTGTTCTCAGACCGCAAATCAGGTCACGTGGTCTACCAGAGGCTATTTTCTGCCTCTACTGAAGTCCAAACATGAAATCACATGTAGTTACACATTTATTGAGTCACTTTTTATTTTTTAAAGAAGTAAATGACATAAAATTTGGATTGTCCTTGGCAAATCCCTTTCCATTGCCTGAAAATCACTAGCGCTGTGGCTGGGGCCCCGTAATGACCTGCTGTTGGAGAGATGGGCAGCTGGCCGTAACCCTGAGGGTGAAAGGAGAGAGGGAGATGAGAAGTGCAAACAGGAGGCCTGGTGTGGGTCAAGGACTTCGGGGAAAGCCCCAAACAGGAGGCCTGGTGTGGGTCAAGGACTTTGGAGAAAGCCTGGGAGTTTAACCTGAGACCCAAAGGATCCCAGTGAATCACTGAGTTAACATTTATATAGTGCTTATCCCGTACAGATAACGCACTAAGGGCTTTGCATATTTAACTCATTGAATTCTCAGGACAGCCCTCAGAAGGACATACTCATTATCCACACATTAGAGAGGAGGAAACCCAGCACAGAGAGGGTGAAAAACTGGCCCGAGGCTACAGAGTTTACATGTGGCAGAGTCAGGATTCAAACCCAGGAGTCCAGCCCCTGATGTGGAGTTGGTCAGGTAAAGGGAAGGTGGGGTATGCCATTTAGGACAAAGAAATGAGGAAACAAACAGTTCCACCCCAGAGCAGTAAGAAGCCATTGCTGGTTTTAAGTAGGACATGGGCACAAGGAGGTTGTTTTAGAGGCAAAGAGGGAGGAGGGAGAGAACAGTGAAGAGGCTGTTAACCTGGGTCAAGGCAGAGACAATGGTGGCTTGGGCTGGAGTGGAAGTGATAAAGAAGGGGTTGGGTTAGAGAAAAAAACCGGATGCAGGACCAGTGGGACTGGGTCACGGATGGGATGCCAGACAAGGAGGTGCTGTGGGGTTTCTGGATTAGACGGGTCAATGGGGCACACGGGAGGAAGAAAGAAGCAGGTTTGGAAGGAAGATGGTAAGTCCAGCGTTGGGCTTGCTGAGTTTGAGTTGACTTTGGGACAGCCAAGGGTGGTGTCAAGTGGGAATAGGGACCACCCGGGACTGAGAAGGGTCTGGGAGTGGGGCCGCACAGCCCAAAAAAGGCCCTGAGGGGAGGGACGAGCAGGGCACCCTCATGGGCAGTCTTCCTTAGAGCCTTGCATGGCATGGTGGAGAATCTTCTCCAGACAGCCCACCACTCCAGCCTAGACTCAGAGCCAACTCCCTGGGCGGGGCCTGCACCTGGTCTCGTACAGGCTTGCTGGGCGACAGAAAGCCTGAAGGCTTTGGGCCCAGTCAGTGAACAACCACTTTGAAGACTCAAAAAGAGTAGGAAGAGTGGTCAGAGAGGTGAGTTACCCCAGCTCACAGGCTGCCCCCAAATGCTGAGGGCAGGCCTGCTTTGGATCTGCAGCCTCACCGGTGAGGTGCTGGCTCTGACTCAGCTCAGGCAGAGGGTGACTCTTTGACTTGACAGGCTGCATTGCTCCTGGTGCTTCTTGTCCCCTCCATGCTTCCCTAGGTGACTCTTGCCACCTCCCTCACCTGCTCGCGGCCTTCTCACTTCTCCAGGCCTGCAGAGTAAGGTCCAGTCCGTGGAGCCGTTCACATAGGTCACTCATCACCTGTTCCCGACCCTCCTCACCAGGTTTCGTGTTCATTCTATTCTTCCTGTTTCCGTTGTCCCTCCTCCCCCTGCACCACTCAGCTTTTCCTAGGGCCTTCCTGTGCGCCTTTGTATGTGGAAAGTTCCTTATGATGGGAATGTCAATCTCTCCACCCTATCCCACCGATTCTTCCTGACCCTGTGTGGGGCTGCCTCCCCCAAAGCTCCCTCACTTTGCTCCCTACTTCCTTGGAGCCACAGCATTGGCCCCTTACCTCTCCCGCAGGCTCTCCGCCGGGCCAGCTTTGGGATACAGTGAGGGATATGCAGGTCGCCTCCAAACAAGGCTGGGCACTTCTCTAGAATACAGACCCACGTGACTTCCAGCTCTGCATCTTCCTCACCAGGAGCGGTGTCAGGGCCTCGTGCAGATGGACCAGACCTTCCAAAGCAGAGATTAGCATTGGTAGGATTCTAGGGGTTTGACCCAGGCCATCCTCAGGGACTTTACATAACTGAGCACAGGACCATGGACTACCAAGGAGAATTTACTTGCTGGTCTCCATTGGCTTCTCTGCTCCAGTAGGCAGATGGCTGGGACATGTACCAGGAAGCCACAAGCCTATCTGTGTGTGCATGGGGTGGGGGTGGGGCCTGCATTTTGGGCTGTGGCAGCCACCATTAGGCTTGGTCCTGTCTAACTGTACCCCATCCAAAGGGGTCGTCCCATAGACACCTATGAGAGTCCGATGCCTGGGCCCATCCCCCAGCCTCTCTCTGTTCAGGCCCTAACATCTTCCCTTCTTTGAAACATGAGTAACTGACAGCTCCTTCCCCCCAGCACCAGGAAGTTCTCCTTTGGGAGAAGCAGGGTGAGTCTTTTACCCTCCTTTGTCCAGCTTGGCTTCTCTAATACTCCTTGTGTTGCTCTGGTTGTTTATGTATGTTCTGAGCTGTATTCCTACAGTTAGAGAATCCTGAGCCATTGGATGAAGGCCCTAGGAGTCTGCCGACCCTGTTTTCCAAATTCATCCCCACTTGCCCCTGACCCAGGGCATCGGGATCTCCAGGGGAGGGCCCTCGCTCGCTCTCTGCACTATCTGCAAGCTCGCTAAGGGAGGCGCTGGTCCTACATGGCCTCCTCCTTTGCCCAGGCTGGCAGAGCATCCTCAGCTGGGAGCAGTGAGAGCTGAGGGCCACCCCAGGCTCTGGGCTATGCAGGAGCCCCCCACACTTCCCCAAGGTGGTCTGGTCTCCCTGGGCCTCGTGATTCCCTTCTGTTTAATGGGGACGGCCAGTGTAGGCTGAACTAACCCAGGGGCCCTGGGCTGGTGTGATAACACTGGGGGTGGGCACCCGGCTCAGTGGGAGAAGAGTGCACAGGTCATCTGCCTCTTCGTCTGCCTGTTCCATGCCAGGTCAGGGACTGAGCTGGGAACAACTTGTTGGGAGAGATGACTTTCTAGTGAACAATGAAACCAGTAAATACACCAGAGAATGGCCATAAGGAAATAAAGGGGTTTTCAGAGACAGGGCAAAGGGGTGAGTGTGTGTGTGTTTGCGTGTGTGTTGTGGAAGAGGGAGCAGAGGCTGCCCAGGAAAGGGTCACTCGGCAGAACCTGGTTGACAGCAACCATTTGAGGAAGCCTTGGAGGATTGTCACTAGCCCAGTGGTGGTCGGGCCGGGAAGCCCACTCCGGCCCAGCGAGGGCACTCCCACCGCCCTCGGAGGCGCGGCAGGCGCGGGTCTTTGTCTCCCTGGTTCTCTCTGCTGCCTCTTTCGACCCCCAGTGCTGTTCCTTTTCTGACCCCAAATAACTTGTTGGTTGCCCCCCCGGGTTTTGTTTCCCCGGAGTCACCACCTCCGAGACGCCCAGCAGCCCCACTGGGCCCTCGTGGGTCCCGCGTCTGACACCCCCTCCGGCCCCAGCCCCCTACCCGCTCCGAGACAGGGGTCAAAGGCAGCTCGCGTCACGTGGTCGCCGAGCAGCACCGAATCGGCCGGGAGAGCCGAGGGAGAATCCGGGTGGAAGCCGAGAATCCAGCCTGATAGCAGCGCCTCTGCCCTCTGCCCTAGCCTCCGGAGCCAATCTCCGGCCGGCACCCACGCGCCATCACGGGATCGAACCCCGCTCCCAGCGGCCGCGATTCGGGAAGGTAGGGGCCGAGCCCGGCAGGAGAGGGTAAGGGGAGACGGACTGGGGGGCCCTCGGCACGCCCCTCTGTGCTCCGCGGGCTAGAGGAGACGAGCCCAACTTCCAGTCTTCAGGGAGACCCCCTCCCCGCCGTGGGACAAGGGGAGAGGCTGCGAGCTGCCCCCGCGCTGTGCCGGGCCGG